>NW_017728927.1:14048826-14193064 GCF_001723895.1 Crocodylus porosus
AGGCAGGGGGTCGGACTAGATGATCTACCTAGGTCCCTTCCGACTCTAGCTACTATGATACTATGATACTATGAAGAGTAAGAGTTCTGCCTGTGGAAGATGCAGGAGCAAGGTGCGAATTTGCCCCTCTGGGGTCAGTCCGGTTTCTCTGGTTGGATAGGGCATGGATGCTCTTCCTTCCCTCAGTGAGAGGTCTGTGCTGCTGTTCTGTTACTCCAAGAGTCCTGACTCTTACTGCACGATGCAAGTGCTGGCATTGTCGTTCTACTGACTTGGCATCAATGTGTTCAATGTGGGCAGCAATCCCATGGCGGCATATAACTTACGGACTTTACCATTTATTAGGATTCAGGTTTACTAAACTAATTCATATTTCTCTAATGACAGAGGCAGGACGTGCCGTGTAGCTGGGTGTGTGTTCCCTGCTCAAGTCAGAGGGCAGTTGTGTTTCTCCAGTGGCTGTGAATGGGGTAGGTTTTGCATCTGGCACAGCAGATCCTTGGTGAAGTCGGAGGTGTAACTGCCTGGGTTCAAGAGGAGTATTTTTGTTAGGAATGAGAAGGAAGCCAGTAACTGAGAAACCCATCTGCATTTATTCAAAAACCTCTAATTCCCTTGCTGTGGCAGCCCAGCTCAGCCCTACCCCTTCGTCTCTCCTGAGCAGTCACTTTGACTCAGAAAGGCTTGGGTGCAGATTTCAAGGGATACTCGGACAAATGCTATTGGAACAGGACTTGAGGAAATAATCCGTAAGAAACTCTTTGATGACTTCACTGACATTTTCCCTGAAATTGCCTCATTTTTCTTTTCCTTCAGAGGTGGAAAGAAGTGGAAGTAGGGAAAAGGGAGGAGAGAAAGGAGAAGTCTTAGGATTCTTTTTCTCTCTGCCAACTTCTCTGAAAGTCAAGGAGGAGCTTGGCTTAAAACATCTCTTTGTTGTTTTCACAGCTTTAAGAATAATCTCATACAGTACCTCCTTGTCCTCTAACTTCCCCATACATTACAGATAAGGGGACATTTTTATATTTAATTGAGCAGGGATAATGTTGAGCCAATTAATTATTAGCTGTATGCTTTCAATGTTCACTTGCTGTACATACGTTGAGTAGATATGAGTCCCACTTCAGCATGTCATTTAGTTTACATTAAAATGGAGGTAATTGCTTTGATTCCAAATGATTTGTCTGCATTTCTCCTTGTACATTTATACAAATTGCATCATTAAATGAGAGGAACAAAAAAAAAAATCCTTTGTTGGATTTCTTTTGGTGCCATCTAGAATTTAGTCCTCTTCCACCACTCAGGACCTCTAAGGCTAGGCTGGATGAAGCACAGCAATGCACTGGAGAAAAGCCTCGCACGCTGACCAGTGCACGGGTCAGAGCTAAGGGTAACACAAAAAGGTCTTCTCCTTCTCTTATTTCTGCCATAGGTCTCAGGCCTCTTAGACGAGGAGGATGCAGACCACTTCTATGTGACAGCCGGGATCTGGGTCTGGGAAGCTGAGCTCATCGGATGATGGTAGTGAAAGGTCTCTCTAGAGTATGTAGGAAGTTCTCCCTCCGCTGTCCAGGAGGTGGAGCAGTTTTTCTGCTCTGGCCTCTGCTTACCATGCCCCTAACGAGCCAGTCTGTCTGAACTCGGAATGAATTTTGTTCTCTTTTCATCACTCTCTGATGTCCAGCTGCTCCTGTCAACACCTTCTTATAGCATGTAATTCATCGCTCAGACTGACAGCTGGGGCCGTGGGCCTGGGACCAGCTTCTCCTGCCATTGGCTGCACCCAGAGAGGGTCCCTGGCCTAAATAAGGGGCTTCCCTCGTCCTCACTCTTGCACCTGAGGCTAATAAACTCTCCAAAGGATTCTCCAGAAGCAGAACAGAGAGCAGCCCTGTTATCTCCCTCTCTCTCCTGCTCTCGCTGGAAAAACTTTATTAGCAGTACTGAAATGGTTCTTCTGTGGTCATAGCTGCTTTTTTTTTTTTTAAGCTTTCCCTGGAGCACAGATGAAAAGCATTTATGCAGGGCAAGGAATGGCTTTTAAGGCATTTTGTAAAGCACAGCTGGGTATGATCAGATAGTCTTATTAGGAGCAGGGTATGCACCAGACCCAGGATGGGGGCTGGCTGGGTGATGTATGGGGCTAGGCATGGAAGAAAGAGGCTGCCCCTAGCAATGCAGTGAGTAATTCCTCACAAAGTGCTGTGAATGTGGGGCTCAGGGCCTTGGTCTTTTTGTTCCAGGGCTCCTGCTCGCTTGGATCCTTGGCCAAAGGGAGAAGTAGGCTTGTTTTAGAACCGGTGCTATTGGTCATGAGAAGAGAGAGCAGAGCCTTCTTCCTGTCCTTCAGCGAGGTGCCATCAGAAACTTGCAATCACGGGCAACAGAGTTTGCTGACTTCTTAAAAAAAATATGCAGCTCCCCAAGAATGGATCCAGTGGTGTGTCTAAATCCTCTGGGATCCCCAGCCTGGATTCCCTCTTCCCTTCCTGTCCCATTGGCCTACCAGTCACTTCTTAATAATTATCCTGTTAATGCCATTGCTTCTACCTATAATTCTTTGCTCATACCTTCCTTTCTTCCTTCCTGTAATTTATTCTTTTTCACCCGTTCCTCGTCTTCATTTATAATTCTCCATTATTTTATTACTTTGCATAATTTTCCTTTAGGATGTGTCATAAAATACATGTTACCATTTCTGTTACTGAGGGCGAATCTGCAAAGCTGATGCTTGCAGCACTTCCAGTAAGGTTTGGCTGTATCCCCCCCTTTTCCTACTAGCCCCCTGAGGACTATGCAGGGATTTGAAGCACATAAGATGTGAGATACCCCCCATCCTTTTCATTCTTTTGCAAGCTGGGATTTTAGGCAGAAGGTTCCAACATTGAGGGGAACTAGAAGTATACCATAGTCCATTGTGCACGGGGCAGGGAGAATAGCATGCAAATAGTGACTAGTAAACAAAGCAGTCGGTAGGCTCAGTGGGATGCTCTTTGATTTGGCCTGTGAACAGGGCGATAAAGCTGGAAGGAACAGATGTGTAGAAAGTGGAGGTCGAAAAGATGTGCGCCACACCCCACCTAACTCAAGATCGCTCCCCATACAATATTACAAGTGCTTTGTTGAGGTAGGTTGTAAAAGTCTCCAGCCACTGGGGATGCCACCAGTTCCCTTGGGCAACAGAGGGCTAACAGCATTGACTCCAGCACAGACAGGCAGTGTTTACATTCCCTGCACCCCCGGGGGGGTTGCCCTAAGTGAGGATAGGCGGTGACACCATGGTGAGCCTGCCTCTGGGGTTTGGAGGGAATTCCCTTGTCTTGGTCTACCCCTGTCTGAAGCTTTCTGCCTGTGATTTCCAGACCATAGTCTGGGTACATAGCTGACAATGTCCTCTCTAACTAATGGACTTCTCCAGACATGATACCATTTGGCCAGGATCTGGAGAGGATACACTGATTCTAGGAGCACTGTTCAAAACTAACCATTTACCTGTGCTACATCGGGGGAGTCGGATGTATTTGCCAGAGTTTGCAAAACTGACACTTAGCTAGGCTTTACTAACCCTACCTGTATTCTTGCTCCGAATGTCTGGTGCCACTTGGCTGTGGGCACAATCGGGAGCCTCTCCGGTGCTGGGCTGACAGCACTGTTTGGGATGTGAAGAGTGTTTGGGGGAAAGGTTCTGTATGCGTACTTACAACCTTCAACGCTGGCATATTGGTTCATCTCACAGTCTTCAATATATTTACCCTCATAACTACCCTGGGAGGTAGGGAGGTTCTCATCGCCCCTAGGAGTGTTAGGTCACTTATAAACTAGGGCCCACAGCCTCAATGGTATTTAGACTCCTAGCTCCTATTACAGTTAGGCACCCAAAAGTATTAAGTTATTTTAATGGGAGTTACATCTCTAAACTCCTTTGAGGATGTGTGCCTCAGTGACCTGTCACTCAGGGAGTCCACGGCAGAGAACAGAACAGACCTGAGTCTCTAAGCCAGCCTCACAATCTCCGGTCTCCCTTATTTTATTTTAGATTGTAGGATCTGGTATGGGTGATGGCATGGCTTTGGAGCCAAATCTATTGTCCTTCCTGCTCCCTCACCCAACTTTTGTGAGGGGGTCATCCTAATGCTGCTGTCACAGCAGCCCTAAGGAGCTTGTCACTATGTGGGAACAGGATGACTTTGGGATATCTGGTTAAATTCCCTCTCTGGGAAGGCTTCTGACCCACCTTGTTGTAATTCCCTTCTCCTCTTCCTGGGGAAGGACTGCGGATGCGAAACTACTCGCCACAAAAGATTGTCGTCTCCATCTGGCAATTACTTCCCCAACCTATGTGGAGACATGCTGATGGAAAGAAGACAAAGGGATGCTTTTGGGAAGAGCAGGGGGGTGGGATTATTTTCCTGTTATCTCAAAGGTGGCATAAGGTAAAGCAAGCGGATGGCTAAGAGGAGCTTACCTGAGTCTGAATATAGCTCATCCACTGAAAAAAATAAGAAGAGATTCCTGTGGGAGATGGTGGCTCTCCAATTACTCCATGAAGCACTACTATTAAGGCACCTGAAAAGAAAATGCCGTATATATTCAACAGACCAAGAATTTGGAGGTTACATCTATGGAGGAGAAGGTTAATATTTCCATAGTTTTACTGTTATCTGGAGTTGAGGGCCTTAGTGCAGCTCTAGGAACCCAGATTTAAAAAAACGCCGTGTTGCATAGACATATGGAACGGTTGGAAAAATAATTTACAAAGAAAGCTGTGCTCGGTGCCCCAGGGAATTCCTCTTGGGCAGGGAAACCGAAAGCGAGAAGTCACACTGGAGGCAGTGGTAGAACTTTTATACAAAGATGAAATCCTGAGTTTCTGTCTTATATCCTGGATATGAAACAAAAATAGTGCTGCCTCTTTGATTATAGTCCTCTGTTTGGATGCATAGGGAGGACCCTGTACAATTATGCTTGTGGCTAAGGCTCAGCCTCATTCCTGGATGAGTTCTGATAGAAGCAGGTACCGTATTTATGGCCAAATATGTTCTTAAATGAGGGAGCCCTGAAAGAATAAAATGGAAACAGATATGAAGAACGGTTCTGTGCCAAATGTTTGCAACAGCAACCCTAACTGCAAGCATGTCACTTGGTTTTGGCTTTCATAGCAAATTTGAAATTTAGGTCAGGTCTGCTGATGTCCGTAGACCTTTGAGGAATCCTGGACCTAGTTTTGAGTGAACCTGGCCCAAATTATGGGTGCGTGACCGCCACATGGTTTCACCTGAAGTTGCCTGGGACTTTTTTAGCTTCCATTGAACCTGACATTCAAAGCAAAGCCTGAGCGATATTTGTAGATCGGAGTAGAAAATATATTCTCTCAGTCCTCTGCATGGGCTTCACCCCACAAACATGTTTTTGCTAATATGGAGAATATGAAATTTGATTTGGGTTTGACACTGATTCCTCTCCCCTTCCCCCCATGTGCTGCCACGACAGTTCAGATCAACCAGGGCGCTCAAGTGAACACAGCCTAGATTTAATCATCTGAGGGCTGGTGGCCAAGAAGGAGGGACCTCTCATCTGGGTTTCAGTTTTACCTTTGCCCTGGCAGAGTGTGGCTCAGTTAACCATTAGAGTTCATTGTAAGAACCATCATTGCTCTATGGATTTTGCCTGTGAGGGGTGTGATGTGAGTTGAAATGTTGATAGCTGGGGGAAAGATTGGGGTTTTTTTCCACATAGTTTTTGACTGTGCAGACTGAGCCAAGACAATCTCAGGGGACATATACCCAGGATGAATTTGGCCCATTATTGCTTTTTTTTTTTAAATTCATCTTTCAGATGCACATTTTACAAACTAAAAACAAAATTAATACAGTCCCCCCCCAACTCAGAGCAGTCAACCTAGACTCAGCACCATAAACTGAGTTCCTCTAGACTGGAATGTATTCAAATTAAAGCGGATGTTGCATTATTACAGCCCTTCGAAACTCCAGTTAATTTATGGTAGTGTAAAATCCATTTTTTTTAATGACTGTGACACTGCCAAAATCTTTGCAGATGCAGAAACAGCTTCACGGGAAAATTTCAATCTAACATCAACAGGAGATTTGGAAGATGAATTGTACAAGCTTCTCCTTCCACCAAAGATGCTGCTTTGTTTTGCTTTTTAGCATTTGGCTTGGCTCTAATATTGTCTGTTTTATGATGTTTTAATTATTGTTGTTTATTTATTATAATCATATTTTAATTGTTTGTGTGCTGCCTCAAGTGCCTTGGCAGGGGGCACATTATAAATTAAATTATTATTAAAAAGTTATTATTATGTGTACCTACTCCAAACTGAGACTGAGCGGGGAACACACTCAATTGCCTGGAATTAATTTCCCCTTTTTCTTTCCCTTTTTCTTGCCTGTCTCTCCACTTGGGCTTGTAGTTTAGACAGTTAGAAAATGAGGCTGAAAGCTGTTCCAGTGCCCACTCTTGTGTCTAAGGGGATGGGCTTTTTGCAGTTGGCTTGTGTGGGAGCCTGATTCAGTCCTGAGTGGATGCCCTGGGTGTAGTTAGTGAAATAGGTAGCATGCTATGAAGATTAGACAGGAAATTTAAAAAAAAAAAAAGCCCTTCCATAATCTCTCCTCACCCTCTTAAAAAGGAGGCAGTTTGTAGAGCTCAGCTGGTATTTTATATGGTGTAAAGTATAGCGTAAAGATCAGCTGAGGACTGACCAATGTGACTTACTCTAGAAATGATGATGAGGCAGGCACTTCTCTGCATTTACTTGCCAGGCTGTTCTGAAGCAGGCAGGCTCGTTGCAGGTCCTGGTGGCCATCTGGCCACTGAGAAAAGCACTGTGGCCCCTGCAGTGGTGCATCACTTGTCAGAAGACTTCCAGGAAATGCGGCAAGGGATATGCTGATCATCTATCAACTAAGGATGCCTTTCCATCAAGGCAATCTCTGGCTGGGGATACCCAGTGGTCTTCCAGACCATAGCAAAGAGTTTGGCCTTTGGACTCCATTTGCTCCCACACAAGGTAGATGCCATGGCTCACCCGCCTTCTGCTTTAACACCCTGAGGATGTCCTCTGCTAGTGGGAAATGCCAGTTCTTTCACAGGCGAAATAGCATCCCCAGATTCCTCACTAAATGCATCACCTGCCCGCTGTCCTAAGCCATCAATGCCAGTCAGCAAAGTAGGTTGAAAACATTGCTCCTTGGTCCCTGCTGGACCAAAAGGACTCTGGGTTGCATCTCACACTACAACGCAGCAGCACCTGTTTAGGAGCAGAAGTGGAGGTAAAGCTACTTTAGCTCTCCGCTGTCTTAGCACTCTCACCCAATATTTTTCATTTATTCACTTGCTGCTTCTCCCTGGGACCAGAATCAGAAGTTTCAAAATTCCCGGTTCTCCCTGAGTTCCAGCATAGGAAGAAAGAGAAAGCCTGTTCTTGTGAAATTTCTGGCCCAGGTTTTCAGATCTTAGACTTTGGCTACTTCAGATTACCAGCTAGGCTTTTGGGAATGTGTTTGAATTGCACCTCTCTGAACATAAGGCTGTTTACCCATCATTGGCCATGAGACCTTGCTCAGCTGTTGCTTACAGGGCTCAGGAACTGATTAATCTGGTGCCATGGAGATAACAGAATTTCCCTACCACCCAGGGGTGTTGCAAGGATAAATCTATTACAGATTGTGAGGTGTTCAGATACAATGGTGATGGGGGCTGTATAAATACCTTAGCTGGATAGATTAGAGATGACACAGAAGCTGTAGTTGCATCAGTCATCAGGTTGCTAGGATGCATCAGGAGAGATGTCATACAGGCATCTCTGCACTTATGAGCTGGTGGCAAACTTCACACTTTCACCTCTCCTAACAAGGCAGAGTATTTTATCTCTCAGTCCCCTCTATACTGTTATTGTAGCTAAACCTATAGGGACCTTTCATTCAGATCCACTTACTCACTTAGGCTCCCTTGTTTAGCTCTGTGTTATGGAACAGAGGGATTACCCCAGCAACAGTGCGTTTCAGTCATTTTTATTCCTGTTGTATAGGAATAGAATTAAAAAACAGCATTTGGGGGTTTCTATAGCCCTCTTCATCTTCTCAACCCAATAGGCCTGGAAGCTGGTTAGATCCTGAATACCTTCATTTGGGCAAAACAATCACTACTGTCAGTAGGACAACAGAGGTGAGGCTTGGGCACTAGAAGCAGAAAAGGAAATGAATATTCCAGCTTGTGTCTAAAAACATGGGCGAGTCCCCAGTATACTGCTGGCATCCTAGGCCAGTCCTCGGGAGGAGGCTTGTTTATCCTATACTCGCTTCCTGGGGGCCACTTTCCCCTCTTTTGGACTCTGTTTGGTAGGGGCAGGCATTCATGTGAATGCATTTCATTCTTGTTAATGCATCATCGTTATTACTGCCACTGCTGCTCCTTAGATGTCTTGCTTCTGCTTCTCATGTTGCAATTTCAGATTGGCGTCTGGAATTTGTTACAGGTCTTTGCATCCATCCCTGTCCCTTGGGCTGTTATTTTCTCCCTACCTCCTAGCCTCCGTCCAGACATTTGGCTGTCGTTTATTGTCCGTTCCCCAGTCCCAGAGAGGTACACCTGGTTAGTTTTTTTTCCCCTTGCTCCTCTTAAGGTCCCCTCTTGAGCCTTTCCTCCTTCCTCATGCTGACTTTCATTGGCATGGACCTGAGGCAAAACAGATGAAAGTTTAGGGATGTTTCACATTAAAACGATTACTGTTTATGGGTCTGGAGTGCTAGTTCCACGCAGAGTCCGAGGGGCATCTGCTCCTAAACTCCACACTTGATTTTGGAAGTCCTAACACGGCTTTCATGCCAGTGTAAGTCAGGAGTCATTGAAGGAGTTTGTGGAGCTGCATCTCTTGTGAAACTCCCAGTGGGACTTCAACACTACAAGTCTGAAGCTCCCTTGGAGAAGGGCCTTTTCTGGGGTGGGGAACTGACACCAAATTCTTCTTTTTTATCTTCCAACCCACAAATATGGACTTTTATCACAGCCCAAGTTAGGTAACGTTCTGCCTTGACTTTCTTAAGCATTCATGTCACAAGAGGGGATAGGTCAGGAGTGGGCAAAATGCGGCCCGCGGGCCAGATGTGGCCCACCAGGTCATTCTATCCAGCCTGTGGGGCCCCTAAAAAATTTAGAAAATTAATATTTATCTGCCCCCCCCCCAAATAATTGCCCACCCCTGGAAGGGCCAATGGCTCATAACTGTTCAGGGCTAGGAAATGGTGGTTGACACAGTGACCCCCTTCAATAAAGATACCCAAGGAAGAATATGTCTTGCATTTGAGAGCGTGTCTAACTTTATTCCAACCATGCAGTGGGTCCAGCAAAAGAAATCACCCCCCCAAATTTGTCCCTTCAGTAAAGCGCCTCAGACTTGAAATGAGAGCAGAATGTTATCTACAGAGTGTAATAATGGTCATTAACAGTGGTCAAGTAAAATAAGATTAACTATTTTGAAAAACATCCTTTAGCTAGTGTTTTTTTTCTACCCAGTTATTAAATCACCTTCCCATGTCCGCACAGACTGGAGCACGCTGGGCTGACACACAGTGGGGTGTAGTTTTCCATTTTGCTGATGGGGCCAATGATGGCCAGACCAGTAACTGAGGGCAGGTATTTTTATGCTCGCTCCATGCTACAGCTTTCAACTGTGCTTTCCCCAAACCATGAGGGGTGACGTGAGTGTAACAGCCTTTGACATGGCTGTGTGCTTGTATGAGAGCATATGCATGCACATGGCCTAGCCGTGGTGCATGATGAAAAAAATCAAATCTGTGTTCATACTGGATACTGAAATGGGGCTGAAAGCATGCTGGATACAGATACGACATTCCCCATGTAGACAGGTCCTTAGTGTATCTCTTTTCAGGCAGAAAACCCCTTGTGGCTGAAGATAACAAATGTGTCTTCTTGCCTTTGAGTAGTATGGCCCTGATGTGGGCATGGCCTGGCATTTAAAGGGTTAAGGAGGCTGTGTCCTTGGTGGCATGCAATTTATGATCCTGTGAATCCTTTTTTAATTATTTTGCTGTGACAGAGGTGGAAATATCCAACTTCAAACGACTGGCTTTATTGATATGCTGCTATTTGTGCCTCTGTGGAGGAACAATCCCATAAAAGCAATAAATTAGAAAACCCCTTTTTCTCATCAGAGAGAGACACTTGCTATCTATGTTTCTGTGCAGGGTCTGGTGTACAGGCACTTCAGCACCACAAAGAGGCTCTGTGACTCTCTGTGAGTGGTTGTGAAAAGTCCTTCATCGCTCACTACCCAGGAACTACTTCTTCTTCCAAAGACTTTTGTGTAAAACACCCCCACCATGAAGGCTTGGCTTTCTCAAAGCTGGGCCTCTCCAGGACTGGGCCAAAAGGTTGCTTGCATTAAATTTGGTGGCTGGCTGTAGAGGATTTATTTTATCTGCAAGAATTAACATTGGGTATCTTTGCTTATGGTTGGGGATGACCACTTTTCAGCACAGGAAAAGTAATGAAACCCATCCCCTGTGAGTCTGGACAGAAATGAACAATCCATCATGGTGATTTTCAAATGTAAATGTTTACCCACCTGTTTCTGACAGAGAAGCACAAATCTGGTCATCTGAGTACAGTGACGTGCACGCAGAAGCTTACCCAAAAAACCCTGGGCATTTGTGCTTTCAGCCAAATTCAAACTCATGTTCAACTATTGTAGGTTTGGTCCGATTCAGTGCTCATTCAGACCCTGTGCTGCCCCTTTGTGGAGGGCGCTTCAGGTTTGGATCACATACTGCACAAAACCGCCTTTGCCTCCTTCCGACTCTAGACATAGGAGAGAGGCAGATGTGCTGAGAACATACAACTCTGGGGGAAGCCAGTGAGACTAGTTAGGGCTCAGCACCGCTGGACTCACAGCCACACAATAGCAGGAGCTCTGATTCATCAGTGAGTGACAGTACTGCTGACCTATTCTGAGGCCAAACCTTCAGGAATTAAGTAACGGACCACCTGTATAAGCAAGGGCTGTGGGACTCTCTGCTCTGGTGTGTAAGTTCTTTCTCTCTCATGCTGTTTAAGAAGCACTTGCTTGGGATGGGATACTTGCATGGACGCATTAAGCAAAGTTTAGGTTGCGACAAAAACTGGCAAGGCTAAGAAGTCCTCCCTTAACTTGGCAATGTCAGGGGCTCTGTCAGCAGCATCAGTCATACCTGCAAAGGGGTCTTAATGTCTTGTATTGGTGGATAGTATGGGGCTAAAGTGTCTCTAGTTTTCTTAATGTAAGATTTTTGGCCTGGTGAGGGCCACAGTTCTGGAAGTCCAAGTCCTTTATGGGAGACAGCACAGGTTCCAACTCTGCTCCATCAATCTTATTCAACCCTCCCTGGTGGAGAACATCAGTAAGGGTGAGGGAGAATTTGTCTTGCTGCTATTCAGACCTTGGTTCTCTGCTATGACTGCAGCTAAGGGTGTCCCAGCAGGCTAATGGTGATGGTTCTTTTCATCTTCTGTCCTATGAAGTGGAAAACTGTAAATTCAGTGTAGCAGGGTGGCAGAATCCACCCCTGCTATGCTTACCTGGTGGTCGAGCCGACGCCAGGAAGGAAGCGGTGAGGCCAAAAGGAATGCGAGTGTGGTCCCTTTTAAGTGGACACCAGAGAATGATGTCAGGGGCACACAAAACTTAAAAGAGAGACACTGGGACTCTGGGGGTGGGAGGGAGGAGAATGCCCAGCTGCAGGGACTGGAGGACAGATCCCATGACAGGGGTCAGGACGAGGGACCACATACTTACTGGTACTGGAGAGGAGGGGCTGGTCAGGGAACAGTGAAGCAGCCACCGTGGCAGGGGCACCAGGCAAGGATGGCTAGCAGGGGCTTCCTGGGATGCTGAGGGACTCTCTGGACCTGCAAAAGGAAAGAAAGACAAAAAGAGAATGAAAGGAGCAGTTTCATACAGAAGCTGTAAGTAAGAGGCTAAGCTTGTGTTATAAGAAGAAATGTGGCCCAGGTGATAGGAAACCTGGCTGGGGTAAGACGGTACCTGCAAGGGGCAGTAACCCTTGGGTAAGGTGGTGGGCCAATAGCCATTGGAAGTGGGGCCGTACTCCTGTTGTGAGCAAGAACAACAGGGAAGGCCACCCCTGAAGAGACAGTAACCCCACTGGAGGGAAGAATCACCTAGTGGCTGAGTGTGCCCAGGGATTTTGTGGTGTACAACTGCCTGGACTATCTCTAAGAAATTCTCTGATATTATAAGTGGGACCAAAAGGGCTCTCCTCCAAAAGGGGAATCCCAGAAAGAGGAGGACTGGGGGAGGGAAGGATATTGACCCCTCATGGTGTATGGCTGCTTTGGTTTAATATTATGATGAGTCATGACAACTCTTTATTTTAGTTCACTGCCTCCATTGGCAGTTTAATAAAGGCAGGGAACAAGCTGCGGAGACTCATAATTGTCTTTGACTGAACATCTAGGTCCCAAGGGCAATCAGAATCCTCACAAGCCCTAACAAAAAGATCTACTACCAACCAAGTGCTGTTAAGATCAAAGGGTGAAGACAGACATGGTGTAGGGGATGGTGGAGCCGTGTACTTAGACCCCAACACTAGGGCTGCAGACATAAGGCAGCTTCCCACAATATATTTTTCCAACAAACAAAGACATCAAAACATGGCAGGCGAGTATGAGAAAGGCTGCCTGTACAGGAGAACCCCTGTTACATTCACTTTTCATCTCCCCACTGCTTTTTGAGTAGATTCTGGCTATACTCTCCCTATTCCTACTCCCAGAAAAAAGAGTCAATTTTAACCACAAACAAAAAAGAAATTGCAAAGATGTGCAAAAGTGAAAAGGCAGCATGGCAACTCATCTTTTAACAAAGCAGCAGTTTATTCTCTTTGCAAACTGCCTTTGCAACCAGTCAGTGAAATGCAAAATGTGTGGTGTTTTCTGAGACCATCCACTCATTTCACGAAGGCTAGAAGGCAGCTGTCAGATCATAATGACCTTCCTTTGCAACCAGCCTGGCCCAGATTTAAAACAATAACCTACAGGTGAAAGACTATCCCATCATTAGGCCCCTGAGCCACCCAGTGAACTGTAACCAGCGGTCAAATTCTTCTCTCATTCACACCGACGTAAATCAGGAGCACCTTCATTGAAATCACAGGCGCAAGTGTAAGCGAGAGGAGAGCCACACATGGGCGAAGTACAGACAGTCAAAAAGCTGGAGGTTAGTCTCAGGTTAATCTAAGTTGCTAACATTGAACCGATAAGCAAGTGAGCAGACATTCACTTTTGATTCCAGAAATATAGCCACATGCCACCAGTGGCCCAGGCCAGAAGCCGGGGGGGCGCTAGAGCACTCCTCCCTGCTGGGCTGGAGCAGACACCTTGGGCCAAGGCTAGCCTGCCCACCCTGCAAGGGGTGGTTTGCAGGGGAGGTGCAAGGCATCCTGGGATGCTGGAGGACTGTGAATTAACTTGAAACTGGAGGAGATCTGGAACAGAAGTTCAATAAAACAATTTAACCTAAATCAGTTCAGTCTGATACTACAGTCATCCAGGTTTATCTTCAACTGGTTTTGGCCATTTTGAAAGCAGTTGATGTGCACTGAACTTCTGTTGTGCTGCAGATTTGGACTGGTTTCCAATCCCTTTTATTAGTGTATGTGTAATTTCTATCCCTAGCCATAAAGTCCTTACCTGCATGGATTCTCATCCTGTTCCTACAGAAGTACATGGCAGTTTGCTATTGGCCTGCCTGGGAACTGGATGAGGGCTACATCTGGGCTTTTCTCTACTCTCGCATGCACTGAAAAAATTTCCCCCTACAGTCTTTGGGCCTGATGCTTATTTAAGTTAGACTGGGCAGACCAGCAGAAGAGCTGTTATCGGCTTTTCCAGATTCGCTCTGGGATAACTGAGATCAGTGTGGCCCACAAGTGATGTAATTTAAGGCCCCTGTAAAGACCAGAGCTATCAAAAAACTTCAGTAATATTGATTGGCCCCATCTATACTGCCAAAACCAAGCAAAACAGCAATGCTGAGACACCATTACATTATAACATAACTCCTTGACATGGTAAAATCTATTGTGCAGAGGGGTCTTAAATATTCTGTTTATAGGAGTTGGTTTATTAGAGAAGTGCAGAGAACCATCTAGCTCAAGATTGGCCAATGCTGGATATGTCTAATCTATTGAAAGTTCATAAAATTTCACTGTTCAGCATATGCTCTATTGCATCATGGGAAGAGGCTGATTTTCGCGTCATTCTGGATGAAAGACAGCCATTTTCTGCTACTGAATAAGGATGGGGGAGAAGGAAGGAACAGGGCAGGTTATTGCCCAGGCTGTCCATGGGGAGCTCCCCAGGTCTATTTGCTTAATAGACGGTTGGGATTGAACTTCTGAACTGAACTAATGTCTGGAGAGCCAAGCATTTAGGGTTTTACTTCAGTACCTAGCAAGCTATATCTTGAAATGTCCAGCTAAACATTCCCATCATTTTGCATCATGGTAGGCTGCACTAGTTTGCTTGTGTTTTGCTCCAAGACTTGTTCCAACATAACCTACCTGGTCAGGACCCATTGGCAAACACTCCTTCCAACCTGCTGCCAGCCCCTCTGTGCTGGACTCAGTCTGTGCCAGCATTTTGTGCCTCTTGTCATACAAGGCAAAGCAGCCCAGCATACTCAGTTGTGGTCCAACCCACCAGAGCTCACAAGAGCCAGGCTGCAGTGCCTTTAGCGATTGCTATAGAGTGCTGTCACATTTTCCATCATGGTTCTTCACTGCTGGTCAATCAGGTCAATACGAGGTCAAGGCATCACTGGTCCGGCTGGGCCAGGTCATCAAAAGATAGGAGCATCTGATGCTTTGTTGGCCTTTCCAGCACACGAGCCCCTCTGACCTTGAGATCCCTTCAGGAAACTATCCCACTAGGGGGCACTGAGAGTCGATTTTCCTTCTGACCCTGTTACTTTCTGCTCTTTATTTGAGGTTTTTTCCCTTGCTTATCACTCTCCTCGCCTCTCCCTCCTCTTTGCTGGCCAGCTCAGACTGTTTAAATTGGAAATTATTTGTATTACTGTCTGTAAATAATAGATGAGGGAGTGAAGTGGAGTTGGTGTCCCTTCCATAAACTCCTCCTCACTTTAATTAGTGCGAAACAGCCTGGTGAGAATGTGAGCTGCCTTGATGCTGGTAATTAAAATTGAAACCACTGAAAAGCTGCTCTATTTTTTATCGGAGCTGCTGTTAGGAGCCGAGAGCCTGCGGACGGCTCTGCAGTAAAGAGTGATAATGAAGGTGTGAATTCCCAGGGGGAGGAGGGGCAGCTGCAGCAATGGCTGAACTTACACCAGATGAAAATGCAGGAGCAATTAAAGGTGGCTGTGTACAAGCTGGGCATCAGAGATTAGTTGGCACCTTGGGAACGTGGCAGAGAGGTACAGGCAAGGAGGAGGGGGTTTTTTAAAATAAAAAAGGGGAAAACAGTTGGCAGACAACTTAAAAAAAAGGACAAAACATCTCTAGTTCAGCTGTAAGGATGTGTCTGGCCTGCCTGAGTATGTATAGGGGACATGTTACTGGACATGTGCAATGGAGGAATAATCGTTTGCCCCAGAGGATCCCTTCTATTAGTTGAAGGACTAATGGGAAGGTCCAACATGGGTTTCTCAACAAGACGTGGGGCACCTTTGGCTTCTCCCAGCATTTTCTGGGGTATTGTATTTGTCCAAGATAGACAGTACTCTTGCTTTTTAGACCAAAAAGCTTCTTGAGGCAAGGTCCTTGTTTATTCCCTTCTTCTGGCCACATGCACTGCTGCTTTGGGTGGGCCTGACCCAGAGTTCATTGAGATTAACAGTAGCCTTTCCTTTGACTTCAGAGGGCTTTGGACAGTAATCACTTGGATAGCAAAGAAGCAAGAATGCAAGTGAGAGGGGTGGAGAGAGAGAGGAAGCTCCAATTTCATGTTAGCTGATAAGGAGGTTGAGAAGAGGTATTCAGAGTTAGTGTACGTCACTGTTGCTGCCTGGCCTCATGTGTTCAGGGCAGGCTCCAAAATAGGTGAATGTTTATAGGAGGGAAGACGTAGACTAACATGCTCTCAGTCAGCTGAATGATACAGAAACAGAGTCTGCCTTAGTCTACTGGCACCTATTCAAGAAAAGTTGCTCACTGTCAAAAAAAAGCATGAAAAAAGCCCCATCCAGAACAATGGGGTATGTCCATTCTCCATCCCTCCTTTAAACATGTATTGATTTATCGGCCAGAAAGGAGCTTCGTTATATGCTCGTATACTAGCCACCGCAAGAATAATTAGGGTTGATCCCAGGAAATACTTGAAATGGTAGAGTTATCTTAATTGAGGTATAAGAGAAGTTTTGGGGAAAGGAAGTTAGAGAAGCTATAAATAAATACATACTTAGTGTTAGCCTTAGGTTTGATTTTTTTTTAATGTTTCTTGAATCATGGAAAATTAGATGACTGTTACTACAGTGTTACAGTAGACCTGTATCCTTAAAGATTTAAGTAGTCTTAATTTGTAAACTCAATTTTAGAATGGGTCAAAACTCAGAATTTCTGTTCTGAAGAAAATTCGGATTTTCACAGATTTCCTTTTGCTTCAAATCAGAACAACAAGTCACAATCACATCTTTATTCCCCATGAAACAAAAATATCTAACTGATGCTATTATGTTATTCTCCTATTTAAAATCAAAATATTAAAGTCAAAATACGTGCTTTGACCCAATTAAAACACAACATTTTCCCCTTATTAAAATAAAATAGTTTGATAATTTGCAACAAAAAGTAATGTAATCGAGAAATTTACGCAAAAAATTGGTTTTGTCGAATCAGCATGTTGCAATAGAAAATTATTCTGTTTTTGAGTAGTGCTACTCAGTGGGCACATCTACACATACAATGAATGCAACTGAATATACTCTGGCTCAATCTGAGCTGGAGTATACTAATCCTGACATCAGTGTCTACACATGCATTTAAGGGCAGTAATTTACTGTGGTGTAGAATAGTACCTGTGTCTGACAGGATGATCCTATGCCGGAGTAAATTCGTTTACTGTGCACTAATTGCATCACACATGTAGATCATGATGCTCAACTGCACATTTAATTAGTCTAATGAGCAGTAAAGCGCATATGTAGCTGCATTCAGTATTGATAACATTTCTCTTTCTTACGTGAAGTGAAGGGAAGAATTTTGGGGGAGGATGAGAGTAGCTGAACAAGGTGCATAGAGATATATGATTGCTTTTTCTTGTTTAATATCTTATTTTCATAAAAAACGTGGCCAAAAAAACAGATTTAGTTATTTTTCTGTGCAAATGACTTACACTTTAGAATATTATTGCAATCTTACATTTTCATACTTGCTCTGTTTTTATAAAACTGTAAGAAGTCTGGGGGCTCTTTGTTTTAAAAGTAAGTAAGAGCAAGTTTGTAGGTCCTACAGGCTGCATCTACACGAGACGCTGACTGCACAATAGCCCACGACGACTGCGCAATAGTGTTGCATGACAGAAAGCATGACGCAACGCTACTGCGCAATCCTCACGGGCTACTGCACAGTTAGCATCACAAAAAAGCCATTTGGCGGTACCACTGCGCATTAACTTTGGTTACTGCGCAGTCATTTAGTACTTGTTTATACAAGTACCAAATGACTCCACAGTAACAACTACGCAGTCAATATTTCATGTAGATGTGGCCACAGGGTCCCTGGAAGTTTATAAACCCCAGGAGTTTCAACAACTTGGACTGAGTCGGGACTTTTATGCCCTAGACCAGTGTTTCTCAACCCATGGGTTGTGAACCAAAAGTGGGTCGCAAGAGTATATGAAAGGGTCACAAACAAACTTTAAAAATAGATCAACAAACTTTAAAAAATGGTTTCTCTTTTCAAGGAGAAAAATGCAGGAAACTGCGGCTTTTCACTTGCAGGTTGACAGAGTTCCAGCCTGCAAGGGGCTGCTTGGGCCCCCCTACTCCATACCTGCCCCCTGCCCCACACCCTGGGGGGCTTGGACCAGGGGGCAGCAGGCAGCAGGTTGGGAGTGAGGGGTCGGGACTGGCCGGTGAAGTTTATAAATGGGTTCTGGTACAAAAAAGGTTGAGAACCACTGCTGTACACAATTCTGTTTTGACTTTCTTTTTCTCAGTTTGTTGCAATACTGTCAGTTTTATTTGGATAAAAAGTAGATAGACTTTAAGCGTGAGTTAAGCTCTTTTTAATTACTGGGTATTTTAGTCAACCTTATTTGGTCCCATAATGTCTTCTGGTTGTTAACCATTAGCCACTAGGCATGATGTGGAAATGTGATTAAACAGACTTAAAAATCAAGGTATGTCAAGACAATGGGTTATGCTTATATATCAACTTGTTTTATATGCTGGCCACTGATTAATTATTGATTTTTATACCTAAATAAGGGAAGAGCAGACTTATGTGTGAGTCATTATGTCCATATATTAAGGACTATGAGGATTTTTAAAAATTATTTTCAAAAATAACTTTTTCCACAAAAGAATAACACCTAAACTGTGAGGAAGGAATAGAAATGACTCTTTCAAAGTATTAGTTTTCTTTGTATAGGAAACCGAAAGCATTTTATTGAAAGTAATACTATTAAAAAGTTATTAAGTTTACTAAGGAACAAAACCTACGAAGGGCATTCAGAGTTAGCATGAATAAACAGACGAAGGACAAGAAATTAGAATGCAGTGCTCAAAAACGTTAGACATCAGAAACCTGTAAATGTACATGTGATCTCTCAATGAGCAAAGTACTTAAGGATGTGCCTAACTTTAGGCATTGGAGACTTCCTTTTGAATTCAGAGGGACCTAAGTTATACTGAGTGCATAACTTGCTGAATGGGGCCTTTAAAATGCCACGGCTGATTTCTGTGTTGCCCCCTTCCATTGCCCCTGCCCCCCCTTATCTTCCTTTTTGCATTCAACTATGCAGCAAAGACCTGTGCACTCTCAAAGGACATTACATGCAGATCTGTAAACTCCGAAGTCATCTATTATTAATTAGCAGACGCTTTCTAAACTCAGCTCAAAATGTCCATACGTTCAAATAAGTGAGGGGTATTTTATAGCACCCTAAGAAAGTTGCTTTAAATGAACAGGTACACTGCTTTTTACAGCCTTAACTTATCCTTACGGAGGTTTCTTTTGCCTGTGGATCTCCATCAATCTGGGGATAATTGCCCTTGGTGGCACAAGAGTTGTGGATGTTGCCAGCATCAGACCCACTGTTTCTTAGGAATTGTTTCTGAACCTCTTTAGGTTTAGATGGTCCAGTCTTCCTGACTGATAACCTAGTTTGTGAATCGGTGCACGGTTGGTTAAGTTGTAATAATGCCCTGTAGAGCACCTGAGCAGTGAAACGTGGTCATTATAGTAGGAGAGGAAATGGGGATGCTTTCTACAAAAAAAAAATTAATAAAAAAATTCCAGTCTTCATGAAAAAACTAACAACTCCCAAAACTTGCTTCTGGTCCACTTCTGGGTCTGCTGCCAAGCACGCTGGGGAGCCCCCCGTGCTCCTGTGGGACGCTTCGTGCGCCCTAGTACTGCAGCACTCACGAGCCCCTGCTACCTAGAGGTATGTAAAAAAAACATTTAAAGCTGTGTCTACGTCTAAAATCACTGAATCTTTCCGAATCTCTCCAAATAGATTCGGAGAGATTAAAGGGACCTCTGATTCGATTCGGATTCGGAGATTCAGCCACTGAACCGGGGCAAATCTCTGCCGAATCGAATCAGGGACCAAAGCTTCTCATGTTTCCTAATCATGAACTAGCCAGTCAGCTCAATTTGTATTGACTGCGGCTGTTGTAACCTGGAAATCACCTTTGCTGTCTTCTGGGAAGAAGTGTATTGCATCTCTTCCCCTGTGCCCTCTTGGGGAAGTGCTGCCAAACCTGGCAGTGCACTCTTGAAGGAGAGAGCAATGTCTCCACACAGTCCTCTCCTCCAGCAGACAGAGCACAATTGCAGACCTGGAATAAGGTAATCTGAATTTGATGTCAAGTTGTTACTAATTTAATGTTTATCTAATAACAAGGACTTTGCAAAACCCTTACCTTTTCATGAGCCTCAGGTAACACTGTCTATTCATAATTGCTATGATCCCTTTATCCGGTGGTTTAATAAATAATTTACCTAAATTATTAAAATGAAAATTTCAACATTATTAAAAATTAACCAGGTTAAATGAGCAAACAGTAAATAGTGCTGGGCTCGTCCTGCATGACAGGAGTCCGCAGGTTTTATTGTCTTTTTCTCAAGCGCAGAGGATACATTTCTCCTGCTCTCCCCCTCCCTCCCTCCTTGCCTCTCTCTGACTCATGTTTCACTCCTCTGTCTTTCACAAACTCTGTTTCTCTTCTCCCTTCCCCTTCCCACCCCTCCCCTTTTTACGTGCCACTTTTCTCGCACACATCTTTCCTTCTATCAGTTCTTCCCTGCTTTTCCCTGGCCACCTCTTCTCCCACGCTGCTCATCCCTTCCTTTCTGAGATCCCTTTATTGTCTTTGCCTGCAGCCGGACTCATCCATCCCCTCTCTTCCACATGCTCTGTTCTTCCCTCTCCACCTTTACTTTCGCTCTGTGCCCTTTCCCCATCTTTTGTTCCTCCCTGCCGGTGCTGCAAGTAGGACAATCACGACACAATGTGCATTGCTGGTAATTAAGTTGTTCCACACACACGTGTATCCCAGGAAGCCCAATCAGCTCCTTTATTAGCACTGTCCTCCCTCTGCTTGATCCAGGCGTATCACTCCAATTTGATGCCAGGAGAACATAGATCCAGGGGCACACGTGATCTCCAAAGAGCAGATAGTTTGTCAGTACTCCAGGATATGAAGAGCCTCTATTCATACAAAATTCATTCAAATCCGCTGCTCTTAAAGGAACGTGGCCGTGGCCCTATTGTTTTTTAATTGAAACGTTCAGATTTGCCAAAGTGAAATACTCCATCTTTCCAGCTGTAACTCCTGCCAGATTTTTTATTCTCTACAACTGTCACTAACCTGCTCCTCTTGCTGCCTTCTTGGCTGCATGCCTCATTGGCTTTGATGCTGGGGAGTGGTCCTTTGCTCTTCTTTCTTAAAAGAGCTTTTGTAAAACTTGAGAGCTGTGTGGAGCCAAGGGGTCTGTCAACGTGCTACATCCCCTTCCTCCCTTTCAGAACTAGCCTTGAAGGTGGAAAACCTGGGGAAGTGACTATTCATCCACACACTTCTATTTTCCACTGTCTCTGGGCCTAGGTTTCCAATTTTTGGTATCAAAGTGAGTGGCTGAATTTACCACTGGGCCTAAGAGAAATGGGCATGCAATGGCCCTTTATTTTCAGTGGGAGTTTGGTCCTTTTGAAAATAACAGCCAGAGTTTTTGCTGTTACTTTTGGGTACAGAAATCATTACTGGAATTTTTACAGCTGGTATCCAGACACCTAAATGCTTCTTTCCTTCCAGTGCTGCCTAAATCCTTCTTGCCTTATGATGTTATAATCACATTCCCACTGTACTTTTCTTGCATGCAGGTCCTAAAATCTAACAGGATAATTTTTCCGACAAAGCCAAGCAAGATTTAGTCTTGTACATATGAAACATCCCTCCCTATTTGCTTTGAAATGCTACTGTTTGACATCGCGCAACAACACTACGTCCCTTTTTAGGACAGGAAGTGGAAAAAAAAAAAGCCTGTATGCAATTGAAACTGCGGGGGCCATCTAGGCAGAACGTTTTTACTCCTGTTGGAATTTATCCAGGACACCGGGGCTAGGACTTCTGCTCTTGTATTGTTCTTGTATGTAGTGCAACACTTTATCCTGGGTTTTTCTTTTTTCCTTAAGATGTTCCCTGCTGGTTAAAGCCAACAGGAAACAGTGAGGCTAGATGTAAATGGATGAACTGAGGTAGTAGTAAGACCAAAGCTTATAAAGCAAAGCAACTCTATCCTTGGGGAACTCAGTGAGTATTGACTTCATTGTCACATGGCAAGGTCCCTCTCTCTCATGGACAGGGCCGGTATCTGAATTACTCTGGATTTTAACCACAATTAAAGAGCTAATCAAGGTCAGCAGCTCCTTTCAAACAAGTTTAGTACAAAATCCTAATGCAGGAATTACACAAATTGATACTGTCAATATAATGGATTCAAGCCAATTGTACTAAACAAGGTTGTATCAAGTCTGTGCTCTGTATTAGGTGAGGGCTAATTCTCTCCAGTTGCAGTAGAAGTGAACTGAAAAACAGATACATCAAGCCTTCAAGATTCAAATTCATTACTGAGGCTCTTGTTAAATGTTGCAAAGAATTTGTTGGGAAAAACCAGTAAATTCTAGTGTCATTCGTTCTGCCAAAGAATAAGATGTAAAACATAAAAAAAAAAAAATGTTGGTATAACATCTGGGAATTGTGAAGGGTGGTCTAGTTCAAAGAGACCCTGAGCATGGGGAATAAATCCATGTGGATTAGTAGGGGATGTGTGGTGCCAAAGTGATCTAGACTCCATCGCAAATGTAGGCCTGTCTTACCATGTCAGATCAGGTAGCAACTCTGCGTATAAACAGCCATCTCAATTATTACATTTATCAAAGGGTGCCAGTATAAGCCACTGCCATGCACCTAGGACATCTGCATGATTTTGTATTGATACTTGTGTAATAAAACTGCTTCACCTTCCAACCAGCACCTCCTCCCCTTTTTAAAGCAGCTAAAAAATTGTCCATACTGTGGTTATATCACATTTACATAATAATAATAGTACATCTCAACCTCTCCATCCCATTGGGGTGTCTATGGGTGTTAGGTGGTTTTTTTAATTGGATCTAATTGAAGGCTTTCTTAGAAAATTGTGAAAACCATCGAGAGGGGAAAGATTTCTTCGTGGATCCCAGCAGAATGAGGGGTGGACTGGGGGCATATGGAGAGTTGATAATCAGAAGTGAAGAGCCCAAGCCGTGCCACATGGTGGTGGCTCACTGTAGAGGAAACCAGTTAGCTTGGTCCATAAGGCTGGCAGAAAGCCTTCTAGGATAGATCAATTTATCCCATTACACTTGAGTCCTCCACATTGTCCTCTCCTCTTGTCAGTTCAATGGATGCCTGATATATTGGATGAAGTTCTTTGTTCCTCCTGTCCTGATGACAAAGACAATGCCTGTTTTCATTTCCCTCAAGGCCTTTGCTTTCTACAGCTAGTCCATTTTTTATACCTATGGCAGCTCCCAAAGCTGGGGGTCAGGACTGAGGATTCATTTTGCTTTCATAGTTTCATAGTGCTTAGAGTCAGAAGGGACCTAAACAGATCATCAGGTCTGACCCGGGCAGGAACAGGTGCCGGGGTCATATCACCCCAGCCACATCTGTCCAGCCTCCTCTTGAAGACCCCAAAAGGTAGGAGAGAGCACCACCTCCCTTGGGAGCCCATTTCAGAGCCTGGGAGCCCTAACTGTAAGTAATGTCTCCTGATGTCCAGCCTCAACCTTCACTCTAACAATCTGTGGCTGCTATCCCTAGTGACGCCGGGTGGTGTCTGGGGGAACAGAGCCTCCTCCAACCCTCACTGGTCCCCCCTGGTGAGTTTGTAAACCACCACCAGACCCCCTCTCAGCCTTCTCTTGTGGAGCTCAATAGGTTCAGGCCCTCTGGCCTCTCTTTGTAGGGCCTGACCCACTGCCCCTTGACCATTGCGAGTGGCCTCCTCTGCACCCTCTCAGTGCTAGCCACATCCCTCTTGAAGTGCGGCGCCCAGAACTGGACGCAGTACTCCAGCTGCGGCCTGACCAGTGCCACAGAGGGGAAGGATCACCTCCTTGGACCTGCTCGTGATGCATCTGTAAATGCATGACAGGTGCTGTTAGCCTTACTGACCGCTTCCTCGCATTGGCGGTCCATGTTGATCTTGGAGTCAACAATGACTCAGATCCCTTTCGGTCACCGTGTTGACAAGAAGGGAGTTCCCCAGCCTATAGGTGTGTTGCTGGTTCCTGCTCCCTAGGTGCAGCACCTTGCACCTGTCTGTGTTGAATTCCATCCTATTTTCATCCACCCACCTCTGTAACCCGTCTAGATCTAGCTGGATTCCCCTTCAGCGTGCCCAACTCGCCCCCAACTTGGTGTCATCAGTGAATTGGGACAGCGTGCTTTCCACACCCACATCCAGATCGCTGATAAAGATGTTGAGCAGTACCGGCTCCAGGACCGAGCCCCGGGGGGCTCCACTGCCCACATCCCTCTAGGTCGAAAACGACCGTCCACCACCACTCTCTGGGTCTGACCACCTAGCCAGTTTGCCACCCATCTGCCTGTAGGCATCAATGCTGCAGTCACCTAGTTTTTTAAGAGAACGTGGTGGGAAACCATGTCAAAGGCCTTCTTAAAGTCCAGGAAGATGACATCCACCCTGACACCGTCATCCAGGGGTACCATACTTCCAACAGTATGGATACAAAGAAGACACAATCCCTGACTCAAAGGGCTTATGACCTAAGCAAATGCAGCATAAGGGATGGAGGAGCAATGCACCAGCCAGGTAGCCCAGTGGATCCCTGGCTTAGCTGTGATGCTGAAATGAAGTGCCGGTGGCTCCTCTCCCCTGCATGTATGGTGACAAGGTGTCAGGTCACAAGCGACAACCCCTGACAAATGTAGAAACTCAGGCCTAACAGTCCCCTCCCTTTTCTTTGTGTTTCACCTTTTGACTCCTCTCTCTTCCGGGGAGACAGTGTGACGTGACTGCCCAGGGCTGGGAATGGGGAGATGGAGGATGAGAAACCTTTCCATGAGAAAGGAACTGAATGGGAATATAAGGGTGGGAACAGTGGAAGGTTTTCTGGGGTCAGGAGGAGTGGAAGCCAGGGGAGGGGAGAAGAAAGTCCCACTGATTGATTATGCGGTGCTGTCAAAGTTTCAGCAGAGTGGAAAACTTGGAGGTTGGAGTGAGTAGTAACCCATGAAAAATCACCTCTTCCTCTTCCTGTTCATGGCAGGGTGGCGTGTCCAGATCAAAGAACCACATCACCGACCAGCCTTGGTCACACGATTTACGAGGCACCGGGGCAGCAGCCCATTAACAGCTGTGGTAATTCATTCTGGGGGCAGCAGGAGGTGTAAATGCCCTCCCTTCCAAACTTCCACATTTACCTGATGGTCCCCAAATGCTGGGTCCAGACAGTCTACTTGAGTGGGATCAGAAGGAGTGGTGTAAATGAGGAGAGATGGGAGAGGTGTGGCCTGAAAACACAGCGAAGCTAAGCACTGCAGATAGAGCTGTGGGCGAGGGAAGGGGTCATCTCGTGCCTTATGATACGTTAGGCAGCACCTCAGATGCGTTTCATGCTGCTCCTTCTGTTCTGCAGAAAATCCCAATCCAGTTCCCTTAGTGGCCACACAGGAGGACTCGTGGTGTCCCAGTCTTGGTGCCACCTCCCTGCAACAGGCTATTGCATCCTGCAATAATAGATGGACTCTGTTCGGTCTAAATTTCACCTTGGTTCAACTGCCCATGGTTTAGGGGACTTGTCCTCTCCCCCAGTGCTTCCATGATATCCCAAAGCCTAACAGCAGTTTTCAGAAGTCTCTTTTCCAAGTCTGAAGAGGTACTGTGTCTGGAAAAACAGGAACACAGTTTTCCTCCTCGTTTCCCCATCTCCGCTTCCTCTTCCTTCTCTTCCAGTGCATCCCTAGTTTCTCTCTCTTCTTTTCCTTTCATTTCTGGGTCTTTTTTCTCCGCTTGGTTTCTGTGTTCCTCTTTCGCATTTCTGTTCATCGCTTTCCCCTGGTGCCACCTTCTTCCCTCCTCACCTCTCCTTCCCTGCTTTCTGCTCTTTTCATGCTTGACTCCAGCTGCATCTGGGCTTCCAGATTGTCTCTTTCTATTTAATCTCCTGTCACTTTGTTCATTCTTCTGATCTTGTTTGTGTAAACGCTCAACTATATAGCATTGGCTGATATTTGATATTAGGACATTTCTGCCCCCTAAAGCTATATGAACAGCTATGAATAACTACATATTGACAAGCAAAGTTATCTGAATAGCTGGATTCCTCAAGGTGAGCTAGAACTAAACCCCACAGGACGTTCTTCTTTAGCTAGGGAAGCAATACAGCAGAAATGCTCTCAGAAGTGAGGCAGAGCATAACTAGTAATGTTCACCAAGGTATTTGGCTAGAATAGGAAAGTGGCTCATGGTTAGCGCTCGCTGAGCATTTTCTTCCAAAGCTTTTTTTTTTCCAAACAAAAGCTGGCCTTTTAAATAAAAATTTCATTTTTTTTTTCCTTCTTTGAAATATTCCATTTTTGCCCCAGTGGAAACAGAAATGTGTCTCTGCTGGCGAAAAGTATTTACTGGAAACTGAAACTGTTTCACTTTTTTGCACTGAAAAATTGGACGGTTTTTATGACAAATTGCTCCCTGCCAGACTCCCCTTCTCTAAATGTTTTTCCATTTTCCACCCTACCTGCTGATGATGGGTCTGATCCCAGTGCACTGCTGAGGCCACTGCCCCTGTTGGAATCACCAGGTGGCAATGTAGACAGTAGCCAAGTAGTGAAGAGGTGTAAGCACCGTCCAAGACCAAACACCTGTCCTGGGAGCAACGAGCATGAGGAGGACTGAGGAACAGGCAGGTGACCATAAAGGGTTGAATGGAGAGGGTATAATTAGAGGCAGGAGGCAGCTAGCCAGGTGGGAAACATTCATTGCTAGATAAAGAAAGAGAAGGAAGGTGAATAGGAAGTAAGCTCCTAAGTGCATAGGTCACTTCTGAAAATGAGACTTAGGTTCCTATGTTATATGGGTGCTTTTGAACATTTTAGCTGTGGTGTCCTAGCTGGGGAAAGAGTATGATCCTTGATTAAGAGGAAGAGGCAGGCAGAGATCTACTGGCTCCCTGAGTATTTTTAGAAGAAGGTTTCGGACAATTGAGCTCCATGTGGAAAAGCCGGACTCAGCCCCAGCAGCAACGTTCTCAGGACTATTTCCCCAGGACCTGCCATCCTGGGAGGATGAAAAGGAGGAAGAAAAGCTTTTGTTTCTGTTGCTGCTGATTTTACCAGGAAGCCTCTTGGCAGACATTTATTGGACCTTGCCCCCTACATTACTCGAGACAAATTTCAAACCTGACAAAAAAGTTGTACAAGTGTTTGGACTAAAGGTTTGGGTTCGTGTCCATCTCAGATAGCCTAGGACGTTACCTGTGCCAGTCAGAAGAGGGGGAGCTGGGCAGAGGGAAGATCAGAGGTAGCACCACTGAGAAGAGAAATCTGGGCAGTGATATGCTACAAACTTAATGTGTGTGTGGAGCACAAAGTCACCGTGGCCACATCTACACAAGACAGTGTTACTGCGCAGTCATTTAGTACTTGTATAAATAAGTATTAAATAGAAACAAGTACTAAATGACTGTGCGGTGACCTGTGTTACTGTGCGGTGGCACCGGCATATGGCTTTTTTGAGACTGAGACTACTGCGCAGTAGCATCACATCATGGTTTCTGCAACACCACCCTAATGCGCAGTAGTCTCGAGCTACTGCGCAGTCAGCGTCTCCTATAGACACAGCCTGTGAGACTCAAATTAGATCTTGGAACGGGGGGGGAAATGTGTGGGGGCACTATCCCTTTGGCATTCTGCTGTTTCAATCAAAATGCAGCAGAGTTTGGGGAAAGGAAGGAGTCAAGTGGGCAGAGAGGACATACTATCTAGATTCAGTATTAAGAAGCTTCTTAGGATACCACTATAGGGATGAGTAGTTATGTTTTGGGTTTACAAGGGAGGGTTCGGTGGATGGTGTGGACTTCTCCTACTCTTTAAAGTTCTCCTGTTGAAATAGTCAAAGCTTGTCCCATAACCAGCCCGTCTTTACCAGCCTGTCCCACAGCCACACTTAAGGATTTGTAGCTATTTCCAGCTGGCTCCAAGAGCAAAGTTCAGGTGCGGATCCACTGTCTAGCATCACAGAGGTTTCAGTCAAGATTAAGGGGTTTGTCCATTGCAGAGATAGGGCCAGAAATGAAGTTTGCACAGAGATCAGCATTTTCTCAAACTTCTGGCACGTTCAGATCCAGAACTTTGATTTGAGTGCACGGTTATCTACAGGTTTTTGACTGTGAAGCTCGATACACATCCTTAGCCTGTTAATCTCTCTGGAATGACCCTTGGAGGACAGAGACATTATGAACACATCCATTTTCAGAAGATAGGAGAGCCAGGTTCCTCTGAGATATACATCTCAGTTTCAAAGCACAGTAGGACATCTGTTCAGTGCAGTGCTTCTGATACTTCCCATTGCTTTCCTGGAGAAGCTAAAATCGTTGTGTGCATAACTACTAATAAAACCTCTGCTGAGACCTGCCTTTCATTAATTATTTGGTGGAGGGAGGCAGTGGCAAAGACAGAAGATTGGATCCTGAGCAGAATCTCTTAGGAAACGTGGCCTCATTCACTAGACATCTAGAAACCAGGGGAACTTTTACAGACCCCTTGACTGAAAAAAATAAAAGGGCTGGTCACTTTGGAGGGCAGGGATATGTAATCTCTGTAGGCTAGGAAGACACAGCCATGCGACAGCGTAGGAGAACTGTTCCAAAAGGCACAGACTTGCACAGAGTCAAGTCACTGGCTCGCTTTCAAGGGACAGCTTGTGTTGTACATTTGTAATCACCCATCAAAATGAACCTTAAGAAAATGTGTTGTGTAATCTATTCAGTTTTCTCCCTTGCCCCAATCCCTTCCCTGTATTTTTTATAGCAAAGGGCTCAACAGCAAACACAGTGTCTCTCCTATGCCTGCCTGGACAAGTGGCTCTACTCTCTGTCCATGAGGGCGACCTTTTCAAACCAAGACCTTTAATTTTACTAATAGTGGAAGGATTCCAGGTAAGATCCCTTCATACCAGAGGAAAAGAAAAAAGGAGATCTTCTCTGCACCCTTCATTGCTAATATTCACGGCCTTTGTCTGCCTGTGTGGCCCCATCTCTCGCTCATCCATGCTAAACGCTCACCCGTCTCCCTGCCTGTACTTGTATCTCTCTGTCTCTGCAGTGCTTGCTGTCTTCCCTGCAAAGAGCACGGGAGCTGATTCTGTCCAGCATCCAACCGAGCAATTCCCCAACATGCAGACCCTCACAAAGAAAAAAAAATGCAAACAAAGTGCCTGGAGTGAGCTGCCATTCCCTTGACTGGTTTCCCCGACGTTGTGTTCCATCAGCTCACCTCAGTGGCCCTAAAACAATTAGGAGGTTTGAAGTTTCACACGCCCCAGCAGATACAGACAGGACAACTCATCTGTTATTGCAGCACCAGTGCACAGTGCTTTGTAATGCTAGGCAAACGGTGTGATGGATCGTGAACTTGGCAACCCCTCCTTGACCTACTCCTGATGTTGAGACCAGGGTCATCCCCAATATCCGGCACGGTTGGGGGGTGGGGTCCGGTGCAAATTGCTTTCATTTGGGGTGCAGAGAATCCAAACCTCCTGACTAATGCCCTCCCCTGCCAATTTGCGCATTAAGCATTAATCCCAGGAGGATTTTCATTCATCCCTCTGTGAGCTGGAAGCCGAGCAGGGATTCACAATTTCAGTCCAATAATGAATTTCAGGCCCTGAACCAGCTCTTTTGTTGTGTTGCTATCTCCCCAGAGCCTGGTCTCTCATTAGAAGCCTCGCAGTTACTTTCTGTCTGTATTCCAGTTTTTGATCCTCCCTGTACCGGGAGAGCGTCAGAGAAGTGAAAACACAGCACTCGGGAAGTCTTAGAGCCCAATGCTTGGAGGACTTTGCCCCCATAGGACTCATTCACTCTGAGAGCATGCCTGTGTGGCAGCCTCACCTGGCCAGGCAGCAACACCTTGAACAGATGCACACTGCCAACTCAGCCTGAACCGGTGTAGCTATGTTCACACCATTGCAAGTGGGCTATTTGCATTGACACAGGGCTGTGCCCACAGTGCCTCACTAATGCAGCTCCTGTTTCAGGACATGCACACAGGGTGGTGTAGCTGCCTGGCGTGGTAAGTCTGCAGTGTGGACGTGTGCCACCTCCCCGCTGCACTTCCATCTTCTCCTGTCCCTGCAGCAAACCTCCCCTCAAGGTTAGCAAGCTCCTTGGCCAGGAGCGGGAGCGCTCTGTGGCTCCCAGAGACCTCCCTCCAGCTCACATGGCAAAGAGGCGTCCTCATGCCTTCGGCATCGGTGTACTTTCACCCTTCTGCAGGCTCATATTTTTCACCAGGCTGGCTTGCAATTCTGGGCTTGTGTTAGCGATTTCACTCGGTTTCAGACTTAGCTCTGTGCCGTCCCTGGCTGCTGTCTTTGCCTCTCGCTCTGCCCCAGGCGCAATCCAGCTCCTTGATCTCTCCTGTCCCCACAGTCCTTCCCTCTCCTCTCTCCCATACAAGGATTACCCCATGCGGCTTCTTCCTTTCTCCTTCACACCACCACATTTTCTACTCAGTTTCTTTCTGCTATTTCCCCTTTCGCTGCACAAAAGCCTCCACTCTCTTGCCTCCCCAAATGCCTGATCTCCCCCCTTGTCCCTTCACCTCTCTTTTCCCACCAGGCCCTCCACTGCCATCTCCACCCTCTGGTGCCCTTCCCCGTATTGCCCTGCTCCCACCCCTTCCCTGACCCAACTTTTCGACTCCATTCGCCAGCTGTTGATCGTTCCCCAGCACAATCCGGTGGCTCTATCCCCCTCTTCCTGCACTTCCAGCTCATTGTGATCAAGCAAACAGGAGCTGGAGTGATTAACAGATGATGAAGCAGCAGCTCACTTTGAACAGGGGGGACCTGGGAAACCTGGAGGCTGCCATGAACTGAGACAGATCAGAGAGCAAGGCAGTAAATCAAAGCACTTCACTGGGTCGCTGTTACCTCTGAGCCAGAGGAGGCGAGGCATGGAAAAGTGCATCATCCCAAGCATAACAAACCAAGGCAGGGAAGCCGTGTAGTGGGGAAGCCGAGGCACACAATAATCAGTCACTTCCTGTCCAGCAAGAAGGGGCAGAGAAAAAGATCATCTGGAACAGCTGCCGGGGGGGCTCACAAATCGGTGCTTGCCAGCCCCCGGTAGACACGGAGGTGTGAGTGGGCAGTTTCTTCTGCCAGGGCCTCCAGCTAATGTTTTGCAAAGTCCCAGCCGGGTAAGGATGCCTCCATTCTCCACCCTTGGCTCATGTCTTGCAAAGTGATTCTGTCACTGCTTCCCCCAACTTCAGGCTGCCTAGGGCAGGGGTGGCCAGCCTGAGCCTGAGAAGGAGCCAGAATTTAGCGATGTACATTACCAAAGAGCCACAGTAATATGCCGGGATTATATAGGTGTATGTATGTGGTCACCATGTGCTTGTGCAAAGATTCAAGGAGACATGTATTCACTCCTGAAGATCCGCACGTGGCTCCGGAGCCACCCCCGGCTAGAGCGTCTTTTGCTGCTACCATGAAAGTATTGCCATACTCCACGTGCCTCAGGAGGAGACAGGAGCTCCCACCCCGTAATGGCATCGCTCTGCGGCATGGCAGTTTTCTCCTTCATGAGCCAAATCCATTCTTCACGTTAGGGAGAGTTTTGCCTCTGCAAAGGTAGCAGAACACCTAATAAATACACAGAGAAAGTGGGAAGTATTTAATTAAACCTAAATAACAACCTTAGGGTTTGGTCCTTTGTGTATCCCAGTGTACAGAGGAAGCTGGATGGAGATTTACAGTCATATTTTTGTTTAGCTGGGTGCTGGATTGGCTAGACCCCATCGGTCAGCAGGCTGCCTGGTGAGAAGAGGGTTAACTGTCTGTCTTCAGCTAGGGGAACAGCATGAGGCCTGGGCCAGCTGTGGGGAATGAATTAATGATCTCCAGCAGTCTATAAAAGGGCTCACCTGAAGGGCATTTTTGGCTAAGTCTAGCAAGAAAAAGTTTAGGAGCGTGGTGGAGAGGGGAGGCAGGATGTTCTCCTTCCTTTTCTCTCTTGTTATATTGCTGCAGGGAGCCATAGTCTAATTCTTTGCCTTCTATGTTGCTGAAGCCAGCTATGCCTTTTTTGGTTGAGGTGATCCTTGCAAAGCTTGTGTTTGCCTTGTTGAGAGCCAAGGCACTCCCTGTATTTCCCTATTTTGTTTCTATTATAAAATTATCTAGGAAGGGTCTACACAAGCCAAGCCTTTGTCTTTTGGGGTGGTTGTTTTTTTTCTTCATTAGCTTACATTCATCTCAAGATGCGTAGCTCAGTTCGCTATGAAAGCTGCTCAGATCCTGCAGTGAAGAGGGCAGTATATAAAGTTTATATGTAGAGAAACTAATGCAGACAAGAAGTAAAGGAGGAAGTGAAAATTATAGAGGTGCACTGTTGCTTAGTGGCGTCTCCCTGCTGGGTGCTTCTTGCAAATTTGGGGCTCTTTGAACAGGATTGGCACAGGATGGGACTCAGATATGTGGTAGGGGAAGGAGGAGGCAGAGGGAATCGCTGACATCCCTCTATAGTGCCTGCTTTGGTTTACCTCTTTTGGTTCCCTCTCCTTTGCGTAGGTTGGGGATAAGCTGGCTGCACTTGGAAGGCAGGGCAGTTTTCTTCTGCCAGCCTGGGGAACCAGTCCCTGTCAGCACAGCCCCATCTGTGCTCAACTCTCAGCTGAAACAGGATGATGGATGCACCCTGGACCTTGTCATGCTCTGTCTTCCTGCTATATATTTCTGAGGGAGCTTTCAATACAGGCTGAAGCAAAGAGATGTAGACCACCTTACACTTAGCAGAGCACTAGAAACTCCCTCTGGATGGACGCCAGGTCCATGGAAGATGGAAGTGTAGGAGGGCTGGAGTGATCAAGGCATTGAGAGCTTTTATCTTCTGCAGCTGCACCTCAGCTGACCATATTCCTGTGCTACCAACCTGGAACATTCAAAACCCTGCCAGGCCCTCAAAACAAGAGTTTATGTTCAAACTGTAACAGTTCTCAGAAATAGTATCTTGTGCCTTTTAGTCTAGTTTCTGATAGCTATCACTTTCAAGGCTTCATGTTCATGTCTTCAAGCACTTCACAGCAACCATGAAGCCTAAAGAGGCTTGCTTTCTCTGTAATGGAAGTTGAGATTCCTGTGCAGCCACATGACTCCTGGAGCTGGGGCTTTGTGAAGAAACAATGAACAGTGCAAGACTCCTGGTATAGTGAGTTTGCAACACTGGACAGCAAACTGCTCCAGGTGCAAGTCATGCATTCTCCACATTGCTACTCCTTCTAGCCTACAAACTAGTTTCCCTTCTCTGCCTGATCCCATATCATATAAACCACGAATGCACTGAAGGAGCACACGGACTGTATGTCATGCGGTTCTCCCCTTGCACTTTTCTCTGCCCTGTCTTTGCCAGTACTTCCAGCACTCACCTGTGTGCTCAGGGAGTACGGTGCCCCTTGCTGATGGATGCAGCTGGTGCTATAGTCAACCTCAAAGATTCAGAAACCGTAAGTCAAAAATCATGACACTAAACAATAACAGAGTAGGGTTTTCATATGTGCTTCCTTTTGAGCTGGTCTTTCACATGCACACAAATTTTCAAGTTTTCAGATATTAGTCTATCTTTGCTCCAACAAAAACTTATATCCTCATGGAATCTCCTAATTCCATGAAGTGAGGTCTTGACCAGCACCAAGTATTTTGGGATAACCTCATAAGTTGACTTCACTGGGCAAGTTAGTTTGTCTGCTGGGAGTTGACACTGGAATCCTATTACCCCTTGATTAATTTTACTCACTCGTGTAGCCACAGGCATGCAAGGGAATGATGTGACAGTTGCTCTGATTATAGTGGAGAGAAGCTGAACAAAGAACCTTTTGAAATCAGTGTCTGCTACCACACAGCACTATTTCCAAAGGCCCCTTTCTGCTGCTCACCTTGACGAACATTTCTTGTACCACCTACACACACGTTGATGTCACTGGACTTCCTCGAGTTCTTTTTAAATGCAGCACATGCAGAACATTTGCATTGCTACCAAGTTGAATAAGGAACAGCCCCCCCCACTTTTTTTTTTAAAGGTAGATCAAGGAAAAAAGCACAAATGTGAAGTTAGAAAGCTCCTGAGGAGATGGCAATGATCTCTGTAACATGAGCTGAGATGTCTGTCATTCTTTGATCCATGGCATAGCATCTTGCATAGAAGCACATGTGCAATAGGATGGGGTTTACATTGGAGAAAGCAGCTTCTCTGAAAATCCTAACCAGGATCATGGAGAATGAGATCTTCCATCATCAGAATTGCTTGGCTTCTCCCGGCTAGGGGCACAGACTGAGGCAATCAGCTAGGCTGTGTGCAGCTGAACCTGGGTGATGACAACAAAAGCACTTTTGAAGTTTGGAAAGTGATGGGAGCCGAGCCCTTGTTGAAAAGCAAGGAGAAAGAGAGCAAATTCTTTCTGAGCTCTGTTTTTTCCTTGAGACGAGCAGATTGATGATTTAGCAAAACTGCTTGGGTTATTTTTCCACGTGGCTGCCTTTTGGCCCCTTGTCCTGTGCAACTGAGCCAATGAGACAGGAACCCAAGGAACAGCAAGCTTCTCTAGGAAGGAAAACTCCTAAATCAGTCACCAAGGCCAGGCTGCCTCATGGGCAGCTTCACATGTATGTAATCCAGTGGAAAAAGATGGGAAGGGGCACTAGGAATGTCAGCCCAACCCTTTCCTCTTCTTCCAGTCTTAGGGCAACACAAATGGGCCCAGAGCGGGGAGTGTGTTCCAAACCAAATGCACCTCCACAGTCTCCTCCTATCTGAACCAGAGGAGACCTTGTCCCAGTCAGACTGCATGGCGTTTTGCAAGAAATGAGCGTCCTAGTCAAAGAAAGCCCCTGGGAGGGTGGAAATGTGGCACTGATTACCTGAATCCTTCTCCCACCCAGATCCAGTCCAAGCCTGTATCATTGCTTTGAGACTCCCATCCCCATTTCTGTTCATCCTGCAAATTGTGACTTGTTGCACTCTAGGGTGGATATAGGTTCAGCCCTCTGCATAGTTAGACACATTGGGTTCATCTACATGTCGCCCTACGTCACCGTAAGGTGTGCTACAGCAACATAGTGATCACGTGGGTCTGCACATGATCGGCAGCTACATTGCCCTAGCAGTGCTTTCCCCTGGTATAGCGGGCTGCTATGGCAACGTAGCGGCAACATCTAACCCTGCATGGTGTGCACGGTGCGGTATGGGCGATCGTTGCACTGTGCTTTAGTACTTCCAAAAGGAAGTACTTTTGGAAGTACTAAAGCACGGCACCGTAGCAACATTGCCATACAGCAAAGTGTAGATGCACCCACTGGGGGGTAGCTCCATATACACGCTGCCTTACATAAGGCACAGGGTAAAAGGAGTAGGGTGCCAGCAATAAGGGGGCCCGTATTAGGAGACCCAGCTTAACACGGCACTTCACTACGCAGTCCCACCTGTGGCCTTTCTCTTGCAAATTGGTGGCCACATGATAATACTCTTCAGGATGCATTTCCCTGCTGGGCCCTGATTTTGTTCCTCCCTTTTCACCCTGTGCCTGCACAACAATCCATTTGCATGCTGTGTCCCTGGCACGTGCCGCGCCATGCAGCCGTTGTGTCTTGTATGAGTGGGGAGGTGGTAGCCCGGAGTGCTGGACCATGTTTTTAATTCATGTCACCTTCCTCGGCTGACAACGCCTCTTGCAGGGATGGGGGAGAGTAGCCAGCGTGCCGTGCTTGGATTTAGCAGACAGATTTAATTAAGTTGCGATTTTAATTACCTATCAGCATCCCTATTTAATAAAGCTCAGGAGGTTTTTAATTTAAAAAAAAAGTGATATGGCAAGTCACAAAGCAGCAATAATGGCACCACGTCCATGCCAGGCTCATGAAGTAACACCATGGCCTCTGCCCATGGGCACTGCAGAGGCTGCTGGGCGCATGCAGGAAATGGAGGGTAATGCTTCCCTATGGCCAGGTCAACCTGCAAGAGAGGCAGCCTTATGTCGTGTTGTCTAGGTTGGCTCATACCCCATTGCTATCTCAGCAGCTTGAAAGAGATGGAGCACATCAGCATGATAATGGCCAGGCAGCTGGCAAGGGATGGGACATGGCATCACAGTGCCAATCTAGCAGCATGGGAGGAGCTATCCTCATCCAGCCTCAAGAGCTCAGATCTTTACTTTAAGCTGATTTATTGATATTTTTTCCTCTTCTCCTTACACTTGGAAGGGTTCCTAAATCCATGTTAACTACAAACACTACTGCAATAGCTGTAGTACATATTTCTCCTTACCTTCTGCCTGGCAGGCTGACTTCGGGGGCTGTTGGGCATGTTCATAATACATTGGTTAGTTGTAGGATGGCACTCAAAAGGGATGCCCCAAAAGGGTTGCAGTGATCCAGGGATTTGGTTTGGCCAGTAAAAGCAGTGGGGAAGTACAGAACCAGACCTGTACTTCCAGCGAGCCTGGGATCACTCTTCCAAATCCCCAAAGCCTTAGGGAGGTTTGGAGATGAGATCTTGCTGTGGCCAGCTTGAATTGTACTGAGGGAAGCTACACAGGCTGTCGTCTTCTTACAAAGATGTCTAACCAGGGTTGTCAAGTAATAACCATCTCCATGGCCCAATCATTAGTGCCCTTAAGAGAAATTATCCCAGGTTTGGAAGGCGCTGTAAGTCCATTTTCTCTTCCAAACTTCCTTTTTCACTAAGTCTCCTTATGATTGGTATGAGTAACTTTATTTCAGGAAATGGTGAGGAGGATGTTCTAGGCATAGGGTTAGTTTCCTAAAGCACAACTTGAGCCCAGGATGGTGAACTCTGTGTATGAGTTAAATTTAGGGTGGCCATCATAGAGGACGGGCTCAGTCCTCTATTGATACGAAACTGGATGCTTTTGTCTTCTATTTTTCTCTTGAAAATCACTTCAATAGAGGACAGAGGACAGAGTAGCAGAAAACTGGAATGTCCTCTATGATGGCCACCCTAATGAAATTATAGCATTAGTGTGAGCAGGTGTGACACTGCTCTCGTTTGCTGAGATGCATTTGCTTAATACAAGCTTTGGCCCTGACTTGGTACATCCTGGTGTTGTGCTTTTACCACCAAGAATGAATTCCTCATTTCTAACTGTGTGCTCCTTTTATGGTTGTTTTTCTATTTTCCTATCATTTAGTCAGAGATTTTCTCCTATAAGGTTCATCTGCGGTGGCCTAGGCCTCCCAGGACCCAATCATATCTTCACATCTATTAGGATAAATTGACACCAGGTTTAATACATTCTTTAATTATGATGACTGTAAACACTTCGTTAAAACAAGCAGAGGTTTAGGGAAAAAACAACATCCCTGATAAGATGTTCTTTATGGAGACTATGCTGGAGAGAGCAGGTGGAGGGGAATTCACAGGGAAAGAGATGGGTGTCTCTTTAGGCAATCAGTCACTTCTTGACCCTGGTGGCCAGTCTGCCTTTAGCCCTTTCCATGTGCCATGGCTGCAAAATGCCAGGGTGCCAGCCATCAAATGGAGAATATTTTGTTTACTGGGCCACTTTTCCCCCTATGGATATAAAGGCACCAACACACATAGAGCCCTACTTTGTAAATACAGCTGAGGGAATCGAGGCCCAATGCCCGCCATGTGGCACCACAGCACTGCCTGTAAGCACCGCGCTAGCGGAGCCCAGCTCCTTGAGGGTCGGGAGAGGGACTCCATGCACAGCCAAGGGTTTCTATTGCTGCTCGCGGCACAGAGCCAGGTCCTAGTGCGAGGTGAGCCAGTGTGCAAGTTCCCTTCTGTGTGCACTGGAAATAAATAGATTAGAGATCACTGAAGGGCAACTGGACAGGTGCTGGCTCTCGATGCCAGGAGAAGAGGTCCCATTGTATCAGCTGGGCAGAAGGGAAATGGGATGACCAGTCTCCCCAGCTCTGCTCACGTGGAGGAGACTTGTTTGGGCACCTTACTGGTGGAGAACGAGCCTGTGGTCTGAGATCTCCTGCGGTGTGGTCTGGCAATGTGTGCTGGATGCAGGCAGCTGGCCCTTGCATTAGGCTACTGAGAAGACCATTTGGTCAGCGTGCTGTATTAGCCAGCCTTTCCCTGGGGCTCTGATTCAGGCTGTCACTTAGAAAAGAGACTTTTGGGTTCAAGGCAACCATTTCAGGTTCTAGACTCAACCCTTCCACGTTGGGGTTAACAGCTCCTGGCCTCGGCTGCTTTCCCCTTTTATGAGTTGGACGGTGGCAGGGCCTGTGAGAAACAGAACCCGTTATTTCCATTGTTTCATTGCAACAGCGTCTGTCCAGAGACCCCAGGCCTGACAGATTGACATAGCAGGTTAATAAGTGCTTTCCACTTCTCCTAAAGGCTAATTAAATATTAATCCACTTGGTGAGGTCAGCAAAAATAACAAACAATTGGCAGAGTGAAATTCGTTTAATTAATTCTCCTGTGGAGGTTTTGAAAGCATCTTCCTCCCCTGACACACTGCTGCCTCGGCTGTGGTAACCTACAATGAAATAAGACCTTATTGGCTCTTGGGCTGGTTATATTTTTTTCCATCGGATATTTAATTTTTTGTTTCTTTTTGGTTTTTGGTTTCTTTATTGTTCAGCCCCAGCCAGCACCCTTCAGCACAAAGACAAGGGATGGAGGGAGTGAAAGAGGGATGGAGAAAGGAAAAAGAATAACAGGAGAGGATTTTTTTTTAAAGGCTCCAACTTTCATCTGCCAGCAGCATGAGCTATTGTAGACTTTGCAAGGGGAAATTTGATGCAGTTTTGGCTAATAATAAAATAACTATTATTACCACTAACATCATGAAAACATAGCAATTGCTATTCTCATGTAAAAACCCATCCTTGCACAGACTAATTGGGACCAGCAGAGACCCAGCCTGTCAGCGAATGTGCCTGTCTTACCAATTCGGTGTCTTAATTATTAGCTTCTGAGACATAGAAGACAACTCCCAAAGTGAAAGTAGCAGCAAGCCCAGCACATGTGGGAAATCTGCCCCTGGGGGCAATAATCACAGGTCTGACTCCCCATAAACCTCCAGGACCTCGTTCAGAAACCAACCTTGGCCTGCTGGGGTTGAGCGGCATAGTGATCCTCTTCAGGATTCCTGCTTTATGTAGGGGGAATAATCCCCACGCTCAATAGCTCCTCTATCTTTGATTGTCCATCTCCGTGGATCCCACCAATGCAGTGAGAACTTAAACTTCCTCTTGCCCCCAAAGACACCAGAGCACCTGCGTCTTGAGAAAACAACCCCTTATTATGTCACCTTAAAGGCATCTTTCTGTTATTTTGGGGAACCACTGGACTCTTACACCAGCCCCTGGTACAACCACCATTCACTTGCACGCTAGCGCATGGAGAGATCCGAGGTATGTTGTGGATGTTGCCTTTTATTTCATTTCTACGGTCTCCTCCCAGCGAGGGGTAGAAACCCTGCGACACCATTAATTGTTCAGGGACGGCGTCTCTGTAAGTGCACAGGAGTGAATTTGTTGCTGCCTTCGGTGCAGAAGACTCTCAACATTCAAGGAGTCTGGAACTAGCACAGTCGGAGGCCAGATGCACTTTAAACTTAAGCAACATGCAGTGAGATTCGGTGACCAAAAAGAAGGCTGTAGTGATGGGTGAAGGTAGGCCTGGTTTTGTTTTTGCTTCGGTGTATGGGAGTCTTGATTCCTTGAGCTCCCTGTTGAAGAATGGGAAGGGGCAGAGTTTAATCCTGAGTTAGCTTGGAGAGAGAGAGTCCTGTGTTTAGTCATATGGCCGCTTAGCTCTTGAGTGATGGAAGGCTGAGTGGTCGTATGGGGATCGTAGAGGCTGGTCTCAGCTAAAATAATTCGATCCAGGGAAAAATGTCCCAGAGGCTAGTGGTTCTTGGAACTGATTCATGATTCATGAGTGAGCTGGAGGGCACCCGGAAAGGAAAACCAAGTCCTTCTTCCATTCAAAGAGAGTACTTATGAACACACAACGGAAACCTAACCAGGGAAGGGCTCCTCCAAGTCTACCTCCAATTCCAGAGCTGAACTCTATGGTGAATTCAGATCCAAGGGCATGGTCTGCGTCTGTCTCCAGCCGTTCTCTGTGCATCCAAATGTCAGGATGTGCATTGCATAGGCAGATGTTCAGCTGCTGAATTCCCTCTGCTTGAACTCCAGATTGAGATCACCTTCTGGCCTGGGAGGTTAGTGCCTGCAGAACGTCTTCTGGGGCATCTGCTTTGAATTGCAGCAGGAAGAGGAAGAGTGGGGGAAACTTTTTTCTGTGGGTTTTTTGCTGGAGTTCCATGCTAATTTTTTATTTATCTGAAAGTGGCACTGGAAGGGTTTTCAAAGTGAGTCTAAAGTAATTAGGCACTCCTGCTGATGGATTGCACTGGAGGGACATGTGGATTATTTATTACAAAGTCACTTGCTGGAAAGGTTAGAGGCTGAGAAGTAATTATTTTTTCTTTTTCTTTTCTTTTTTTTTAAGTGAAGAAAGCAGCAGGGGAGAGCAGTTAAAGTGCCTCAGTGAAATTCCCCTCCTGTCTGGGTTCCTCACTCACCCCTTTAATGCCGCCTTTTTGTAAAGGGGAGAAGGTTGGGAGGAGCCTACCAAAGACGTACAGCATAGGGGCTCGAAGTCTTGACTGCTGGAGCTTGCCTGGTTTTGAGGAAGCAGAATAGAGCCCCCCACCAGCGCCTGCCCTGCACACCCCTATCCTAACCAGTGACCTCCTTCCTATAGGAGGGTTTCCTGTTTCTCAGACTGAGAGCGCTCAGCAGCAGCTAACAAATCTAACCACCCAGAGCCATTTAAGGCCATCTGGCCTTCTGTGGTTGTGTGGCAGGCTGGTATCAGTGAGGTGAGTGTTGTGAACAGCATGGAAAGATTGAATCTGTTGGGATTTGATTGCCTCGAAGAGCCTCAGCAGCCTCCTTCTCTCTCTGTTTTGTAATCTGTGTCTATGATGGGAATTGAATCCAAAGAAACAAAATCCCTGACCTTGAAAAAACAAAGCCGGGCTATAAGTATTCTACAGATGAATATGCAACAGCTCTAATCAGGAGCTCTTCATCAGGGAGGGGATAATTGTTGCTAACATCATGTTAACACAGCACTGGATCTTTAGGCTTCTAACAGCTTATAAAATCAGGGCTCTTTTTTCAGCAGCAAATGTAAGGCTACCAAAGACAAGCGGAGGCAATTAGTCACCTGAGATTTTTTTTCCTTGTACTGGACAATGTTACACCAGGAACCCAGGACATCTAGAGAGAGGCTGGAGAGCAGGGTTAGGTGCAGAGAACCAGATTGAAGGAGGACAATAATGGGCAGTTCTGTTTGATTAAGGGCCATGTGCTATATCCATTGCTATGTGGCATCTGGTCTTCCCTGCAAGTACTTGGTTATCCAGTGTATTCAAGACGCTCAGAGAAAATTACTCGGACATCTGCAGCACTCCTGTGAAGTGGGCAAGGGCTACCCTCATCGCAGAGATGGGGGAATCTCATAGCGGAGTGATGGGGGGGGGGTCTCAAGTGCCTAGTGCTGCAAAGGGGGATCATCATTAAAGCTGAGATTTAGAATTCAGAAATTCTTGTCCTCTGGTTGTGTCTTCATACAAATAGGCTCCAGCATTGTCCAGTGTTGGACTTTGTCCAGGGATAGTCTCTGATTTTGCAAATGTGTTCCAGGGACATCTAAGAGGTCAGTGTCCCAAAGCTCACCACTCATAATGGGCAGACCACTGGCATGGGGCACTACCCAGGCACAACTCCCTTTTCACAGCAGTAACCCCCTGCAGCTGGTATTTATAGATCCCGTCCATGTCCTCTTCTTGGAAGACACCCGTAATCTCTTATGGATGTTGGAGAAAACAAATGCAAAGAGCCATTCAAAAAAAGGTAGACCTGGGCCCATGTATTAACCACATCTGAAATCCTCCCCAGCTTTTTTATTTCCCAGCAAGCACCTCAAGACCTGCTGAGAACCTCCTTGGGAGCTTGCACACAGGACAGGGCTCACACTGCCAATTCTCTCGTCTTGAAAGCTTTTACGCTTCCATCCACGGTAGGGAGGGCTGGCATATTGTAGAGCAGTGAGGGCCAACCTTTTTGGCAGGCATGCCATAAATTAGCCCCATGCTCTTTTTGAGTGTCACTCTGATCCCTTCCTGCCCAATGTGCTTTCTGCTCCCTACTCTGTGCTCCCTACCTGATCTTCTCCTTCGCTGTCTGCTTCCTGCCCTACTGGCTGCTGTACTGCTTGTTCCCTCCCATATCTCACATGCATGTGCGCATGCAGGTTGCTGCAGGTTGGCCACCCCTGTGCTAGAGCACCTGTGGGCTGTCTGGGCAGGGCAGGCTGGGGACACCTGAAAACGGGTACTCCAGGCCACTGCAAACCAAGGCCCCTCCAACATTCCTCTGCACCTCCCCGGTCTGTGCTCTCTCCGTTTCTGGGCAAGGCATGGCTCTCTCCCAAATTCTCCTTTGCCCTCTTTTGATCTTATCCTTGGTTTCCTCTAATTTCCTCGCTGTTCCTTTCCCCGTCTCCGCCTTCCCTTCTGTGCAGCAAGGTTGGTAATCCAAGATGTTGGAACGAGGCAGTTCTGGGTTCCCTCGTGCCTTATGGAGCATGTTCTGTACTTGCTTTCAGGTTGGTGTGCCTGCGTGCCAGTAACCCGACTGTTCATCTGGCAGAAACCTGAGGCGCAGAATCTGGTTAGGAATATGCTTCTGTGGACAGTGCATTCCCCCTTCCTGAGCTAACACGGCGTCAGGATTTAGGCTCCTTCCCTAGGTCAGCGCCCCACCGAGAAGAGTCGGTGGGATGCTGTGGGATAGATAGGAAACGCAAAGCATGTACCAAAGTGAGGAAGCCGGCATACCTGCTGCAGCAGGGACAAACCAGCACTATGGAAAACAAAGCAAGCCAGGCTGCTTGACACAGGCAATCTTCTGGCACCATCTAGAAGGAGGGGGATATCAGCTTGATGTGTTTTGCTGGGAAAGCAGCATAGATTTCTATCCTTTTTGCACTTAATTGCAGAAGTATCTCCAGCCAGAAATCTTTTAACAAGGGTCCAATTCATAACAGGTGCATTTTCCTTTAAACTTCATGGTTATTATAACCAATTCTGTCTTAAAGATTTTGTTGCCTGGCTGGCCTCCCACTACCAGCTGTGGACATAAGCCCAGGCTGTTGCTTGGTGGAAGAAGAAAATTGGTATTTCCACACTTGTGGGAAAGCACAGAAATATGTTCAAAGGCTTCCTGGTCTTGGCACCTTGTTGCCCATGGACCTGTTCCACAATCTTGCAGAAACTGAGGAACAGAAAGAAAGGAAGAGCTTGCTAATCCTTTGAGAGAGATGCTGGTGTTTGCCTGTTGCTAATTCCTGCTCAGTCCTGTGCGGAGTCTAACGCAGATTATCCTGGGGTTGGAAACAGGAAACCAGCAGCCCAGCACGTGAGAGGCTCCGACACGGGGAGAAACCAACCTGATCCTCTCTGGCTTTGAGTCTCGGTTTTTATTGCTCAGGCCTGCTGAGTAAATGCTTCTCTTCTCTTGGTTGTGACGCTGCAGTTCGGATCCCGATACTAAAGCTTTCACCTTTAACCTGGACCGTGTGTGGGATAATCTCTTTAGAGACTCCCCTTTGCGGTTGGGTTGCAAACTTGGCTACCCCCAGCCCAGGCCCCTCCTTCCCCAGAAAGCTGAGTCTTTCACTGCTGATTTGTGAGCACTCAGGGAGGGAGAGAGACCGCACCGCTGTTCATCTCCCCGTTCGAAGGCATGTTGGCAGTATTTTTGCCGGCAGTCTCCCAAGGTGCGCTCTACAGAACGATCCCTTTGTGCAGGGGTTCCAGCTTCATTGAGCCTGAGAAGGACAGGCTGTGTCCCTTTTAATGAGTTATTCTGGCCGGGGGCAGCCTGCCCTAACCCACTGAGACAATATTCACATTGATACTCCTGCTAATGGCAAAACCAGCTTCCTAAACAGCAGCAGGCTAAGAGGGTGTGGGTGGATGGAGGGGAGGAGGCGCATGGGACAGCCGGGCAAGGGAGAGGATGAAGAGCGGGGAAGGAGTGGCCGAAGTAGGGAGCCGCAGGACTGGAGCGGTGCGGGAAGAAGGAGTCTCCCCGCTGTCAAGAGCGCAAGGCCATATGTGCAGACTCCCTCTGCGCAGGAGGGGAAACCTTCTGCTTTAGCAAAACACTTGCCCTTTTCCCCCCTCTGCACACCATTCCCCTCTGTACCTCCATGGCCCCTGTGCCTTGCCTCCCCTAAACGGCCCAGTTTGTCGCCATCAGAGGCTGGCAGCCCAGCAGCAGCCGGGGGAAGGGTGAAGACAGCAGCCGTGCAGAGCGAGGCAGGCTCCGGGCTGCTAGGGGTCCGTGCTCCACACCTCCGTCCAGGCAGGCAGAGCCGCGGTGCGCGTGCGCCACCCCTCCATCTGTCTGCCAGCCCCCTCCCCTCCGGCCTTCTCGTGCGAGTCTGATCCGTCGGATTGTCTGTCCCATCCGGCAAGGACACAGAGCACAATTGAGATGAACTGAACGCAGCTGTTCCTCGGTCTTTGTCAGGAACCAAACACAGTAACTGTTTAACGATTTAACTGCACTAATGAATATTGGGCCAGATATTTTCAAGGCCTGTTCAGACTGATTACTTGGAGAGCTGAGTATGTCTACCAATTACCCAGGCAATTAGGCAACTAATTAAACACTTACCCTCAGCTTCATAAACAGGAGAGAGGAAGAGAGAGAGAGCGAGCTGGCTTTGGCTCCTGTGAAATATAAGCTGTCAGGAATTGTCATTCACACAGAGAAGGTGCACAAAGGCCAGGAGATCTAGATGGATGGACGGACAGACACCTCATGCAGCAGGGCACAGTTTTCCCCTGGTGTCAGGTACTGCCATTTCCGGAGGCAAACATGAGGCCAGCCAGAAGGATGGCAGGTCCAGGAGCGGGGTATCAACCAGAATCCCGTCACCGTCCAGGATGCTGAGCTAGCCCCGTGTCTGAAAGGCACCAACTCTGCCCCTTGTCTACAGATCAGTGCATGAGCCCAGGCAGACTATTAAACCTACAAGCACTAGTGCTGCCATTTTACATGGCAAAAGCAAACTTGTCAAATCAAGGGAGTGGACATATGTCCACCCTCCGGACAGTATTTTAATCACCCCCCCCCCCCAAAAAAAAGACAAAAACAAAACCCCAAACAAAACAAAACCCAGAGGTTTTCTCGCAGTGAGATGAATACATTAAAAAAGGAGAAGGACCTGGGGTAGACTGAGAACAAGAGGCTAATATCCAGGGACCAATAATAGACTGCTCCCAGTTCTTTTGCTGCAGAGAATAAACCCCACATTTTTGGACATGGCTCCAGGTTGCGTCCAATTCGAGACACCTTGGCATGTTTATTCAGAAATCTTGAATATCACATCCCTCCCATTGATTCCTGCTGTGAGCGACTGGGGGTGATTTTTATCACGCGCTTTTGTCCTTCGGCGTGGATGCGGTTGCTGGGTGACATCCTGGTCTCAGGCTCTGACTTCACAGACGATCTTGGTTTACAAAAGATCTGAAGTGAGAAGGAAGGTTTCTGGTGCACCAAGTGTGGAAAGCTCTTTATTTAATGTGGAATAACTTATCTTTTAAAGTCATATCATGGCTGTAATTAGGCATAGGTTGCCAGCCTAACGTACATATGCAGCTGCACAGCCATTGTACAAGAAACTGTCACCTGATGCCAATAATCTGGTGCTCTGCGTCTCTTCAGCAGCTCATGAAGAGTGAACTTTCAGGGTGTCTAGAGCCTCCGATCTCCATGACACTTGTCTGCCTGGGTGCCAGCTTGGGCACGTCACAGGGACTTCTCTATTTACACAGATGTTTTTGCCCTGACAACAGGAAAATCCGGCTTCCCTGGTGTAATGCTATCGGGCATGAGTTCTTGGCCTGGGTAATGGGAGGACATTCCTGAAAACTATGGAGGAGAATCCTAAAGTCACTCTCGCTCTTACTCTCTGTTGCATGGAGTCACTCTGTCTTAAAAAAATTACTGCAGGATCCAACTTCTACCTTCAAGACTATTGATGTTGAGGTGACAAGGACTTCTCCATGGACTGAGCTAGACTACTTGTGGGCTTTATGAAGATGGTGGGTGGCAGTGAAGGGAGGGTTTTTCACTGCCTCTGGCCTGGTCGTTGTTTCTTCTATGCGTTTGGTTAAATTGATGGTCCAGTAAATGTATCGTATACATTGACAGGATGCTTAGAGGCACAGAGAGGCATCTGTACATTATATATACTACATAAAATAAAGCTGTCTCTTAAAGCATGTGCATTACTCATAAAACAAAATATTTTCAGCATTGAAAAAAGGCTTTCAGCCAGGTAACTTCCATTAAAGATAGTGGGAGAGATGGAGCTAAAACGATGCACAGAGTTAAAACACACCAATCTGGACTGTTTTATGTGGGCATACATGTTCTTTCTTTCCCCTATAGGATCTTTCTAGCAGGCACGAATGTCTCCCACCAGGACCTGTCTAGCTGGGCATCTCTGCTACTTACATAGTTATTACTGGGGCAATATTCATTCCATTCATTTTTTGAGTATGCACCTCATTCTCCAAGGACCTCTTTGGTTGGCCATGCATTAGTGTATGTCTATTATTAAAGACATAGATGTACTTATATTTGGGCAAGATAAGGGTTGAGCACAGAGATTGAGCTGGCTGAAATCAGTGGACTTGATACAGATGGGGATTGCCTGAAAAAGCATGGGGTGCTTCTCAGTCAGCACAGAAGGTTCAATGAAGTCTTCAGACAGGTTATAGATAGAGATTAAAAATGAGTTTGAGGTGGGTGCTGCAATGAGGGTACACTTATTCTGCATGAGGACACAGATTGGGAGAGAGGACACTTGAAGGAATATGTTCTCTCCTTTCAAGACCTTCTTTTCTTAACTGCAGCATTATGGTAGGGTTGCCAACCAACAGATAATGGTGCTTCAATTCTGGTACCATCTGGGCCTCAGAGAGCTGAAAGTGATTCCCACAATTCAGTTTATAACTTCATCTGCGGTATGCTTGTCCAAGGTATTCACAAATAAATGACTCCAGCCACAAGCGCGGGAAAGAGCACAGCTAGACCAGAAGGCACAGAATACTTTGTAAACATGAAGTAAAAGTATACCTGTATTGCCATTAGCAGATTCAACAGAAAGTAACTTTAGATTCACATATGCAGATTTGACCTATTTGCATATCTCAACGTGTGTTATCATCTGGATTCTGGATTGTTCATCAGAGCTTTTCCCTGAGTGCTCTGCGTACCTACTGAAGGGTGAGGGAGATGGCAGTCTAGCACCCAAAATTGTTTTCTGAGACCCGCTTTTGCACTTGATGCTCTTTGTGGGCTACTTTCTCACTGGTTGCTTCTTTAACACTTTGTATGCCCTGGGATTATAAACTATCTGGGATCTAATTCAGTGTGTCCTAGGATTCACAGACACAAGACTGTTGTTCAACTAATGTTGACTGCTTTTCAATTTTCTGTGTCCATGAGGCCCCCACAAATATTGACTCTATCCACCTATATTTTGATAGGTAGTATGGACTACTGAAGTTCAGCCTAGGGCCAGAAACTACCTAGCTCTGCTACTGATTTCCTCTGTGGCATTATGCAAGTCACCTCACCTCTGTATCTCCTAGTTTTTCCCATCCATAAAATAGAGATGATGATACTAACCCAACACATGGATGTGTTGGGGATCAATTAGTTAGTACTTACAAGGTGTTCTGAAAATATAAACTCTGAGTATACAAGCAAGTAATGGGTTGTCATTTATGGTAGATTTTTAGTATCAGTAGATCATAATATTCCTTCCATTATAGTGTTTTGTTTATTATTTTTCAAACCACTTTCTGTCTTTGGTCTCCACTTTACAGAGATCTGGTACAGCAAACCCTGATGCTGCGCTCCGGCTTGTGGTTGAGTGAGGTATATGTGACCCCCCCCCTCAATAAATGGTAAATCATCTCTAGCACATCACTTGACCACGTTCCCCTGCCTTTAGGATGACAGCTTAGCCAATGGCAACACGTTGTGGTGATGCAGTGTTTCTGTCTTGAGTTCCACTGGCTGAGTGTACTGCCACTCAGTTCTGGGTGGGAACCTGTCTGAACTGGCGTTGCCTTTATAGAGAATGCTCCAGCTCCTCTGCTCATGCAGTCAAAACAGTCTCTCATTAGGGGAAAAAATTGGTTTCTAATGCACTATTGGACTTCTGGACCTTGTCCCAATGAAGTCCATGACAAAACTCTCATTGACTTCAATGATTCAAGGTGAGGCCCTTAACTGTCCCTCCAAACAAAACAAGCTGTCTCAGTAATTGGGGTGGGTCTGTTTTCATGCTGCAAGAGTGAAATGTTTATTGTGTGAAACATCAGAAAAAAGGGAAAGGAATCTGCTGGGAGCACTTGGGTTCATTCCAGTCGAACAAGCCCTGAGTTTCTTTTTGAATGCTGAGTCTGTGGCTTGGAGACAGAAGCTTGTTTTGATAGTTTCTGTGCATTTTGAGGCATGAACACTTTACAGTTTTCTGTTTAAATGACCCATTTCTGAGAGCGGAAAGCAGTAGCCAATGAGCGTCCAGGCCCCTCTGTATGTATCCGGAGTTTACAAACCATCCCCACCGATCCGTGGTAGTTAATGGACACTCCTGCTGCTCATGGGGGCTGGAAAACTGTTCCAGGTGACTACCAGCCCTGGCTAGAGACAACTTGGTCCCCAGAGGCTGAGGAGACACATGAGAGTGAACTCAGCATTTCTCTCGAAGCATGACGTTGATTAATGAAGGTACACAGCTACTTCTTGCTGTGGAGCAACTTGGTTTATGCAATCTTCAGGGAATAGCTGTGTATAAGAGAACTGAGTACCACTGTTTGCAGCAAGCAATCTCCAACTGTCCATGAGACACTTTTCAGAAATAAAACCAGTCAGCTGCTCGTGTCCAGATAAAGGGCTCATCCTATCACCCACTCTCCCATCTTCATAGAGCTTTTGGGCTTTGTCTTTATTTTTGTTCCCTCTTGGGCCATTGCAAAGACTTCCCTGCATCTACTGTCCCTAGGGAGAGCCTGTTGTCTTCTCTTCTCCATGTGAGAAGTCTTTATCTCTGCTTTCTGTGACCCTCAGTTATACCTATGTCCCACTGTGTGCTGATCCCATGGGCACATCTACACGTGCATTAACACACTTTACTTAATGTGCATTAAATCTAGTACTTCTGGGCACTTATACATGAGTGCTGAGGCTGCTCCAACGAGCTGGGATGCCAGAGCACTGGAGCGTGACAATTGCTGCACTCCAGCAGCCTCCTGCATCTCATGTATCAGTATCCCTACGCTTAAAAATGGCTACAGGGGCGCTTGAACTAAAGCTTGTTGAATGAGCTTCAGTTCAAGCGCCCCCACTACCATTGTTAAGAGCAGGGATGCTGCTAGACGAGACATAGTGGCCCTTTAATTAGAGCAGTTCTCAGAGCCGCTCTAATTTAATCACCGTTCCCCTCTCCCCTCCCCCCTTCCTGGAAGATGTGTAAAAGTATCCTCCATTGTGAGGTACTAGGAAAATGCTCATTAGCCTGACTTAATGTGCCTTAACTAAAGAGTACAGTTTTTAAGTGATGTGTAATGCACATTGGCCTATTTTAATGCCCATTAGCTAAATAGCATGGTTTTTTTAGCGATGCTTTAATGTGCATTAAAATAGGCTAATGCACATTAAAGCGCACATGTAGACACGCAAAAATCTCCTCTTCCATTTATCCTATAGTGTTCTACATCATCTTTTTCCATTATTCCCATGGGAAACCAGTGTTTCCACTTCAGCTTGTTGAAGCCCTTTCACCACCTGCTGACCGGATCTCCTCTATCGTGCTTTAAATACAGTTCCATAACAACTGATTTTGAAAGGTATTTTTTCCCCCTAAAACACTGTTTCTTGATTTGATTTATTCGTTGTTTGGAGATCCTTCCCGGGAGGATGTGAATCCTGGAAAGGATGCTGCCATACTGGACTGGGCTGTGCTGTTTTGTTTGAAAGCATTAGCATCCAGCACACTCTGACTTCCGGCCCCTCAAATGCTCTCATTGAATGGATACCTAATCTCTGTCAGACCAGTGGCCTCTATCTCCACTGTCCAAGGCTCTTCTATTTCTATTACTTTCTTGTGCTTTTCCACTTTGTGTGAATGATAACTTATCCCTAGGTAATGATTGCCACCCTTCACCCAGCTGTATGATAGAAAATGTATGATGGCTCATCAGTTAAGCACCAATCCCACAATGAACGGTTTACAAGAGAACAGAAAAACTCTTACGTGGTTTGTGGCTTTTGCCCTAAGCATCCTGACCTGGCATTGACCTGATCTGCTTCACAAAGGACCTGGCAATATCCTGTAATAAGCTCTTGCTGTGCTAAAGGTCTTACATTAAGTTGGGTGGGCTTATGATCACCAAACTTCGTATGACGGATGATTGTTACTATAGTGTGTTCTTCTGGACTATAGGAAGGGCTGAAGTTGTTTTTTTTCTCTTGCATTTTCTGCCATTGGAGAGGAGTAATTCCTATTTATGCTGACATTTATATCCTCTGGGGAAGACTTAAACCAGAAGAAACTTGGTCCTGTATGGACATCATTTTGGTTTCAAACTAAGGACCAAATAGTTTGTCAGGAGCTGTGGAACCAAGTCCTTTTTTCCCCCTTTTTGTATCTGCCCAAATGAGTCTTGCACCCCATAAATGATTCAGGAGTAACATCTGCTCTTTGCTCATTCTCATGGCCAAAACAGCAAGCTCTACAAAAGATATTTAATCCTAAGGTCCCTTGGAGCAGGGAGGACCCACATGCTGAGTGAAGAATGCGGAAGTTTTGTAACCTTTTGTCCTAGGCACTGTGTATCCAAGGACTTTCTGGTCACTTTTCATGGAAATCAAAAAACATCTGCAACAGCAAAGGTTAAGAAAGCTAACAAGGGCTCATGTTACCTCTCTACCCAAGGGACTGCACATCCTTCGTTCTGTTCACACCACTTCTCGCGTAATCAAACACAACTCTTAAATACCCGAGAACATAACTTCTTCAAGTAGGATGCACTGGCTATAAACTCATTAACACAAAATAGTGTGTGTGTGTGTATGTGTGTGTGTAATATAACATGGGAACAGCCTGCATAATATATAGTTTATACCAAGGGCATGACATTCTTTCCACCATCCAAAGCAAACTACGCAGGAGGTGGGTTGTTCAAGCAGCTTTTAGACCAGCAGAGATTTTGAGGGATGAGGAGTAGAAAACTGGAAGCTAACTCCTTGCTACCCTTGAAAGAAAGTAGGGACATGTAAGGTAGCATGTTTGAAACATGAGGATCTTGAAGTAGGGAGAAGGCAGCTTCCCTTCTAGAGCCCACAAAAGTAAAATCTGTTGGGCAGATTTGGGCTTTGTCCTTCTTGGCTTTCACTGCTTATGATGGACACTTTTTCTCCCCCACTGAGTTTCATTTTGAATTGAACAGAAGCAAACTCCAAAGAAAAAGAGAAATCCAATTCAGTTTATCAGAGAGCTTGTTCTATTTTCTGTTTCAGCAATCAGGGTGTCAAGAATAGAAAATGTCACTACATTTATTAATTTTGTTTTCCTAGGGACAACACTCTCACTGATGGTAGAAGACCAGCATAACAATCCTTAGGAAATTTCCTATGTGATGTTTCCATGTGGGTGTATGTTACAAAGGCTGTGTATTTTGGGGAGTGCATTTGCAAGGCTGCATATTTTCTTGGGTGTTTTCCATGGTAGAGAAACAGGGTTTGTGTTTATGTATTTCAAGTGTGTGCACTCATCAGTATGTGTATTTAATCTAAATAAAACAGACTAACACACACTGGCAAATGAACAATACCCCAAAATATACAGCCTGACAGTGGATCTGCCAACTAATGACCCCCTTCCTTGTTAAGATGTATCATGAGCTTCACAAAATACCAAATATTTCTACATGAGAAATGGGTGCCCTTCGGGAAGACTGGATTTTATGTTGATGGGTCATTATTGATTTCATTGGCAGCTGAGGGCTCACAAAATAAAACCTGGTGGAGAATGTGCATGTGTCAGGGCTGTCCTATATCTTTTTTTCATATTTGCCCTGATGACCTATTGTGTCCTATTACCTGTTAACTGTAGAGCTTAGGCGTTGGAGGGTTTGTAGAGTGGCCACCTACTTGAGTCACTTTAACAAACCACTGTCGCACTACCATCTTACAGACACGTTGGAGGTTATTCCCACTGCACATCTTTCCAAATATGAGTTAGTTTTGCTGGCATGCTTAGTTACTTTCTTGATGTGTAGGTTCCATAGTTAAATAGGGCAGCTCCTAACTCAGCATCATGTCTGAGGAAGACCCTACAGTGCCAGCTACTGCCCTCCATTCAGGGGTGCACCTCTTATTAAAGAGGCTGGAGTATTGCTTCTGCATGAGACCTATTGTATCTGGACCGCTTCAAATTGCCAAACTCAGGTCTGCATCAGTGAAACTCATGGGTGCTTTGGACTGAGGGATTTTGATTCATCACAGCAGAAAGAGACGTGCCTAGATACTGCCATGATTGGTACCTTAGAAGTGGTCTGAATATTGAAGGAGGAATAGTAAGGGCCAGAAACACATGGGAACTTCCCAAGCATCACTGGGGAGTTGCATCCATGAGACGGAGATCAGAGGTCGTCTTAAGTCAACCCTCTATTCCATTGTCTGTTCCACCACAATCAACTGAGAGCTGCAGGCAGGCAGGACAAATGCACACAGAAACAAAAATGGCAGAACTGGGGATTTTTATATGGAAAAAGATGACAGAAATCTTTCTTTTTAATGCATTTATTTCACTGCCAATTGACTTTTGCAAGGCTTTGCCACGGGCAAAGCAAAATATTGCTCTGGGGAGGAGGCATAAAAAACTTGTTTTACTTTCAGACAGTGCTCATTTGCATAAGATAATGACTGCAACAATGAAAAAAAAGAGCAAAGCTGTAAGCCCAGGTGGAAACGAGGCCGGTTTTACTCTGTGAACTCTAACAGATTTTCCTCCTGCCTCCAAGAGCAGTCGGTTGCAAAAGAGTTTTGGTCTGGATTTAAACTTTTCCAAAGTTTAAAGGGAGGGAGCCGGGGGGGGGGGGGGGGGCTCTGCTCTGTGATTCTAATGTAGCTCCAACAGCAACGATCTCAGTGGTTAACCCAGTTTTTCTAATTCTTAACCTGTACCAAGATGTTGCTTTTTCTGAATTCTCCTGGTGCTAAAAGACTATACCAGCATTTGGAAGTGAAGTATAGCTAAGTTCTGGAGAGCAGGAAAGAAATTCCCCTTGGAGTCTGGAAAGACCCTATCATTTAAATTAAATGTAAGCTTTTGAGAAGACAAAAAGAGCACTGTCTCCAACAGGGCTGCCTGGCGACATGGCTAATATTTATTACAGTGCAGGTAGTTTAAGAAAACAGAGACATTTCACTGGAGATTTGGATCTTCAGTGTAACTAGGAGCTTGGGCTGGAAAGGTTCAGTTGCTAATTAAATCTAAGTTGGACACTGTTCCATAGAGGGCAGATTGTAACTATAAGAGGATGTTAATGTGGATTTTAAATATTTATTATAACTGAGGTAGGTTATAAAAACAGACATTCTTCCTTTCAACACTCTATAATGTCAGATTTAGAGGTTTGTCTCGGGCCATGAGTGATTTCCCAGCAGCTGTCAGGGGCTGGAGGGCAATTCATCACCTTCCCAGTGAGAGATCTTGCTGGACAGTGAAAGATTAGAGCGTTGATTTATGGAACGCGAGTTAAAAAAAATGTTGTTCTAACTGGTGTCTGGGTGCTGATTTTCACACACCTGTTCCCGACTGTGTAGCCCCAGTAAGTGATTTCACTCCACTGGTGGCATGTCGGTCTCAGATCTAAAGACTTAAATCATTACGGTTCTGCTTTTTGGAGCTGCACATGCCTGCTACTCCTTCTCCTTTGCCCACTCCTCCACTGCCAGGTGATGGCACTGGATGCAAAGGGCAGCTTGCCTAGTTTGGATCAGAAGGCCTCTTTAAGGGTTTAAAGAGTCTGGCTTGGAAAGAGGTTTGGGGTTTTGGGTAATGACTGCTCGCGTTGTGGTTCCCAGTGGATTTCTGCTTCTCCAGAACTCCCTTCTGATCAGAAGTATCTAACCAGCCACTCAAATGTGTCAGACCTACAGAGTTGTACTCCACGCTCGTTAGGCAGGGAATGGAGCTGGATTCTGGACCAAGACAAGGAGCGTCAATGGTTCAGGCAGCAGGGAGTTCAGGATCCAGGGAAAGCCAAGATGTATAGAGAGAGTCCTGCAGAGAGAAAGACTTGCCAATACCGTTCCCTCTACTTTTAAACAATCCATGGACTCGGGGAGGTGCCTTTTAATTTTAGCACTCCAACAGCCAAACTGCAATAAGGAGAAATTTAAGGGAGGCCGAAAACGATAGTCCTTTCCCTTGCCTCATATCCCAGCCCTATATGAACATCTGTTATTCTTTCAATAAGATAATGAGGGTATGTCTAGCCTTTGCCAAAAGAAAATTGGAGGTCTTGCCCCCAAAAGCTAACATAAGAAGATGAGGATGATCAGACTCCGGGGCCAGCTCCTCCAGTGTCCTGTCCCCAGCCAGGAGCAGCAGCAGAATTTGGAAGAAACCCAACGTGGGGTTCAGTCCTGCCACCCACAGCGGTTCAGTAAGTGGTGGAATTATTCAGGGATTCAGATCTGATTGAGTGGCCAAGTGGGGCCCTGACAGTTAACAGTGTGTGGAAATGATATAAGAAGACAGGCCACTTACTGGGTTAGACCAGAGGCCCGTCTTGCCCAGTATCCTGTCACATAGGGGCACAGAATGGATGCTGGAAGGGAGAGTGAACTGGGTTTTTTCCACTCCAACTCCACTTGCAGCCTCCAGCTTTTAAGGAGAAAAAAACATCTTTTTGTTAGTTTTAAACTTACTAGCTATTAGTTTCATTTTATGACCCCTAGTTCTTCTATTGTGAGAGATAAATAAATCCCTATTTACTTTCTCTTCACTGTTTAGTATTTTGTAAACCCTTATTGTAACCCCCCCCCCAAGTGTATCTTTTTTTAAACTGAATAGACCTAGCCTCTTTAGTTTTTCCTCATATGGAAGTCCCTCCATCCCACTAATGTCCTTGCTGCCTCTCTGGACCTTCAGTTCTTCTATACCTTTTTTGAGGTCTGGGGACCAAGACTGGGTGCTAAGCAGGGTATGCACGCACCATGGATTTATAAAGGGGAATAATGATACTTTCTGTTTCATTAACAATTCCCTTCTTAAGCATGTGGAGAAATAAGGGAATTGCTTGGGTGAGTGAGTGAGGGTCTCAGTTCAAAGCCTTCCTAAAAGGAAAGAAACTAGAGCTATGATGAAGAGGGGGCAGGGTGGGGTGTACTAGGTGTAAAGAGCTGCACGTGGAAAGGAGACACAGGAAGGATGGAAGAGTGGCTTACGTGCAAAGGGAAAAGCATGAAGATGAAGAGGGCCTTCAGGATGAGGACAAAGAGTGTGAATCTGACTCTTTGCTTTCTCTTGTCTCTGGGATACCATGTTGTTGTTTTTTCTGGTGGTGGCTAGAGGCCCCATCGTGCCAGGTACCATATAGTCACAGAGTTGGGACAGCCCCTGGCCAGGAGAGCTCTCCGTCTCCCTGCCTCTTGTCTGTGACATGGGTCAGCGTCACTTTTCTATGCTTTAATGAGACAACAGAGACACCCCCCTTTTGGCTGCAGACATTCAGAGCTCAGCATGGAGAGGCTTAAAATTGCCCATTACTTCCATCCTGGTGCTGTGACCATCACCTTCATCTCTGCCTCCTGTTTATGCCCCAAGTGTCAAAAATTGGTCTTGGGATAACGACTCCAGACTCCTAAGGAGAAACATATAGCCTGTTATCATCAAGGGCCTGATTCTCTCCTGCACCGAGCCATGTCTTTACACCGTGCTGGCTGTGTAGTTTCAGAGAGGTGTAAAAGAGGGCTGTGCAAATCAGGTCTGCACCGCGCCATTAGGGACAACGCAGGGCACTGGCTACAGGCACCTCCATCTCCTCCGTTTCCTGCCAGGGGTAACCGTAGAGAGCGCCGTCCGAGCACCGGCTGCTAGAGAGTTAATAGCAACTCCTGCCCCAGCTCCTCGCAGCAGGGACTCCCTCTAAGGGAAGCCGAGTAAGCCAGGGCCCCTTGTTCTCCTTGATTTCGTGACCACAGCAATTGCTGCATAATTTAGACTCCGCCAGGGAAATTCATTTATAAGGATGCCTGCTCTGTTTAGCTTCTCCTCCTCCCCCCTCATTATCTGTCTCCCTTACCCCTTCTTCTGTTCTTTTTGAAGACGGCTTGTTAATAAGCATGTCTTCAACACATGTTTATGAGCTTTAATGCCTGTCTTCAAAAAGAAGAAAAGGAAGGGGCAAGAGGGAGGTGGGAAGAATTGAAGAGAGGAAGAGAGAGAGAGAGAAGTGTGTCAGGAGAGGAGGGGTAGAGAAGGAGAGAGATGGCATTGAGAAGGGGAGATGCATGAGGGATGGGAGATTTTCCATTTGAATGCTGTCTTATTAAAAGCCCAATGCTAGGTATGCTGGTCTTTTCAGGTACTTGAAAGCTTTTATGAGTCATCTGGCCCATGATAAAAATGCTTCATTGAAAATGGGAAGATGCCACAGGTACATGTTGCTAGAAGCCCCAGCCGGTGCACCCCGGAAATGATAAGCATTTGCCTGGTTTGTGAAAGACATGTTGGAGTAAAAGCTACCTGAAGTGTGAAGAGAGTGTCCATGTCCCTAGTGACTGCCCACAGATGTGTGGAGCCTGGAGACTGCCAGGACAGACAAGTGTGTCAAGGAAGGGTGGCCTAAGGAGACTGGTTTGATTGGGAGTCTTCTGCCAGGCACGTCTCCAGGGCTATGGAGGAAAGGTGGGAAGGAGAAGTGGGGGTATCCCATGTTTAAAATATTCTTGGTGCTAGTGAGCTGCCCTTGACAATGAAAGCGGTGATGATGAAACTCCTTGGCTTTAACAGGCAGCCAAGGACTGACAACGGGCATTGGCCCCAAGCCCCACAACCGAGAAGGAAAGCAAGAATAAAAAAAATGCCCTGGGCTACATCTTCTGGTTTGAAAAATTCATCTTCATGGTGGACCTGGTTTTTATCTGTAGGGCAACAAATGCAGCCTAACGTCCATCCTCAATAATCTTCCTAAAATATACAGGCAAGATAACTGCTTTAACTGGGACATGAAGCTCCACTACAGATGCTTTGCTAAAGCACCTGGCCAGAAGCGGTCAGCTGAGGAGTCTAGGCGTGCACTGGCACCTCCAGGACTAGCTGCGTCTTCTCTGACGTGGTGCAGAGGGGAAGGAAAAGGGCTTCATCACTTATAGATCTTCCACAACCAGCGTTAAAGAGCTCTTGCACTGGGGCTGGCATGAGTATGCTGCCTGCAGCCTCCTACTCCCTTTCCCTGCAGCAGGGATCCTAGTCCAAAGCCTCCAAGACCAGCAACTGTGTATGAGCCAACGCTCACTGGCAGGGAAGATGCGAAAGTAAAGGGCACTGTTGTCTCTGTGCTCCTGGATGAAGTGTGGTCAGGGGGTACCACCAGAGCACAGCAGCACTGCTATGTTTGATTGCTGCCAGGTAATGCAACAGAGTTAATACATGTCTCAAGCAAATCCCAGGACTTCATTCCCGCCTTGTACTCGGCCTTTGGGAGGCCGCAGCTGGAGTGCTGCGTCCAGTTTTGGGCTCCACAGTTCAAGGGGGATGTGGAGAAGCTTGAGAGAGTCCAGAGGAGAGCCACGCGCATGACCAGAGGTCAGGAAAACAGACCTTGTGATGACAGGCTGAGAGCCATGGGGCTCTTTAGCCTGGAAAAGCGCAGGCTCAGGGGTGATCTGATGGCCACCTATAAGTTTCTCAGGGGTGACCACCAGGATCTGGGGGAACGTCTGTTCACCAGAGCGCCCCAAGGGATGACGAGGTCGAACGGTCATAAACTCCTGTAAAACTGTTCCAGGCTGGACCATAAGGAAGAATTTCTTTACTGTCTGAGGACCCAAGGTCTGGAACAGCCTGCCAGCAGAGGTGGTTCAAGCACCTATATTATTGAACACCTTCAAGAGTAAATGGGATCCTATGACCCCAGCTGACTTCCTGCTCTTCGGGCGGGGGGCTGGACTCGATGATCTTCCAAGGTCCCTTCCAGCCCTGATGTCTATGAAATCTATGAAATGAAATCTATGAAATCTATGTCTGTGGCGTAGGTGTGGTTCTTGGAAATGGGGCTGTGCTGGGACAAAGCTGAACTTTGCATCTGGAGGCCAGAGTATACTGGGGGGCACATGCTCACTTGGTCTTTGGAAAAGTGGTAGCTTGGGCTCCCTGCTAGTGCAGCCTTACCTTGGGCATGTGAAGAGAGAGCACGGCCATGTTTCCACCCAGACAGACTGCAAACTCCAAACACTGCCGATCTCCTAGCCTTCAGGACCTGACAACATGGGCATCCCTACCAATGATGACTCCTAGGAGCTCCAAAATATCTGAGGACTCCACCTCGCTTTGGCACTGGGCACTCCTAGCTGACTTTTAGGGACAGCTGGTAGGGGGAAGCCCTGGGATAGGGTTACCATATTTCCAGTTCCAAAAAAGAGAACACCTACTTGGGGGGACATGGAGCAGAGGGCGGGTACCACACAGTCCTCAAGCCCTGGCCCTCCAACCCCTGCTTCCCATAGACTTACCTGCATCCAGCTGCTGGGGCTGCTCCCCCCACTCTGCCTGGCATTGATGCCCCCTGCCTCCAATCGCCCCAAGACGCTCTCCGGAGGCTGGAAAGCTACCAGCCTGCAAGGGGAAACCCGCTTTTTCCTCCCTTTAAAGAGGAAAATCTGTGTTTTTCTGCAGAAGATGGAAAATCCAGAGCCCTGGTAAACCTGCAAGCTGGGAAATGCAGTTCTACCAGCAAAATCCCGGACATTTGTTCCTACTTCAAAAAACCACCTGGACGGAGTTCGGAGGACCCCAAAAGAGGACATGTCTGGGAAAACCTGGGCATATGGTAACCCTACCCTGGAAAGAAGCTGTGATTAGAACTGGTTGGAGCATTTTAATCACAACAGCTTTCCACTGGAAAATGCCATTTTGATACCACAAAAATCCATGCATTTTGACAAAAGTGTAGTTTGAGAACTGAAAGTTACAAAAAGGTTGAAACGCCCATTTTTTTGGTCGTTTGCAAGCTGTAGCGTTTCACATGTTTGCTTCCCAATGCTTTCTTCTCTCATTTTGAAATTGGCTGTATTCCTTATTAGTTTTAATGTTCTGTAGAATAAAACCGAAACAAAACGTTCTGAACTGATCAAAACAAAATGCTTTGACGCCAGCGGTGGTTTTTGTTGTTCTTTTAATAAGTTACATTTCTCAAAGTTCTGGCTCCTTGGATAAAAAGAAAGATTTGTGGGATGCAAAATCCATTTTCCCATCAGCTCTAATCAGTGAGGAGGAGAGGAAGAGGCACTCTCAGTAAGGAAATTTATCCAATTGCTATAAGTCCCACTTTGTGTCCCAGAGGGACCTTGGGAAAACTGAAGTGTTGTCAGTCATAGGGCTCCTGGGCGTCCAACTACATAGGGAAGCCCCAAACCCTCTCCTTTGACCCTTTTTGGCCTTTTGTGCTTTCATTTCAAGGCTGCAAGATTTTTAGCCCCTTAAAGCAATGGATCTTGATGCCTGGAGTCAGCATCTGTACTAATGTACCACTCCTTGTTCCCCACCATGGCTTGGAATTTATTGATAGCTCCATATGCTTAGTCTCTCCTTAGTGTCGCGGCTCTGATGCCCACATCCTGAGACAAGGATACACTTGTTCAGTTCAGTCAATTAGAGAAGACTGTGCCAGCATCTGATTTGGTTTGTTACTTACGGCAGAAGGAAAGTGAAGACAGGATTGATTCAATCCTCTTAGATGAGGTTTGGGATGCTTGAATAAGGGGCTCTATGTAAGTGTTAGTGATTGGTTTAAATCAATCTGCCTCCTTCTCTCTGGATTTCACATGGGGGCCAGGAACTTGAAAGCCCTGTCGTCAGAGAAAACGTGCTAAAAGGGCAAATTATTCACTCCCTGCTTTGCCATGCAGACTCAGCAGGGCTCTGGAACAGCAGGCAGCCTCCTAGTTAAACACTTAGAGTGGAAAAAACAACTTTCAGGTGTGGTTTATGACGTACCAAAAACAGTTCCCACGAGCCTGCTCTGCATGTAGGGTCTCTGACAAAGAGACAGCAAGGAAGAACCCCCAGGACTACAGCTGGACAAAGCCAGCGCTCAGTTTGGGTTTGCCAGCCCTCTCACTAGATTTTGTGGTCTCCAAACTAGCAGTGGTGCAGGTATTGGGTCCAGCCTCCAGCTCACCCCACACTCTTTTTGCAAGGATGTTTAAGGAAAAACACCTCTGACCTTGCCTTGGCTGATTTCAAAGACTGACTGGCAGAATCAGGAGAAGCTGGCATTTTAGCACCACTGGGTGCATCTACACATGCAATTAGCTTGCAGAATAAATTCTGGCATAGTCTGTGCCCTAATTTATTGCTCCCAGGTGCAACTTTTACATGTAAGCTGGGGATCGCAGTACATTGAGCTGGGGTGGAGCAGCCCTGGCTTGCAGGAGGTCCAGAGGGTCAACCTGCCAGCCCAGGGCTGCTTCACCCCAGCTCAGCGTGCTGCGGAGGGGCTGGCTGGGGCCCAAGCATGCTTTTGTACAGGGCTAGCCAGCAGGCAGCCCCCACACTGTAGCACCTTCATGCCCCAGTCAACCCCAGTTACCATCTACACATGCATTTTGGCACACGTAACTACTCCACTGTAGGACAGTACTTGTCTTGGACAGTAGTATCCTGCAGCAGAGTTAATTCATTTACTGTGATGGCACTTTACTGAGGAGCTAGTTAGTCAGCTCCACAGTAAAGTGCATGTGTAGATGCATCTACTGAGTATTTTTTGTGGTGAAGATTTTAGATCTGAGTCCCATTTATCCAAACTTGTGGGTAGGATTCAAAGGGAAGATTCAATTTTTTTTATTTGTTTCTCCCTTGCAAAAAAAAAAAAGCACTACAGTTGGTCTCAAGTGAAGCTAAGAATGCATATGGAAGGCTATCCTGAGACCATTTATTTAAAGACATGAATATTGCCAGCAAAATATCAGTTTGACTGGAGACAGTTCAGGAGTCCAGGAAATGACCCGAGACCCCTCATAGAAATTTCCCTGTCCTCTAAAAAAAAAAAAAAAAAAAAAAAGAAAAAAAATCCAAGCAGCTGAAGAATTCCATTACATGGATTTGAAAAAGATACCATGTATAGCAAATAACCACATTAGCCACACAACAAAACGAATATAGCAGAAGCCTCCAAACAAAATTACATTTCACAATTAGGGAATGAATAACTCTTTAGACAAAAGCAAGGCAATGGAAAATTTTTGAGCATAAATGAACGCCTCTAATTGTCTTTCTATAGCTCTTCTGTTCACTGATCCATTGAGCAATGATAAAAGCATTAAATTTGGTGATTATGTTCAGTGTTTCTAATGATGGTGAACTGCCTATGACTTGCCTGACTGTGCTCAGGTACAGGTGCAGGTTAGAAAGAGCTGCTGGTGCCCCCACATTATACTGCAGTGTAGATCTCATGTGATGTATTATTACATGGGAATCAAAGCAGATTAATTCAAATATGATGAAGCCCTTATATTTATATCAAGAGCTTTGTCTTCAGGCTAAGGTGTCTTCAGGCTAAGGTAACCTATTGGGTAGGACAGAGCAAAGGAGAAACTCTTGGCTGAGATGGGAACTCTGAAAGTGTTCTCTTCTCAGCCTGAAGCCAAATCAGGGAAAAATCTCACTGAAACCAATAAAGCCTGTTGAACCCTGTTAAAACCAAGGTCCTGGTTCTTCAACCCCTGCTGATGTTGACCAGCTCTTCATTAAACTAATAAGGGCTGCAAGATTGGGGCCTGAGGATCGACTTCAGAGTTTGGCCCATCTGCTTTATGTTCCTGGAGCTGAGATATTTGTGGTTTTGTTTCTCTCTGTCTACAGGAGTTTCTTGTCCACCTATCTCCAAGCACATCCCAGCTACTGATATACTAGGTTTTCTTTTGATTCTGATCAAGTTAATATTTCTAACTCTGATTGAAATAAGCACACAATCTTATTATCCGCATGTCCGCCAGGGTGCATGTCACAGCTTGTCTAGCAAATGGTATGTTTATAATGCCATTAATGGTGTCTAAATAATAAGTGTTAGTTAGTCAGCTTCTTATTATCACATGGGGCTTCACTGGGCTTTCCTGTATACCTCCTATGGAAACGTGTGTTGATATCTGTCTACAAGGATCACAGCTGATAGAAAGGTTAATGGAACTGGTGTTATGTTGAGCAAACATTTCAGTTCCCTGTGTTTTGATCCCATCCAGCCATGTTTACCTGTTTAGGTTTTTACCCATCTCTTTAGTATCTGAGCCCTTTCCAAAATGGAACTAACACAAAATAAGTCAAGTATATTTGTACCTTCACCCTAATAGGATGCTTGTGTCTGCTTCTCTCCAAGGGAGTCAAGGAAGGATACTGGGATACCTGAAATCTTGTCTTAGTCTATCCTAACCATGAAGCTTGCCCAATAAAAGAAATTACCTACAAAAGTTCTCGGTGTTTTTAATCGATTTTTTTTCCCCATCTTCTTTGTGTGTGTGAGACCTCCTTCTCTTCTTTTCCCTTCCATCTTCTCTTGCTTAGTTGTGTGGGAAAACAGTCAGTCTTGAACAAAACATCAAGGTAATTCCCTCCTTTGCTCTCACAGATTTTTCCTTTGGGGTGATGGTTTCATTCTTCCTAATTGTCGGTGGAGGCCTTGGTCCCTTAGTAAGAGGCAATCCATCTTGGTGGTTTGACCCACTACCATGGATGCTTTTGAAAAATTAGGCTGAAATGAACTGAAATTAACCTAACGGTCTATGGGGAGTCGTTATGGTGATTGGAGCACTATGGTGATATACCCTTATTAGCTCGTTTAAGGTCAATGCATTTCTTCCTATGTGGAAGTCTTGGCGAGTTGGGTCACGGTGGCCTTCTGAACTGTCTCTGAAAGGTATTCTCTTGCTAGCTACATCTGACAAAGCAAAGAGGATGCAGAAGATCTCCTCTATCACAGGCTTATTCTGTCATCTGAGAGGTGATTTATTCAGGAATGGGAGAGTAAATATTGGTAGTAAACTGTGCAGAATGTGGTCTTCGGAACTGAATGCCACAGATAAATGTCAAGGAAAGATAAGCCTTGATGTGCTGTCCATGTTGGCAAACCCAGTTATCCATCAGCACAACTAATGCCACTTTTGCTTTACTCCCTCACCTGAAACCTGATTAGGAGGCAATGGATGGGTGCAGCAGATGATGGCGTTTCGCCACCTTTCTGATTACAGTAGTTGGCTAACTTGAGAACTTGCTACATTGCTAGAGCCCAGTTTTCACTGCCTTGGGTACAAGCCAAATTATTTTACAGTGGTAGGTTCTATGTTTCAAGTGGGAAACCTGTCTTCGTTAGAAGAGGGCTCAGATGACCTTGGGCATCCTTTACTAGTAATGGATTTGAATGACATAAGGTAGCTCAGCTTACATGCAGCATTTTTAATATCTATGGCTATGGGAGTAGGCCAAAGACTGGGAAAAGGGGAGGGAAGTTTGCGGTTACAGGGTACGGAGGAGGTTCCTGTTCTCAGGAGAGGACATTCTGCACCGGAGTGGCTTGTGCAATGGGTTGACAGCTCTTCCCAGCCTGGGATGCAAGCTACAGGGTGAATGCAGTGGGGATTGATGATGCGATTTACATTCCTGAGAAGTCCTGCTAGTCATGATTTAGCAGCTGTAATGGTCAGGAAGAAAAATGATCCTTTTGCTGCTACTGCAGCTGTGGAGAGGGATTGTGGGAAATTCTTGTCTCAAAAACCCGTCTGTTTCTTCCTTGGATTTTTGTTGCTGGTTTTCAAGTTTTCCTTCCCTGCTGCTTCCTCCATTGCAGGTCAGCAGAGAACCACAGTGATTTGTGACAGCAGTGTTCAGGTGAAAGTATCAAATTAACCAGTGAAGTCAGTGGAAGGCTCTGCATGTGATTGCAGCTAAGAGGTCACTATTCATAAAATCATAGAAAATGAGGTTGGAAGGGACCTCAGGAGGTCACATCTAGTCCAACCCCCTGCTCAAAGCAGGACCATCCCCAGCAGGACCTTCCACTATTGTTGTCGTGGAAGTGCCTAAAAGTCCAGTAGAGATTGGGGCACGGCTGTACCGTGACCTGACAAACACAGAGGAAGAGGCAACTCATCCCTCCACTGCAGCTTAACTAGATGAGACATGCATAAGAAACACAGGCAGAAAAGTCCGCCGGCAGGGCCACAGCAGAGCCAGGCCTTGACCCCAAATTCTTGTGAATCCCAGCCCAGAGCTGCATCCCCTGCAACACGCTGCCTCGCTTGTAGCCATCCTTTCTTCAAATGAAGCCACATCCTGTCCTCAATTAAAGACGCTGTCACCGACTTTAGGTCACAAGTTTTCTCAGCCCTGGCAATGCTTCTGACTGGCAGGGGTAAAGAAAGCAGGGCTCAGCCCTGCCTCGGTGACACATGAGTTTTATGTGTGAAGGCTGCCTCTGCGTTCCCTTTCATGTTTGTGCTCTGTGATGTATTGGCTCCCTGTGTTTTTTCAGTTGTGTTACAGGTTTGAGAAAAGCAGCCCTGTTCTATGAGAGAGGCAGCGCTGGGCTCAGTCAGGCTGGCCCAGCCAAGCTCATAAAATTCAGCTGTGTGGCTGTGATAGATGGGAGAAGAAAGAAGCCTCTAAGGCAAGGGAGGAGTAGGAGCCGACTCCTGTAGCTGCCGGGTTTAAAAGCTATACGTTCCAGAGAAACCAGTGGTTCTTTAATAGCCATTTATTTTCATGCAAAGCAGGCTAGCAAGGACTGGACCTGCCACCCAGCTTGGGTCATGGGGAGCTTGGGCAAAGGCTGTTGGGTGGTGTGCTGTTCCTCTTACAGATGCCAGTCCTACATTGCCCACACCATGGGAGAGCCATCTGTTCCCTCCACGTGCATGCTCCTCGTTCCCACGTGTATGTCTCCAGAAACACTCAGGGGTCTCCACTCCCAATAAAATACCATAGTTTCACCTCAGGCACCCAGCTCACCACCCACATTTCCCTCAACCCTGCGTGCGCTCCCCATTAGAGAGAAGTAAGTGTGCTTTCAGGCTTTTTCCATCCAAGATGCCTGCATGCAATGTCTTACCTTAGTGTGAAGGCCTGTACACTTGGGCTTCTCTTATACATCTGCCCCTTCCTGCAAAGTCCCCTCCAGAGAAAAAATGACAGGGCATGGAGTTGGACAGGATTCCCTTCACTTAGACTTGGTAGATGAGGATGGTTGGTCATGGTTAGGTGAAGCTACAGGCTCTAAAGAGTGAAGAGCTCTTTTAACTGGATGTTGAAGACTACTGGAGCCCAAACTCTAAGCCCTTTACTTTGCTGTGGGTTTTTAAAGGTAGGTAAGCCGGTGAACAACAATGAGCTGAGTACATTCCCAGTGTGGCCAACTCTGAGCTTTGTAAAAGCAGTAGACACAGGTCCCCAATATCAGAAAAGGTTTAAAAATCACGAGTTTCCTTTGAATAATAAATGCAAGGATTTGTTTGACTTCCCCCGCCGTCTTTTCAGATGTTAGAGGATATGAGAGTAATGATTTCAGACTCTTCCTGCTACCACGACTGTTTGAAACGTATTTTAAATGCTGCTGAGATTCTCCCCCAAACTGCATGATTCGATGAGCTGGTACCTTAAGAAAAAATATCAAGCAAGTGGCTGTCGAAGACTAGCAAGGTCTTGGGCCTTGTCTACACTAGGCTGCTTCTGCTACCCAACAGTAGCCATAGCCACCATAGGGAGCCTGCCAGAGTATACATACACCCATGATGGCAGGTGCGCTGGCAGGATGCAAAATGGCTCTGGCAACTGTCAGAAAGGATGGACATATCTACGGGCACCTTCTGTCAGCAAAAGGTATCTTTTAGTTGGAGATCTGACATTGCTTTGCCAGCAGAAAGAAGGAATTCTGCTCCATAGCAGAGCAGAGAGCGTGGGTTCATTCACCCCGTCTTGATGGCCAAACTGTCTTACGTGGCTTTTCCCTCAATAAGGAACTTGTGCCTTTTGGCAAATACTTCAGTTCTCATCACTCCAGTGTGATGATGGAGATCAACTGGGAGCTCAAAGCTTTTAGAGGCCTTTTTTGTACATCTGAGTGCTGGATGTCCTCAGCCAAGGGCTCTGCTATTCACCCGTCTCTCCTACTCTGTCTGAACACCAAACAAAGCTGTTGACCTTCCAGTGAAGGCTGTTTACCAGATTTTTAATGAGGAAGCTGATCAGGTTTTGGGGCTTGGTGGTAGAGTATTCTTACTCAAATTAACAAACACTGGTTGGCATGATGTACTGTACTGTTTTTATTGTTCTTGTTGTAAATATACCTAGAGGGCATCTTATAAATTGAATTAATTATAGTAGTTAATTAATTAATCAAATTAAATACATTAGTACAGGCTTCTCCTTAGCTGGAAACACAATGGGCCATATTCAAGTCTGTCAGATACCACATATGACTCAATGAAGGCAAATTAATTCCTCCTGGAACTACGGGACTATGCCGGGTATCTCGCATTGCTAATTCTCACGATTTAGCAGGGGCTGCTGTTGCCAGTGGGCTAACACAAGCTCTCACAAGGAAAAAGGTCTGCATTGGTATAACACCAGTCACCCAGTCGTATTGGAAAGGAAACCCCCCCGGGCACAAGACCCGGCAGGTGTCATCTCCTCAAGGGTTCTCTTATGACTGTGGCACAATTCTCCACCACGCCATGTTCAAAGGCTTGGGATTAGCTCCCGAAGCCATCCTGATGAAGAGTTGTGTGTCTTTTTCGCTCAGTTAGACCCTTGGTCAATAGATCGCTATGGCTGGGGTAGCAAATTGCCATCTCTCTGCTGAGTGTGACAGCAAGCATGTAAAGCTTCTTTTCCCTGTTATACTTTGTTAAGCCAATACTTTTTTTATTCTTCTGGAAGTAAACATATGGGCTATAACTCTTTGCCAGCACTCAAAGAAGGATTTAACACCTTCCCCGTAGAGGACAGCCTACTGATTGCATGCTGTTCTGCTGGGATGCATTCAACCTGACTTTCCTAACTCTGAACTCATTTACAATTCCAGCAGGCCTTATTTCAGGGAGGGGGGTTACAGTTTCCTTTACACGCAGCAGCTTGCGTTCCAGGAAAGGACGAACAGGTCCAGAGCTTGGACTCTGGTTTCTTTAATCCTTTGCTAGCTCTGGGACATTGTCAAGGGGGTTTAGTTGTACAGTGTCTGTGTGCTCCGTGGCTCCTTGTTCATGTCTTAGTGGGTCACGCAAGGGAAGAGACTAGTGCTTGGCTGTTTTGAATTTTTTCTCAGATGAAGCAGGCATCCCTAAGCAGCGTGGCAATGTCTGCTGCGTGTTCATCTTCTCTCACATGTCATAATTCTGCTTTCTTGCTACACATGCTCTTTCTGTTACTGGGGCAATGGATAATGGAAAAACCTGAAGTGTTCAAAGCTGTGTTGGGTGCGATGACTCTCTTTGATGCCTGTACTTAGGGAGACCTGGCTTTGCCATATTACATAGTCCTAAGGGGAAGTAGTCCTGAATCAAATCCCTGGTGTGAACAGTGGTTTGGCAGATTAGGTAAGACTATGTAGTTGGTCCTTTGCCCAGGTCATCGGTTGCTTGACCCTGAAACTCGTTACAGAGGACCAGATATGAATGCTGTGGCACGTGCCTACTGTACTTTCTGCCTATTGTGTCTGCTGGACTAGGACATGGGAGCTAGTATGTGGAGGGAGAAAAGAGCAAGTCTTCATTTCTAGAACCCTGCTCCCAAACTGGATCCAATGAGAGTTTTTGCCTGTTGACCCCACCAAATTTTGGATCAGGTCCTCTGACACTGCCTCAGCTCTGGTAAAACCTAGATAGGAAGGCTTAAGGTACTTATCAAGGGAGAGTCCTCACCACAAGAATAACTGGGAGCCTGAAATGTATGTTCTCTTTTTATACAGAGCGTACCTGCGTTCACGTTCAAGGATTCCTGGCAGCCAGGCCACAGCTTGCAGGCCTGCCTTGCGCTATGTGCCTGTTCATGTCAAGAGATGTTTCACTCCTGTGGTGCTCCACCTCCTGGCCCCGCAGGGTGGACGAGTGGTGCAGGGCTGTCTCCAAGTCTCATCTTGCGCACAGGGAGAGTCTGTGGGCGCAGTCCCACGCACTGGATCTGGTCACTCACTGACTCGACTTGGTGCACCAGGCCCACTGTACACTGGCACAGTCTAGTGTGCCAGATCACACCAACCAGCTTGCAGGGCTCCCCACAGGTCTAGAAATTTGGCAGCAGGGGAGCAGCAGCGAACCCTGCCATTGTTCCCCCATTGCCTAATTTCTGGACCCATGGGAAGCCCTGTGGGCTGGATGACATGGCCTTGTGGGCTGAATTTGGCCCATGCCAAGGGTTGAACATTACTTTTTACTCGCATGAGGACAGAGTCCCTGACATCAAAACCAGGTGAGCCCTTGGATGCTGAATCCCACTGCATTAGATGCTTTTGAGTTGCAGCAAATGAGAGAGGACTGAGCATTACTGTATCAGTGAGCGATTACCCTCCTCTATATAACAAGAGCCGCGTGAAGTGCGTCTTTTTGTCTCTGTTCCCTTTAGTTCCATCCCTGATGGCAGAAACTTTTATAGCCCCCCCATGCAGTGCCATGAGGAAAGGGACTCGGGGCATGAAAATGTCTCTCCCTCTCCCCCCCAACGCTGGTGCGGGGGACACGAGAACCTGAGAGCAGCCCTGTCCTTCCAGTATCTCCGAAAAGGGGGAGATATGCAAGGGTCATAAAGGCCTGAGGATGGCCCTGCTGTAAGCAAACAAGGCCTCCAAACTGCCCTCCTGTGCAGCTCTATTTAAGAAGACATGATTCAGGGATTGTAAAGTCCTTGTATCTCTATTCACTGGCAGTGACTTACTTTGGCTTTTAGCATTCAACAGCCCTTCCTGGCAAGCTTCCAGCCTGCTCTAGGTTCCTCTTTGCTCATCAATCTTTTTACCAAAACACTGTGATATATACTGATCAGCGTCCCCACGGGCTTCCAAGACAGCGGACAAATTACCAGATTATTTGTGAATTTTAGTCATCCAATGGGAATTCGATGCTTTGACTGTAAATGTGAAATCAGCTTCTTCCTACAACTTCAAAACAGTGAGCTGTTAACAAGTCAGGTAAATTAAACAGCAGACTCACTCCACTAACAGGCAAAGCTGTCAGGAGAAGACAGATGTGTGCAATCAGCGTGGCGTTCAGACTGACTCGGCAGGATCCAAACTCCCGTTTCACTGATTCAGGGAAGAAATCAAGAAGTAGCTCGAACCTGATGGCGAGGAAGGGCTGGGGGATGAGCGATGGTTTCCAGCAGCTTGAAAGAGCTGTAGATTTACTATATGCGCTTTACCTAGTTATTCACTATGATACATGAAGAAACTGTGGCTCTTACATAAAAGACTCAAGCACAGACATTTTTATATATTACAAGCACTGCACAGGCCCTCAGCACACAGCATGATTTTGAACCTGGACATATCTCCAGAATGCCAGTCAGTGCCAGAGGCACCTGGCAGCATGGGTCAGTGCCAGGGATGCAGCACTCACACCGGCACATCTGCACAGCATGCGCAACCCACCCACATAGACTGTGTGGAGACATGTGTGTCCAAACAGTCTTTGCAGAAACACACGCATCCCAGATTTACTCAGCAAACAAAAATAGACCTAGTCACTTTATACAGTGCCATTAGGGACCTCATTTTTCTTTTGGGAAGACATGCATCATGTACCCAAATCCCTCTCTGTTATGGAAGCAGCCCTGGAAGCCCATATTAATTTTCCCAGAGTCCTTACACAGAATTCAGGAGCCGCCTGTTAATTCTCTGTTCTGCAGAAATTATTGTGCATGAACAAAGCAGGCTTAAAACAACATGCTACATGAGACCACAATGAGGCGGATAAGAGAGCTGCTGCATTTGATTTAAGCCTGAATCGGGGACAGAGCACAGCCTGTTGCAGCAGCAGAAGCCATCTACCAAAAGAGATGCGACTTGCACACTATAAGAAATGTAGCTAAACTGTTTTGTCTTTGTTTTCTGAAATCATATACATTAGAATTTATTATGTGAAAGCACAACCCTGAGTGCTTATAACCAGGAAAAAAATATGAGGAGGGAAAATGCAGCTACATTTGAATGTGTTAAGTAAGTTTATTATGGATCATTTTAAATACAGGGCAAAACTTTAACATGCAGCATATATGATTGATAAGACTCCACGGGGTGGTAATCAACAGGTGCTGACAATGGGAAATGCAGATCTATCAATGCTCATTTATGTACTTGCTTAATACAAAAAAAGTAAACAAGCAGATTTCTTCCTTGCTTAAAAAGACCATTTCTACTTCTCAGTGCCTAGAAGATCAGGCCACATTTCATAAGTTGAATTCCTGACATTAGTTAACTTGTTTTTCCAAATTTTGAAAGCTATTCACCTCCAATAGTCTGCCCAAAATTAATCCAGTCTTCTGTTTGGAACCAAGTTAATTTGCTGTGCCAATAAAACCGTTTTCCAGTGAGTGCTTTGAGGTTGTTAGACCGGTACCTTTAGACATAACCTTGCACCTGAAATAATCCCATGTTAAAATATTTCTGAGGGCACAGAAAGGAATTGAAACGTAATTTTCAAAGCTGTGCTCCCAAGTACTTCCAGCAAAATCCTGTAGGAGGCTTTTGAGTTGTTTCTTTTTTTCCAGGCCTTATGCAAAGGACTCCTAAATGTCATATGGTTTTATTGTTTTGACACTTCTGCAATGATAAATATTGTTACTGAAAGACAGGCAAAACAGATGGATGGCTGCCTTTGTGAATTTCATCAAATCCAGTGCTAATTAAAGGACCGTCAAAAAAAAATTGAGATACTGCGTTGGAATTTCAGACTTGTCACAAAGGGCCAAATTCACCAGCAGAATTGCCAAGCAAGTCAATGGGAGGTTGCTTAAACAAGAGGCAGAAAGACATTGAGCTAAAATGTTTTTGTTTTGAAGTGACTTCTTGCTTTAAGTTTCTTCTGTAAATGATACATGGATGAAGCTTTGATTATGCACTCCTACCATAATTCTGCTGCACGTGAATTAATATGCAAACGGGCATATGCAAAGCCACACAAAGACTGGTGTACCCTGCTATCAAAACAGTCTTACAACTTACAACCTTGTTTGTACAGCGCTTTCAACTTGCAGATGTCCAGATGCGTGCTTCCTCATTCATTACAGTATTCTCGTATTTCGATTGAGAGAGGTGTGAACTGCCACCCACCCAAACTTGGTGGGTGTGATTTTTATTTTGGTGAGAAGCCAGTGCACCGTCACCCTCCCTTGTAAACTTCCAGATGGGCCTTTTTTGGAGTCTTGCTTTCTGTAAGCAGTGATGAGAAAAGCCCGGAGTGAGGAAAAAGCAAAGGTGGAATTACTGTGCATACCACCAACGGAGAGAGCAATGAAGAGCGGTGGTTATAGGGCTGGCCTCAAGTCTACTCCAGGCACAGCAGATATTAGCACATCTGTGTTGCTGTCCTGCAAAATGCTGGACTTCCCCTGGGTCTTCGCAGATCTGCACACCCCTTTCTTCCTCCATAAACCCATCATCCCTTCCCTTCTCTTTCCCTTTGGAAACAGTTTGCGCCTAACTTTGCCAGTTCATGGATTATTCACGGGAAAGGAAGATCTCACTATTAATGGCTCAATGTGCCAGGCTATCATGTCCAATCCTGAAATGGGGCCAGCCGCGAAGGTTGTTTTATGTGTCTCTTTCAGTATATTATCACCTTCCCACTCGTACATTTGCACCTACAGGGAGGTCGCTGACCTGACAACAAATAGGCAGCAAATAAATTCTTCGTGTCAGAGCCATGGGCGCTGGGAAAGCGTGAGCCCCTGTGCTCGGCTCAGCGTGCCTCTCCGCGGGGACGGAGGGAAGCCGCCCCTGTTTACTGCACCTGGTTGTCTTTATCCGTAACAGCCACAACATCAGTAAAAAAGTTACAGACTGGCCAGGAATCGATTGGTTCTAGAAGAAAAGATTAAACAGCACCGGGGTGGACCCTGCAGGCTGGTGGGAATGAGAAGGACCTGCCCGGGCCTTTGTTTACACTTTGACTTTCCCACCATTAACTGGAGGAGCCAGGAGTTGTTTTCCTTCCAGCAGCTTGAATTCATCTGTTTGCCCTCATCTGGATTTGCAAGCAGGAGCTGGTGCCCTCCTTCCCCTTCCTTCATCTTCAAGCGCGGAGCTCAGAGCTGCATCCCACCCTGCAGCATGAGGGATGAGAAACAGCCGAGCGGGAAAAGCTCCACCCTCTCCCGGCTCCTTTAGCCTGGGCCTGGCTGGGAGACCGCTACCGCAGGTGGCCGTGGGCTCTCCCCGCCCCACCTGCAGTGGGTTAAAACCTGGCTTGGAATATGCTTACCCGTGTTGTGACGTCTGCAAACGTCGATAGACAGATACAGACATTAACAAAGGGTTCCCGGGCCTTTTAGAAACCCATGGATTCACAATGCTGCAATGCAGGTCCGTTTCCCGAGAACTCCTGGGCTGCAATCCCACGGACTTGCCACCTTGCTTCCCCCCTGCCCCTGAGCTGGCTTCTGCAGTCCTGTCCCTCTCTACACCCCTATGTAGACTTCCAACATTTAGGCCTAATATCTTCCCTCCTGCACAGCTTCTTGCTGTATTAGGGACACCAACCTGAAGAGGAGAGCTCTGCCTAGAATCCCTGCCCTACCACCCTGACGTTAATGTTTGCAGAAGCCCGGGTGCTTACAAAGAGGTCTTAATTTGTTCCCCTCACCCTCCCTTCAGGAAAGCATGTTTTCAACCCAGAAATCAACAGTGGAATGAGTCCTAGCTGATTCCTGGAAGTCTTCCGGGCAGCGGGCAGTCCGAAGTAGGGTGTACCTCTGACCTTTAAAGAAATCTTATGAGAGAGAAGCAAGCTAGAGCCGAATGAAATGGGACTACTCTCCCATGAAGGGGTGCAAACCCCAAAGGAAGGTTAGGGCTATCAGAAAGTATGGGACTTGAAGCTTTCAAATGCAATAGTCTACTAGATACAGTATTTAACAGCAGCTAGCACAATGCATTCTGCCTGTAGACGCCACCATGGCAATACTCTATCTGCATACAGATAATTGCGCATACACCCAACGTTATGCATTGAGGGCCTCTTCCACATCTCTTCTGAGGTCAGTGAAAGTCTCAGGTAACTTCAGTGATCCTTTCGAGACCCAAAGGTTAAGTTTAGTCTCATCATTAGACTCCATGATGTGCATGTTCTTCTCATTGTTACAATGAAAATACCAGGGACACCTTCCATCATATTTTTTCCCCCCAAATGCTAATATTTCTTTCAACAAAACCAGGAAGTCACTTAAGAAAGTACAGCCTGAAGACCAAAAAAAAATGCTTCTCCTCCCCACTGGAACACATGATAGATCAGTGAGTTACAAAGTTCTTGTAAGAGGTATTTTATTTTCTGTATGGTCATTTTTTATGGCAGTTAAAATGCTGCTAAATTAACCAAAACAACCCGTTTGTAAACACCTGAGCTTAAACCAGCTTAAACTGTAGTAGACAGTTAAACAGCTCTCATGCTATCCAAAAATGTTAAAAAATAGAGCTTCCCTTACAACCTTGAAAATCTCTGATTTCTCATGCATGCCAGCGACGAGATGTATTTCCTGGGTGTCGTTCCACTCTGACAAGGTATCAAACAGAACATCAGTCCCCACTAAATGAGACCAACACCAAAGGCTGAATGGAGATCCCAAAACTGCACCAGGAATTTCTAAAAAGCGAAGTTTGATGATGTCTTTTGTGTCCTCTGCATTCCCATCTGTAAAATGGGGATGAGAATGTCAGCCTCTTTGCAGCAAGCTTTGAGCGCTTTCCAAGGAAAAAGGCTTGACCAGTGCAGAGCATTATTAATGATTGATGTTAATTATCCAAGAGAGACACACCTTGGGCACCTTCCTATACCATTGCTTTAAGGAAAGAGATTGTGGACACACCCAGGATCCTGATTAAGCCCCTTTTCCTTGTCACATGCCCTGGTTTGTAAGTGAGGGTTATCGGCACCTTACGAGACACTGCCAGGGGTTGTCTTTGCCTTGGCCCACTTCCTGCTGAAATCCTCCCTGCTACATTAATCAAGCCCCCTTCTGATGACTGCAACTCCTTCCCTAGGGTTTAGCTTCAGTGAGTCCAGATTGCTTTGGCCACACTAATTAATCTCTTTTCTGAGGCAACAGGACTGCAGGCCTGATCCTGCTTCTGCTAAAGTCAATGGGCATTATTTTCTACCAGTTTCTCTCAATTCAAGGTTAAAATTACCCTCCTTGTCTTCCATACACTTGCTGGATTTTCTTCTACCCAGACTTGACATGTCCTATTCATCTGCTGCTCGCTCTGTGCTGTCTCGGCCTCTCCCAGAATGGGCACTTCTTGCTTTTGTCCTGCCCAAATGATATGAAACCTCCCTCTGAGCTTCGGGCTCTTCACGTGCTCACCCAATATAACTTCCTTTCCCTTGTAGCCTTCAGTCGAGACTGTGAGCCTGTTGAGACTACAAACTCGCCATGCTGGACAACAGCGCCCTCGAACGTAGCATACACTCTGTACCTGCTACCCACGGATGCTCAGCCATGCTGGGTGGGCAGTTCGCTACATTATCCCATCACAGCAGCTACACTGCTTCTGGTCCAGGAGGAAGGGGCATGAAGCAATGTGCTGTGATGAGGACGCTGCTGCCTGGGACAGTCAGCTGGTGGCATAGATATGACCTCTAACAATCCCCCACCCGATCCCTAGCTGCCCGTCTCCCTTACAATAGCTGGGCTGCCTGAGCAGTTCGGACAGCGAAGCCAATGATTTATGATGATTTTAATTAAGTCGGCGATTTTAGCCTCTTTCTCTGCCCATGCAATATCTGTAAGCAGATCACAGTGTGCTCAGATTTTTTTTTTCAGTTGTTTGCATTGAGCCAACAGCTTGCTTTCAATTATTATTCTCAGGATTCATTTACACTATTTGTAATTTGAGCTGTGTTGAACAGTAATTGGTGAGAGAGGTCACATGCTGTACTTCCCTCCCTTGATTGGAGGAATGCCTGAGCACTTTCAGCACACACACTTGCATGCCTGATTTTAAACTGTGTTGTTGGTTACCTGCACACGTGACTTCAAAATGGATTTCTTGGGGAGGCGTGTGCCGATTTTAAGCTTTTTGTCACTTGACTATTGGTAAAAAGTGAACACTGAACGGATACCACATAGCTGAAACAAACTCCTGTTAAAAAAAGAAAAAAGAAATGTATATAATGCAGAAAAGCTTTTTGCATTACTCGCAGGGCACTGCGAATACGGATAATTTTACAGTCTTTAAATTTCAGCTTATTCTTCTACCCTAGGCAGTCCCAGTCCCTGTCCACTGGTATTGGATAGACTTTACCAAACTGGGTAAAACAGTTCTTGTATTCTGTCTCTCATTATGATGCTATAGAAAAACAAATGATATTTTAGGGCCTGAATCAATGTCCATTGAAGGCAATAGACTCTTACACGATTGACAGATTTTTGGACCAAGCCTTTAGCCCTTTACTATATGACACAATAATTTATTTGTATGGATATAATATCCCACTCTGAAAAACTATCAGAAAATTTACCAGTCCAAGGCAAAAAATCTACTTGCTCAGTCTTTACAATAATGATTGATGATAATGGGGAAAAAACGAGAGCTATAATGATAATTTACTCGCCTGTCAAAAAAAATTAGTCATCCTATGTGAGTAGAATTATGCCAGGCTAATGTGTGAGAGTGTGTGTCTATATATAGACATACTCGTATACATTATGTACACACTGTATACAATGCACATTATATACAATACATGTGCACATTGTGTTTGTGCAGACTCGTATAAGCGTGTGGGTACATACATTTACGCGGGTCTGTTTGTATAGTATGTATATACATTTTGCGTATATGTGTTTATACCCATGTGGTCTGTGTGCATATATGTGTATGCACAAATCTGGATTAGTGTGAAGAGTACGAGAGAGAGTGGAAGGTTCAAACTGCATGTTACCATATAAGATGATGCTGCACAATTAAATTCTTTATATGATGACAAACTATAAATAGATAGGTTCTTGCATATTATCATGTCACTGGCAAAAGTAAAGCGGCCTTTTGCGTATAGATATGTATGAAGAGAAAAGTTCGTCCTAATGGCAAATATTTGCCATATAAACATGTGTCACTGATACATAAAAGCATCCAGGACAGATCTAAACGTAGCCCAAATGGGACTTCACTATAAGCTAAACCAATATATTTTGAGCACATAATATTTATCTATGATTCATCTGAGGGACAGATTGTAATATGAACTGGGGCTGATTCTGTAATATTCCAAGGTTTTCTATATGCTGTCACCTGTTTAAAATATGAGTGCAGTGTATTCAATCAAATATTTATTTTCGCCATCTGGGGGGCAGAGGTTTCTCATACTGAGCATTTGGGTTCCTCTCTGCCGGTCTGGTTTTTGTTTTTGCCAGCACATTTCCAAGCAGCCCGACTGGGTCACTAATAGAGGGTCTAAATCTCCCCTCACATTTGCAACTAGCATCCGAGAGCAAGAGTAAACAGGACCATCTGAAGATTCCTATTTCTTTACATAAATCAAATTCTTTTACAATCCGTCAACATAACACATTAAAATATGCCCGTCTTGCTCGCTCTCTCTGCAGCATTTCCCTGGATTGCCTGCAAGAGGAGGGTAGACCCTCGGGAATTGTTTAGCAGCGATTCACTGGGTCAGTGTATTAGAACAGACTCAAGTCTATCAGCCAGATGGTGACTTCAGAAAAAAATTGACACACCATTTCAAACTGATTTCACGCAAACCCTCCTGAGGGGAGCCAGTGGGAATCCAACAATCAGATCTGCTGTGAATAAATATTACAAAATTGCCAATTACAAAAGGGATGTTTAAAATGTTTGACTGATTTAGAAGCCCATTCGTTTTTGCCTTATACTTCAGTGACGGATCTTTCAATATCAATGACTGATTGCCTGCCTCGTGCCAGTAAAACTTCTGCTTTCAATGCCTTATCACAAGAAGTTACTGTACTCTCATCCAGGGCACTTTATATCAGAGTAAAAGGTGGCCTGAGACAAGAATTAGAGCAGCTGATGTTAGACGGATACAATTCAAGGCATGAGATCAGCTACAGATAGAGGAAAAAAATGAGTATTGGACTTCAAATGGGAATGTGGTCTGAACACTACTTGAAATAATAGAGCTTGAACTATCTTTGGTAAATATAATCAGATGACAGAGATTCACATGGACCTTGGCATTAATGAGGGAGACTGCAACTTCAGTAACTGGCTTTATACCACCATCAAGATTTCTATATGGCTAAAAGCAATATTGTTCTTTGAATCACGGTGTATAGGGCTTGCTTTTCCTTGCTGTTTGGGTGACCCATATGGCTGCATCACTAATTCATCATCTGACAGTACCCAGTTAAAATCCTCTGCCTCCTCCCTTGGCCTTTTCACTTTGTGGCATCTTTCCCTGCAGAAACCTTCCATCCCTCTTCTACCAAATCCTGTAATACTCCACCCTCTGTTTTGGCCACCCCATGCAGACAGGCTCTTTCCACTTGACCACAATCCCCCATTCATCTGTTCCCTTCAGAGTTTCTGACAGTCACGGTATATATGGCAGCAGCAACCCACACCTGCCTTAGGGTCCACTTTTCCTCCTACACCACTAGTTCGGTGCACCAACCTCAGTTCCTGGTCACTGTAATACTCTTCTTTCCAAATGGTTCCCAATTTTACAAATGCCAATGAACCAATCTTTTCTCATGATCCATACACTACCCAACAGAGGCAAGGCCACAGACCATTTTCACTGTGCACCTTTTCCAATATCATCCTTCGTGCTAGGAGGGCTGTTCTACTTCACAAATGTTAGTATCTTCTTTTTTGGGGGGGAGGGAGGTATAGTGAATGTACATAGGGTTATATCATAGATATAACTGTTGCCAATCTATGACTATTAATAGATTTATGATAGTTTTAGCTTTCACTTGTTCTAAAAGGAGAGAACTGGAGAAACGTATAGAGAGTTTATATAATTATACAACTCGCATATTATAAAAAGAAAAATTAGAAATAAACTAAAGTTGTTCCAATAATGACACTTTATTTAAGAATTATATAAACCCGTGCGCACATGCAGATGCATTCTAATTGACATTATGGCATATAAACTTTCTCTTCCTATAACATGACCTGCAGTTTATGGTGTCGTCAAGATAGCATATTCTGTGTGGTCACGTACTTCTCACAAATAAATACATTCCTCAATCCAGACCCCAAGGCTTGACTGTTTCAGGTCCAAGTCCATCCTTCAGATGGATCTTGTATTAGGGCTGTGTCAGAGTTTTCCAGGGAATATTTGGTGGAATTTTTCAGTAGACTTGGTTTGCCCGAGTCAGAGAAACACCAGGTACGTGAGGCTGCACTGGGTGTTTTTTATGTTGCTTTTTGTAGGGTCCTTGCTTCTCACCGACGCATCTGAAGTCAATCCGAGGCAGCTCCTAAAGAAGAGGGAGCCATAGGGCCTATTTCTCTGCATTTGGGGGGTGTCAATTTATTAAGCATCTGTGTAACACCTGTGATCCTTGTCCAGCTCGGCTCTAAATATCAGCTGTCAGTCAGAGCTCCCGAATGCTGCAAGGCAGCTCCTCGCCAACACGGACCGTCACAATCGGGACCAGCTTGGGGGTCACTGAGGTTCATGAGAATCCCTTGTTACAGCTCTTCTCACCTTCTGAGCCCAGGACGACCTTTCCAAGGGCACTCCTGCACTCTCCCTTTCTCTTATTTTTCTCACAGCCGTAACCTGGGAACAGCGTCTCTGACCGCCAGATACCCCCAGCCATGACTCTGCCTCTTCCCAGACAACCTGAAACTTTATCTCCTTGCAATATGCAGAGACCCGTGGGATATTCCCATGCTGCACAATGGCAATGTCATGGTGTGGCAGTGTAGAACGGTGCCGGAGACCTGGGCTTTGGGTTAGTAATCTATCTGGCTCCTGCGGCACCACTGTTAACTTACCCTCCTTTCTGCTCTTTCCCCATTACTGTATCCTAATTGCTTTCACGGGGGGATTCAACGGCCGGTCGTTTCTTGTGATCAATGGCATAATCATGTAGCAAAAATAACTTAGCCTACATAATGTTGTTTTCCTTGCTTAGATTTGAGCTCCATCTCTGAATCAACCTGACTCCCCAAATCTGACCACGTGACACCCAGATGCCCCCTACCCTCCTTCCCTGGCAGTTAGAGAAAGGGTCGGGTGGTGATATCTGAGCTGTCATCAATCTTTCTCAGAGCACCTCCTCACGCCAGCTTTTCAGCAACTTGCTCAAATGCAAGAGCTCTCTCCAGTCTTGCAAGGTCCCTCAAAGGCCATCCCTGTACCCTGCTCAGATCTGGTTGGGCTGCACCTCAGATGATCATGGATTTGCTAAGCTGAGAAACTGTCTGCCCAGATGATGTGAATAAACAGAGTTCTGGGGACGTTACATTGAGTTCCACGGTTGATTATTTCCAGGACTCTCTTGATCCGAGATAGGAAAGGTAATGATAAAGGTCATTTGTGATGTTAAACAAGACACCCACTCTTTCTTCCCCAACTAAATCAGAGATTTCTGGAAGTATCATCCCCGCTGATATATCTCGCGAGACTTTCGCCTCCAAGGACAAACACCTTTCCAAGGACGTTCAGGTCTGGAATTCTTGTTGGGGCCAGGGTGTGCTCCTGTTACGTGTTACTGAACATCTTCTCATGAGTCCTGTTAATGGCAGGCCGCTTGCTAGTGAGGGACGATAAAGGAAACAGTGTGGTCTCGTACACAGGCCACTGGGCTAATGACCAAAAGATGTGCAATGTGTAGCCAGCTTTGCCTCTTACCTGCCAGGGGACCTCTAGACAACTCACTTCCCCTCCCTGTTCCTCTGTTTACCCTCCCTTCCATTACATGGTCTGTGTTGGGTATGAATTCAGACTAGATTATTGCCATACCCCCTCTTGGCCTTAAAATCTAAATTACATGCGTCTGTGCTAAAGGAGTACTACACAGATGTGAAACCCTATTAAAATTTGTATGTGGCAGTATCTGAGACGCAGGTGTCAATGGCAACCCCGGAGGTAAGGCCGCAGGGAACCAGGCCCACCTGTTCCTTTAAGTTTTCATTCTCCTTCCCTCAATGGGTCTCACTACCAGCTTTAGACTGAGCTTGGATGACGGCCTAGGCCCGCTGCTCAGTTAGAGAATGCGCCTATGTATTGCTCCTGCGCCACAGACTATAGGTGGGATTTCCAAAACCAGAGAGCCTCACTGGGGCTGCTGTTCCTAAATCACTTAAATACTTTGGAAAGTCCCTCCCCTCATGTCTTAGCATTAAAGGGTTCAGCCATCTAATTATTTTCACCCCACAAGGTAGCACCATAATGTACAGATATATCCTAAGACCCCCCCCCCCCCAGAAATTAAAAGGCCCTTGCTTACAGCAGCTTCCTTCAGTGAAAAAGGCTGAGCGGTTTTTATAGGGACTTGTGGTTTTTATAGGTGACTCCGAAATTTCACTGTGAATTGTGGCAATCTGCAAACCTTTTCGGTCAGCCACTATAATCTCCTCGCCACCCTCCTTGGTTCTCCGAGGTTTCATTCTCTCCCCCCCCCACCCCATAATAAGATTTATTATTGGGTTATTCTTCATGGTATATTAGCCCTTCGCCAGAGCCAGTGCTGACAGAAATGTTAGTCATTTGGGCTCTGCTTAACCTGCTGAGAAGAACTGAATTTACAGAATGGGACGAGGCTTTTTATGATTTCATTCCAGAGCCAAATCAGATAAGAATAATTATCCTCTCCTGGGATATTAGGCTGCACCTCACCAGGACCGGCAGCTGACAGCTGTTTTATTGGTTGAGTCACTTGGGCCTGGAAATCAAGGATTAATTGTTCATGTGTCTTGGTGGCTCCAGGAATCGCAGTGAAAGGATCTTTCTGGAGATTTGAGATAATTTATTTTCAATTGTTTTATATATATAAAACAAGGAATGTTGGGTTTTAATTGATTTTATGCACTTTTCTAATTCTCCTTGTCCATTGAAATCAGGTGTGTGTGCGCGTGTGTGTGTGTGTGCATGTGTGTGTGTGCGCATGCGTGTGTATATGATTAAAATGTGTTTATACATAAACCTGATTTCAATGGACAAGGAAAATGAGAAAAATACATAACGTCAGTTAAAACCCAACATCCCTTATTAAAGATTGAGCCACATGTTACAAATTTGGGGCCTCTGAACAAAACCAAAGTAAAGTTAGGAGGGGAAACACTCTCGTTCCAAGAAGAGTCAAAATCCAATTTGTCAAATACATTTTATTCTCATTGCCATTTAGAATAAACACAAGTGGTGGATTCCTAGCTCCATGCCCAGCCCTTCTCAGTATCTGCCTTCAGATCCTTTTATATGGAATTAATTTACTCCTGCCTACCAGCTTTTTGAGATTATTCTAATGGCAATGGCCCTGATCCAAAGCTTATTAAAATCAATGGCAAGTCTTTCATTGACTTCAATGAGCTTTGGATCAGACTTAACATGAACCAATAGGGCCCATATTCTGTTGCCAGGTTGCAAGATCTGGCCCATATTTCCCCTCTCGGTGCAGACATTGCTGTCATCTAATGGTAGGCTGCTGGTCTGAACCTTTTTTACTTGGGGGCTAACCCGGATTCAAGAGCAGCTTTGGGACACTTGCTTAAGCTTCTTAGGGGGAATAGGTCAGTCATGCTGCTCTTGGAGCTCTTACTAACAAACCATCATGAAATCCAGCGTGACCTATAATGGGTGGATCTCCCCCCAATTCAGCTCCTTTGCTGGCTGGGAAGCACAGTATAATGTTGCTATAAATACAGCAAAAAATTAGTTCGTTTGAAAAAAGTGAAAGCTTGCTCAGAATGATAGATCTCCACCCCAACTATCACTTGTGATGAAATGGCAAGACTTTTCCAGCAAAAAAAGTAGCTAGAAACCCAAGAACCTCCAGTCCACTCTCTATAAAAGAACCTGTAACACCAGGATACTGTGCAAAAATAATCAGTGCAGAGATTTAACGCAATGTCAGAGATGTCAAGCCCTTTCCTCCTGCCAATACTGATCAGACCAAGACCCACAATACTAGCCAGATCTGCACGCAGGGTAGATCATGGATAGCTCCACTTAAAAAGAGTAGAGCTCCACTTAAATACAGCATGTTGATTTTCAGTAGGGGATCCTCATCCTTGCATTCAAATCCATTGCTGTACGTCAGGAAAGGCCACGGGTGTCAATGTACAGCGCAGCTGAGACATGTCTTGCTGGTTCTGTAGGTGCTAGCACCAGAGCTGTATTAGTGCAGCACTACATATAAGCCAATAAGCTCTGCTTTGCATTGCATAGATAGATCCTAAAGTATTCTAGGAAAAGTGAGATCTTGGGTTAAACCTTTCTGTAGATTCACTAAGCTTGCATGTGTCATCCATTCGGCAACTAGCAAAGTCCAATGTGATGCTGGACTATTAATTCTTGAGTAACAGTCAGGTAGAAAAAAGTGCTTGCTACTCGTTCAAATAAGCAGTTATCTGACTAGGCGTTCCAGGGCCCACAAGCCTCTGAGTTACCATATACCTGTGAAGAAATCCCCCTCTGTCTGTCCCTGCTGGGGTCAGTCTAGCTACACCCCTCTCTCTTTCACTTGCTTGCTCTTTGGTTTTAACCTGGTCACCCAGGTGACTGGGCTGTATAAATTCCTGATGGGAGGGGAAGCTCGCTGTCTTCCTCTGGCAGCATTTTGGAACAGGACATTCTCTCCCCCGATCAATAAAGGTATTGGGTTGCAGCATGACTGGCTATTTCACTGTATAAGGGGCAAAGAAAAGGGGACTTTCTGCTCTCCACAGAGCTTAGCTGTGTATTTTTTCCCTCAGACATACCTGAGGTTACCCTGGGAGGCTTCAGGCTAAAAGAAGCACACAGAAATATCACCAGTGGGCAAAGCACCCCTGAGCCTTTCAGGGTCTGTGTACCCTGGGCTGCACAGAACCCTAACAAAAACCAGTGCCTGGGTGGTGGCAGCATTACCCCAGGCTTGTGGGAGATCTCCAGGAAGGGGGACGGTCAGACATAGGCTTCCCAGGAGAGACTCCCAAAGCATGGTTTTGGGCCTGGCACAGAGGTGGATGGCTCTGCATAGTAGCGCCCCCTATTGTGCTGCCACAATACTATTCTATAGATGTTATAGCAACCTCACTGCATGCCAGCCTTTTATTCAGATGGATCTAATGAAAACTTCTGTGCACAATAACCCTTCATAGGTCCAGAGACAAATGTAAAATGCATCCATTGGGTCTTTAACTTTTACACAGTGAGTGTGTCTACATGTGCATTTATGCTGGCTTAAATTTACTGCACAGTAAGTTACTGCATAGTAAGCAGGAACAGGCTGGCATCTACACGTGCAGGCATTAAAACATATTAATGCTGTGTATGGACTGACTTCAGACTCGGTCCACACACACAGTATTACTGCACAGTAAGGTGTCTACACATGCGTTACTGCGCAGTAGCTAATCAGGCATAAATTTGGTACCTACATGATGCAGGTATCAAATTTACACTCAAGTTGGCATAAATTGCCATATTTACTGTGTAGTAATTTTGGTTACTGCACAGTAAGTGCGTATATGTAGATGCACCCAGTATTAACAATATGAAAACCATATGGATACAGGGAGTTCTAGATAACTCTGCTTTACTAACTCATCAAATATTCAGTGCTCTACTCTTATGTTACTGCGCAGTAGCTAATCAGGCATAAATTTGGTACCTACATGATGCAGGTATCAAATTTACACTCAAGTTGGCATAAATTGCCATATTTACTGTGTAGTAATTTTGGTTACTGCACAGTAAGTGCGTATATGTAGATGTACCCAGTATTAACAATATGAAAACCATATGGATACAGGGAGTTCTAGATAACTCTGCTTTACTAACTCATCAAATATTCAGTGCTCTGTGGTTCTGGTGGCTTCCACAGCAAAAGATGGAGGATCACTGCAAACCATTTCAAGAGAAAAGTTTTCAACCAGCAATGATCATGCCTCAGTTCAACCTCACAGGCTACAATAGTGCCACTGCATGATTTGGAAACACAATAGTGCCCACATAAGCAAAGGTATTGATAATCAGGAGAAACTTCTGTCCCATTCTGTGTCTTGGAGAGCCTAACTGGGAAAAGGAAGGAATGTTGAACTTATTTTTGAAAGGTGCCCAGTGATTTCCCATATTAACCTATCATTGTTACCACTGAGGATTACAGACATCACAGAATGGAAACTTGTGTAAATGACACAACAGAGCCTGCCCCTGAGGCCCAGTATCCTACTAACCCTATGGGCAATCCTTTTTCTACAGTATAGAGAAATTGTTTCTAAATATGGTTTTTAAGAAGTCTGGGGCCTCCCCAAGGAGAGGTGAGAGTGGTCTTTTATCAATACTTTCACCTTTGCTGGATGTAGTATGAAACAATTTCTTGTTAATGCTACTGCATACCTTCCAAAACAGGGTTTTCAGTTCCATCCAACAACTGAATCTAGGGAACATACAGTGCCATATTGGCCTGACTACATGTTCATTTGGGATCTCCTGTGTGTCAAGGGTAAGTGAATGTTATTGGAAATATTCCTGTGTGAGTGGCTTTGTGTAGTGCAATTTCTCTGCATTTCATCAGCCTGTTAGTTTGCATTAGGTGACTATGACTGTTGTGTGAGCTTCCCTGTGACTTCCTTTGTTGTCAGCTTGAGATGGAGAGGATTATGATTCTGCTGCAACAGTAGATGAAACAACAACATGGAGGATCAGTCATTGCTGAGCATCATGGTGACACACACCAGGTTGAAGACTGAATAAACTGGACAGGGCAGAGTAGCCACTAAAACGTCACCTGCGTGCAAGACAAAGAAGACCAGATCTCAGCATACAGGGCAGAGACCTTGGGCCTGGCACTTACAGGCAAAGCTCTCACTGAAGCCAATGAGACTCACTTATGCCAGGGCTAATTTTGTCCCCAAGGATATTACCTTGATACTTGCAAGCAGTTAGGTTGCACAGTGCTGATCTGTCAGATGAGCAAGTTTATGAGGACGCAATGGTGTGTCACAAAGGGTTTGAAGGGAATTGATATGTGAGACCTGATAATTATGAGGTTGCCAGGCTGGTATCATTTCACGGCTGGGCTGGCTCTTTGCGGTGTATGATACCCATCAACGCAAAGATGGAAACGATGATAAATGGGGCAACTGTAAAGTGGTTAGATGTATCTCATAGGCTGATTGCATAAGCTCCTTGATTGAGAAACAGCGCCCTTCATCAGCAATGAGAGGAGAATTCATGATTCAGAGAGTGTGACTTGCTATAATTTTCCATGAGTTGAAGAATAATTAGTCAATGGGGATGGTCACCAGACATTTAAGAGAATAGGTTGCCAGCCGGGACTATACTATGGTGCAGCTCCCACTGAGCTCTTTTGCATTCTGGGGCCAGTGTCATATGGAAGACTGAAGCAAAGCCCTGGAGTAGTGAGGGCATAGGTGGTTATCCTGAGAAAAAGTGCAGAGGCAGAGAGAGAGGAAGTGAATCAAGTTGGGAAGCATGAGGAAGAAAAGAACCTGGACAAAAGCTGACGCTTGTCCTGCAAAATCTCAAATGCAGTAGAAAGATTTTAGAGGAAGAAAGGCTTTGCTTTGCACCAACAGAACTATCTAGCATGCTTATGTAGTCCCCACTGCAGTAGTATTTGAATGCCTTATAATGTTTGCCGTAAGTGCTGCTGTCCCCTTTTTATAAATAGGGAACTGTGGCTGGAAGAGACTAAGTATCTTTTCCAAGGTCCCACCAAAAGTGTGGGGTACAATAGAGACTAGAACCCAGACTGCCTTGTTCCCCAAACACTGGACCAGCCCTCTTCACAGTTTGTGGGTGCAGACTCTGGTGAGGATGAATGCTCATGGACCACCTTAGGACACATCTCGTTTTCCTATACATTGGAACTGGTCTACAGTCATCACCGTTTATCTCATGACTAGGCGATGAAAGGGATCCTTGAAAAGCCAGAGAAACAAAACTTCAGTATGAACAAGAAGCTCCCAACAGACAAGAAGCTATATCAGAGTTAAAACTGGGATGTCACCAGGGCAGGAAGCAGAAGAGGAAGATGTCACCCACTGTAAGATGTAAGAGGCTGGGATCTGCGATTGGCTGTAGACAGGAAGTGTGTTACACTTTGGAAGCAAAATATAGCATTGTAGTCCAGGCTCTTCTTGTAAAAGCCCTTTCGGGGGAGACGAGGCTCAGGAAGCTCAATGGACGTAAGAAGTATGTGGTGATGAAAGTGCCCTCAAGGAAAGTACTTGGAAAACAAGCATTTTTCCCTTGCTATCCAACCCTTCAGGAGGAAGGAAAGTAGAGGTTTGAAGGTTGAATAGACCACAGTGTGATTTATTTGCAAAAGGTGCTGCCCTCATCACGCATGAGATGTCCAGGAAATAAAGGCACTAAAACATCAATTAACAATGAGATTCTACTGATAACTAAGCAATCACTGCTACCCCCACTGGAAAAACGAGACCTGATTAGGCAGGCACTCAAGGATATCTTTGTAAACATGCACATAGCTTGGTTAAAGGGGTTGGCAGAAACCATGACCCTTCGTGCTATCCCGTCTGCTGGCTTTTTGGGTTCAGTACATGAGAAAACATTAAACGTGAGGTGTGGAGGAAGTCCTTTGTCACTCAGGAGATTGAGATTTTGGGGAGTTTCACCTAATGAGCTTGTTCACTCAAGCTGCACATCCAAAAGTTTTGCGTGCACTTAGATGTGGTGCCACTGATCATGATAGGGCTTCCAGCTTGGACGGGTGGCAGGGCACATTATAAAATGTAAGATGTATCCAGGCCAGACCTAAACACCCTGCTCCAAAGGGGTGAGGATGTTCTGAACTGAATCTAGACTTCATGGGGGAAGCCAAGCCCCTGAGCAGCAGTAGCAAGGTCCCCTTGTTTTCGGTGGAACTGAGAAATTCTCCCATGTCTCGCTGTTTCTGAACATCATGCCAAACTCAAGCACCCCAAACGCCAAGCCAAGCCAGGTGCATGTTTAGAGCCAAGCTCTGTGGCTGTTTGTCTCCCCCCTCAATTAACCATAACACCAGAGAGCAGCCCAGGAACAAAATATTCCATTTGTTTCTATTTGTAACTTCAGTGGAACATCTAATACAGCACTGAATGAGGCTGGGTGCCTCCTTCTTGAAGCATAATTAAATGAACGCTGATGAAGAATTCAGGAAGAACTTGCCATCTTAATCGAAGAAAGGGGAGACGGAATTAGTCATGTTGGAATGTCCTTGTTTTCCATTTCCAGGCTCATTTAAAACTTAAAATTGAAATTAAAGCACCATGGGCTGGAAAAAAATTCTCTTTAAGCTCTGTGACTTGCTAATCTCCCCAGCCCTGTCAATTCTTAACTCAGGGACAATGCTCCGTAAGAACAGGGGTGAGAGATCACGGTGAAAAACCTCCACAAAGCCAGTGCCTGCTTCCAAACTAAAGATTTAAACATTTGTTTGGTTAAATTTCCCCTGGCAGGAGGGAGTGCCAGGCAGTGGTGTGAGCAGCAGGCGGAGAAAGGAGGATGGGCACAAACCCTGGCAGTGCAGCACAGGAAAACAGGCTGGAGATCAGGGGACACGAGGTCTGGCACTGACTCTGCGGCCAGGAGAAAATCCCTTCCCTTATCTATACCTTAGTTTCCCCAGGTATAAAACTGGGTGAAAAATCTGTAACCCTAAGTCCGAAGTGCTGCCGGGTCCAGGGACCAAATGTATGAAACATTGGCATCGCTGTTGTTTTTGGCTCCGCATCCCCCACCTTCTTGCCAGGGGATGTGAGCCAAGATGCTCACTTAACCTCTGTGCCTTGGTTTCCCCTTTGTAGGAAGGACAGTTGCTCCCACAGTGGAGGCAGTCATTACTGTCGGGAAAGCACGGGGGGTTCCTGGAAGGAAAGTGCCTCCTAGCAGCAGCAGCAGGATCTGTATGCTTGTTTCTCCATGCTTGCCTTAATTTACCACAGAGCACCACGGTCCCCATCCCCATGAAACATGCTTCTATACATTAATAAGCAATCAGACTAAGAGGACTCAGCACTTTGCCTTGCAATACCCTTGAATAGCAAAAGCCCTGAGTAGAAAGTTTGGCCATTGCAAATCAGATCCAAGCCTCTGCGTTTTTTTTGCTTTTTTTTTTTTTTTTCCAAGCCTCTGCTTTGAATGTGGGACACTGCCAGTTTGAGGAGGGGGGCGGAGAGGATTTCTGATGCAAAATTCAGGACAGTTGAGAGGCAATGTAATAATTGTCAGTCCAGAGAGCATCCCAGTGCACATGTTCTAAGGATAAGAGTGTCACCAGAGACTATTGTCTGTCCCCTCTCTGTTAAAGTAGAGATAAGGCTGGGATAAATCTCACTGGGACATTCTGCCCTATGATGTTATTTCATGCCACATCACCTAATAGGTGTATTTTCACACTGCTTGCTACTGCTGTGAGGTTCTGCAGCTCCTAGCCAGGCTGACAATCTCACTATATGGAGAATGGAATAGTGACGGCTAATTGATTTTACAGCAGTACCGAAGGACAGACAATGAAAGTACCATCAATTTAATCCACTATTTAATGGTTCCAATTTAGCCTCTGTAAATGCTCACTAAACTAATTTCTCTGGGTTCAGCAATCTGAAAAGCTATCATATCTCTAATCTCCTTCAATATATTCATCTGGAAAAGGGAATTTAGCCAATTCTGATGTGCGGAGATGATCTGTTAGCACAGTGTAAATGTTTATAACACGGCAATCTAGTTCGTTTATAAGGATATGAAAAGTTTTATTGGGGAGGGCACTGGAGTGGAACCACGGGATAATAGGCAGTTACCCAGCAGTCTCTGGGAGCCAGGGAGCAGGCAGGCATGCAGAAAAATACTAGGATTTACTTTAATCCCAAATTGTAAGCTAAAGTTCTGCCCGGTACATGATGCACCTGGGACTTGATGGCACAAAGGATTCTCTTCCATCCCCAGTGACCTAGACTTTCAAACCAGACCATGATAGGAACAGTAATTTTTTTTCCTCACATAGGCTGAAAATTAGTTTAGTTTTAGCACATTTGTATCTTCTTATCCAACAGGCAAAGCACAGACCAGCGAGTCACCGGAGGACTGCTATTTCCTGGGCACTCTCTCTTGCCTGATGAAAGTTGTTACAGGACTCACAAATTATGGGTTTAGTAATGTTATGCTGTGAACCCCACAGCTAGCTGGCCGCTCCTATGAGATGGGAAACCCACTTGAGGCCCTTTCACTAACCACCCCCTGTTTGCAATAACCCCCAACGACCTCCTTCATCATAGTGCATGTGTGGCTCCACTGACCGTCACTCATTAGGGGAATTGCTACCAATTTCTGCAGGAGCCGGGCTGAGCTCTGAGCAACCTCCTTTATTTCAACCATCCCCTAGGGCTAGACTAAGCTGCAAAACTAAAGCTTGCCCTGTTTTTTCCCAGCCAGCCAGTTTGAGACTGGCCTGAACTGGGATTCCTGGTCCAGATAACTTTCCTTGCCTGGAAACAGTCCTAAACGTGGGCCCAACTTTTAGTGCTCCACCTGACCTTTACTATGTACCGTTCTCTGCCCTGCAGCAGCCGGTCTGCCTTTGGGAAACAGATCAGATAACTGCACGCTTCCTCCTTTCCTCTTTCTACACTAAAAGAAAATCCCATGACATTCAACCCAGGACTGTTGTGAATCGGCATCTCCTGGTCTCCCAGCGCTCACAATGAATGTTTCATCCTGACTAAATCAAAGAGCTGGATCCTAGCACAGAGGTTTTTGCAACTCCCTTTAAAAACTGTCCAAGGTCCAAGAGTCACTATGACAAGCCCGGACCTCAGATGCTTCCTCCTACAAGTGGCTTGGGCAGAAAACCTTGTCAAGCAAAGATTGCTTTGTTCTTTACAAAAATAAATAAAATAAAACCACTGGCTGGGTGGAAATCTGCTGCAGAGAATGGGAGTGTTATGAGAGAAATAGCTTCATCAAAATTTGGAAACTTAAGACATAGTCCCAGCAGAATTCGCTTATTGAGCAGCCACAGTTCATTTACCTCAAAGTTTGGCAGGTGAGAAAATTAAAGACATAAACTACACACAGGTGTATTCCATATATCTATGTCCGCATGTATGAGAGAGGGAGAGTGTAAGTGTATGCAACAAACTTGACGTGTTTTGCGTAACAGCTATATAGTATGGCACATAATACATATATTCACGCACTCAGGCAGACCTTCATTTGGCAATAATTAGTATTGTTCCATTGACAACAGCAAGGGTCTGGACTCCTCTATTTTTATACATGCATGTGTATGTATGTACGTGTAAGTGTCCATGCATCTGTGTGTGCATGTCAGTAAAACTTCTATCAGTATGTGTGTGTGTGTGTGTGTGTGTGCACATGTGTAATATCACATGCATGTTCATGCCCCTCCTGCTAAATAATAACCCAGGTACAGCATTGTTAACAGACTGTATTCCAGCTCTCTGTTGAAGCCTGTTATGTTGTCCCTAGGCTGTAAATTCTTCATATTTCAATAGGAGCTGACAAAAACATATGCAGCATCCAAAAGCAATGATGGAGTTAACTGAACGGGGCTGTCCAATAGCTTTTATAGCAGGAGCAGTTCAGGACTGTGATGATTTTACTTTGACCATTTTTTTTTATTCAAAGACAATTCCACAAATGAGCTTCTGCTTGATTAGAGTTTTAATGAATATATCTGGATATACCACAAGTCCACCAGCCGTGACTGGAGAGCCACAGGCTATGCTCTCCAGATGCCGCCTTTGTGCTGTCAGTTCGGGGTGTTAATGTCAGATACACCATGGGAGAGCAAGAAGGGGAATATTCAAGACTGAAGCTTCCTGTGAGACTGCGATTTCCTCAGACTGAGCTCTCCAGCTTCTAGCCAGGCACTGAAAAGTCCAGATGGACAATGAAATGCATTGGGCCACATTCCTAACTGACTTATACCCTGTAACACTCTGGGGAAGCCAGGGGTATAACATCAGCAAGGAATACGATTCTGCATGAAGACCTGGATCACAGACTCTACAGAGGCCCCGTGCTAGAGGAACTTGGCACTTCTAAGAGCTGCATGGCAGATTAATTAGCTACTCTTTGTTAGATACATTGCAGATAAAAAAGGCAGTATGCTTGCTAAATATTACTGTAATCACTTTGGACAGAGAAATCTTGACGGAGGTATTGTAGTGAGTGCTGCTGGCTGCTCCTGGCCTGATCCCTTGGAGGTGACAGTGCACAAGAAGGTTTATGGCAGCAAGGAATGATTTTCCATAGTAAATTATATTTAACATTCCACAGAACTTTATTGCATTTTGTGTTAGGGTTTATGAAAAAATCTGTATTTAACTTCAAGCCCTGGTAAACATCTTTGCTTATGTTGTTATGTGATTCCTTATTTGAGTATTTCGATTTAATTTCACAGTTCATATACCTTAAAGTTTTGATTTTTTTTCTCTTTCCCCCACTCATTCAGAGAGACAGGACTGGCCAGGGGCTTCTCTCTCTCTCTCTCTCTCTCTCTCTCACTCACACTCTTTATGCCCTCTCGCTGCATAGAGCTGGATGGGTGAGAGGATAGTTGAGGGCATTTTCCCTTCCTTGTCTGCTCCCCTCCTTGCCCCACAATGCACTTCCAGATGCAAGGAGCAGCAGAGCTCCTGTGTTCAGGTCACTCTGCTCTCTCACTAGCCCCAGAGATTCCCTCCTGTTTGAGAGCAGGGGGAGATGAGAAAGCCCCCACCTCCAATAATCACTCCCAAGAAAGCCTGAGGAATTCCTAGGATAATAAAGATTCATAAGAGAAATCCAGGGTGCTCATCCCAAACCTTATTGAAATCATTTCCATTGGCTTCAGTAGGTTTTGGCCCAGGCCATGAGTAAGGGGCTATAACAGTACAGTGTGCATTGCACACATCACACCCTTATCCCCCGCTATGTCCCACCTTTGGTAGATTGAAAGGCTCAACAGGAGAGAGAGTCATTTTTTTAAAGGGTGCAGAGTTCCCTGGCTGTTACTTGGGGAACTTGCACACGGAGACCCAGAGTGACCCAGTAAGGCCAGAAAAGAGCCAGGATAACACCGTGGGAATCAGGGGCCTAAGTCTCTTATGTCCTTCTGAAAATGGTACCTGCATTTTTTTATAATGTAACACTAATGAAAACACAGGCACAGTAGCTATATCATAGGATGGAGGCAAATCCCACCCTGCAAAATGGGATAGCTGAGATGGAGAATTGCATGGTGTTGATTAACAGTTCACATCCCTGTGTGATGCTGAACTAGATCCAGGGTACCCACAAAACCTTCCTCTGAGTCAACGTTTTGCAGGGGAGGAAGGATAATGCAGTGGTCAGGGCACTCAGGGCTTGGTATATATGGATTCAGTTCTTTGGTGCACCAGACACCTTCCATGTGACCATGGGCAAAGCATAGATGGGGATAATGGGAATAATAGCACTGCCCTACCAGGTCTACCTCATGGGGATGGTGTGAGAAAACATCCAGTAAGGGTCCAGGAATTACTTAGATACTGCAGTGATGGGAGCACCTATGATAGCTACACACTGCACTTGATTGACTCTCTGTCTGCTTGTGAGGTAGGCAGGTATTTTTTCCAATCTTCCCAAGTCAAGTAATCTGAGGTTCACACAACAGGTCAGGAGCAAAGCTGGGAACATATCCCAGACATCCCAGGCTCCAGTTCAAGCCGCCAGAATGCATTCCCTCCTAATAGCAAATCCCTACTGCTAGGGCCCTGCCACCAACTAGCGTTAGCCCCTTTGAGTGTTGCACACATGGCTGGTTCTTTGGTGCATCATTTGTTTTAAACAGATGCAGTGTGGTTCAGCATGAATTTGTAAGGACACCTGGTGCTAGATTTGTTGACGAGATGCTGTCTGTCCATGAGGGCACTGAGCGGGTAACACGACTGCTCTGTCAGGCCTTAAAATCCAGCGTCTCACTGCAAGGCCCTTCTGATTCCATTCGCTGTATGTATGCACAGACAGGCAGTCGCCCTTATCTCTATTTATCTAAATTCTCACATTGCGCTCGTTATGGTGATGTCTGGCTGCCTAGAAGAATGGAGCTGAGCGGTGTAATGAACCCACTGGAGCAGAGGAATCTCTCACAGCCTTTGAACCTAGCAAGGCTCACCCACTTTAAGTAGGGCTTTGGCTTCCTTGTAATATAGCTTTTAAATTGCTGTTTTGGGTAGGGAAGGAATTGCCAAAGGACTTTCTGAGTCACGAAATGGGGTTTAGGAGCTACGGTTCTCTTCATGCAGTGAGTTGGGCAGGCAGGTCTATCCACATCCAGGTGATTCCTATTGGTTCAATGTCTTAGGCAAGCTAGGCTAGTAGAGGGCAACTGCAGCGGTGCTAGTAGCATTGGCAACCCCAGATGTTCAGCCAACTCTGAGATCCTCCTGTAACCACCTGACTCCAGGAGTCGGGGCTTTGAGAAAAATACGGTAACTCTTGCAAATTGGCAATGCTGTACTGGTCCTTGTCCATATATCCTACTCACTGCACTTCCATGTCAGAGCCGGTGGCAGGCTTTGTGTTTGTCCAAGGTCAAGAACAATCCAGATACTGCCAGTGCTGAAACTGTCCTCCCCCGTGTGAGCAAAGAGCCTATGGCCTTCCCCCAATCCATGGTGTTCAGCTGAACTGGACCCGCATAGGGGGCTATATAAGGATCTATGACAGACACGCACTTCATTCATTCATTCCCACTCTTTCAGAGAGACAGGACTGGCCCAGGGGCTTCATCGATGAAGGAGTCAAATATTATTCCCAGTTTTACTAATTAAACTGAGAGGAAGGAATTTGCCGCATTTCTTCCACGAGTTTATTCCCCCCTAACTCCTTCAGAGTTAGGAAATACATAGTGATTCACTGTTTAGAGGCAGTGAAAAGGTGTCCCCTGCATATGTCCCAAAGTGTAATATCAAGCTCTTGTCTGTCGGTTCCTCCTGTGGAATTTTGCATCCTGTTTCTAATCCAAAACACAATGACATTTTAGTAGCTAATATGACTGAGCATGTTGACTATTTTCTTGTACTTCATAGCCCTGGGTTTCAGCTGTCTAATATTTCTTGACTCGAAGGACATTTTTTTGAAGATTTCATCTGTCTATTTACATTCTACACCTTTCATTTTTGTGAGGGCTTGGCACCAGGAGTCAGTAAAAATTTCTCAGTGAATTAGCCTTTGTGTTGAAAATATATTATGGGGGGGAAACCCTTCCAATGAGTGATTTGATGAATGACCTTGATCATAAACCTTCAGCTACACAAATAGGATGTACTATTTTGAAATATTTGACCTGATGATTTTTTTTTTCATAATTACGTTTCTGAAAAATACTGAAAAATTGCTACTTACACTATACCCCGCTGGGTTCTCAGAATAATCAGCATTACATATCAAAGGTCTTTCCCCACAAATACGTTTGTCGTTCTGCTACCCAGATTCATTTTCTTTGGATGCACCAGACAGTAAGTTTTAGACTTGAATATGAAAATCCTTTCCTGGAATGTCAAAGGTCTCAATAAATCTGGCAAAAGGAAAACATTTATATTATTCTTGAACAAAATCAATACTGACATAGCTCTCATTCAGGAAACACCTTTCTCTTAAGTGATGGTGAAGCTACATTCAAAAAGAGTAAAAGAAATTATAACTCCCCTACCCTCTGAATAAAGGGTCATGATGTACTGTTCATCTTGGTACAAAATTCCTATTGACAACAATTTCACTTATTTATTGATTGAGTTTCTTTTTAATGTACTCAGTGCCATAGCAACTGGGTGCCTTCCATAAATTAAATGCGACATCGCATTAAGTTAAACTTCTCACAATGGGTAATATATGCGTGCCTGTGTGTGTGCAAGTGCGCGCGCGCGCACACACACACGCTCTGCCACCACCACTTCCTGAACTGCTCCAAACAACTATAAACATGAGTGATTACTGCCCTTCAGAATTCATTGTGTGTATTTGCTTGATTTTGGATAAGATACAAATGAGCAGAGGCTCAAATTTACATGTGTACACATGCTCCTATGTATGTGTATATAATACATTCAGAAGGATAAGCTTAACACTAACCGTGATATTTCATAACCTGGGTACACAAGGCTAGGCCCTGATATTGTGTGCTCTGAAGACGCACTTTCTTTGACACTAGTGAGTAATGCTATGGGCTTCAATGAGATACTCACGTGGGTAAGTCAGGCATTTGCACAAAGGAATCAGGCTCTGTAGTTACAGAGAAACTAACTTTAGTCTTCGTAGATGTCATTCATATGAGTGACATCATTGCTCCATGGTAACTAATATATTTCAGATTAGATAAATATGTGGCATGAAAAATAGATTAGTTTTATATAGATTGATTATTCCATTATATAAATAGATGGAACATTTTATTTCTACTTGCACTCCCAGCCAATAAGAACATAATTATATATATTCAAAATACTTTTATGTAAATATTTGATTAAGATGCTCTAGTTTATTTTCCACATTCACCCCAAACCACAGCAATACAGACTTCACAATAGGCAGCCAAAGAGTAAGTAACTTTGGGCTGCTTGACAGAGACCCAGAGTTAGAGGGGGCTCTGAAAGCTTTTTTTTTTGTTTTAGCTCTCCCTCACAGGTAGGTGGTAGATCACAACCTGAATATGGAGGCCTCATTTGGTAAAGCGATGCCCTGAAAAGGCAGAATGTGAATTTTTTGCACAGTGATCCCATGTGATTGAATAGACAGGGAGAGAGGCCGCCACTGAGAACGGAAAGGGAGTGGGAAGGCGGGGAGAGGGATGGAAAGCAACCCCACACAGCGAAGCAAAGCTAAGCATTGCAAAGGGAGCCCCCCGCCTGCTCTCAGATGGCAGTACGATGATGAGACAGTGGGCGGGGGCTCCGGCTTCTGGAACCGGAGCTTTCTGTTTGCAGTTTCAGTCTGACACTGACACCTCGACAGACTTTTGTTTTCATGTGGCATTTGGTTAACCAAAGAGAATGGGATCCTGTTAGCATGCCAATCTCCCTTTTTTTCTGCCAATCTCAAGATGGCACAGGCAGCTTCCAAACCCTCTTTAATGTGCCATCTCACATCCCCCCTCCCTCTCTCTCTCTCTCTTTCTTTTTTTTTTAAGAAATAAATTTCTGTAGCAGCCAATTACAGCAGTTTGATGTGCATAATAATGAATCCACTGAAATTGAAATTGACACCTCAGAGAATCAGTATTAAAAACACACACACACACAACTTAGATGACTCGAGCTCCTTTCCCCCCTCTTCCTCCTCCTTACAGTTTTCTATCATTTAGAACAATTTGCCATCACTTGGGTCCTGAGCAGATTGCTGAGAGCTTGGTATGTGCTGAAGACTCAGTGATTGGGACTGAAGCTTGTACAGGCTCTGTCTCCTTTCCTAAGCACAGATCAATTACAAGGCAGACAAGTCGGTGTCACATGTGATTCACAATGTCAATTTCATGCTAGTGGTAACCATTTAAGAAAGAGCTGTGGAGGTTTTACATTTGATAAGAAATCAACAGTGTTTGTGTTTGTAAAAGACCGATCACAGAGTGTGACAGCTCCAAGAGATTGCTATGGAGCATCGACTTCACGTCTGTAGTCTGTCATGGAGCCATAAGTATTTATTTCAAATGTTTTTTTTCTTTTTTTTTTTTTTTTTTAAACCAGGACGTTGAAAATAAACTGTCAGTCTCTATTTACAGCTGAACAAGTAGAAAAGACGAAGGATTTTAGGTTAAATTGTCAGTTAACAGAATTCAAAATAGAAAAAAAAAAATATGTACAGCGCTCCCTGGGTTATTACCCATTTGGAAAGGGAAAAATCATTTCTAAATTTGGAGATGCAGATGTCTCTATTTTGGGGAAATATGACCTGTATACTTAGGGGACTTTGGCTGTGTTTGTTCTCCTGAACCCCTTATCTACTTCAATGTATTATGTATAATTCCTGTAGCATGGCAGAAATAGACAACAAGGGCTAGAGGTTGATCTTAGTTTCATCACTGGGGCTGTTCCAGACTTTGGAGTAGCTGATCAGAATTCAGCTCCTGTATTTTCAGTGTGGAGCAGCTAGAGTCTTTAGGAGCTAGATAACTGGAACCAGACTCTCTAGGATACCCATATCCAGGTACGCTGAGACAGTGTATTTACCCAGAGTAGAAGGCAAGGTATAACTTTTCATCCCAGCTTGTTGTTGACGATGATTATACAGTTGTTTCCTTCCCAGCAGAAATTACAGAAACTTCAAAAAAAGGCAAATTTTGCACTGGTGCCAGGTGGCATTTCTGTTCGTTGCCAACGTCTGGAGGGGAAGGAAGGCTAACATGGTGAAAACACAAGGCTGGGTGTTGGCAGGTGTGGATTCGGCATGAGTTTTCTCAGCCTTAATTTCCCTATCTCTAAAATGGGGATATGGCTGTTGTGAGGCTTAATTAATCACTAAGACTCCCCAGGTCCCCAGACAGAAGTGGAAAGTATGACGATCTACTAGGCCTTTGCACAATGGCTGAGTATAAGTAGGGACAGACAAAGTTTAGTTCGTTTTTTATTTTCTTAATGAATACTCATGGGCATGCATATCCAGGTATGTTTCTGGGAGCTCCAGCATATGATTAAGAGCCAGATATGAACTGAAAACAGCCTGGTGCCGCTGTTTCTGATGGATTTTTTTCAGTCTATTTTCCCAAACTGTTTCTGGAGTGGACATACGCAGAAATACTGCACGAAAGGTAGGCTCTAGCATGGCTATGAAATTGGGTTGACAAGGCTGCTCGGCATTATTTCATGACAGGATGTGGAATTATAGGAAGACAGAAAAACAATATCAACACTGGGGCCAAATTTCTGCTGATATGAATCAGTGTGCCTCCATAGGCTTCACTAGCACTACACTGATATACACCAGCTCAGGAACAGGCTCTTTAATACCCATTATAGGCCACGTTAGAGGCAGAAGCTTAACAGAGAAAAGCACAGGCAGGAAGGGAAATAGCGGTTCTCAGCACCTTTGGCTCATGGAGACAATGGGTTTATTCCTTGTCGTAGGACCCTGAGGGTAAATCTGGAGTAAGTCCATTGGCTTCAATAGACTTTCTTTTGATTTACGCTACAACTGCTGGCCCAATATTTGTATTTCAACCTCTATCGCTGTGCACGTGTTAGACATGGTGCTAGTTTCCTGTTTTACCCAGCAGTATTTTCCAGCAGTCCTGCTGCTGTTGTAGGGCCACAGGGGCGTACGTGTCTGTGCTTGATTTTTGTGGCACAACAAGGGCACGTATAGCACTGCAAATGTAACATCCCATCATGGCTTGTATCTTCCTGAAAGAGAACTATGTGACTCCTGAGAGGGGTAATAGGCTATGAAGCCTTTTGCCCCCTGCTAAGCAGCTGACTCTAATCAAACTCAGCTTGACAGCAAGTGAGTCTGTCCTCCAATGGCTGCTCAATGGCTTATGTGCCATGCTTGGGTCTCAGGTGCTTCCTAGTGAACAGGTGTCATTGAAGCCACAAAGCAGAAGGTAGGGTAGGGTAGCACCTTAGAGACTAACCGGTTCAGAGAGGCATAAGCTTTCATAGGAAGCAACCTTCATTGTTAGATGAAGTCACCAATACAACTGTCCCCTTGCTGGTGTTGAAGCAGAGGCCAATGGCTGAATAGCCTGCTTTTCCTACTCTACGGGACACTTCCACCTATCTGCACCAAAACAAAGGGTTTCTTTGTTTTAATTTATGGTATTTACTCCTCTGCTACAAGGATACTAATTTATGCCTCTTCCCCAACTACTATTAGGCTTGCCTGGGCCCCTGTAAGGGAAGACTTCAGTTCCTCTTTAGCTCAGGCTAGCAAGAGAGGGCCAAAGGAGACGAATCCTGGTTGCTTTAGTAAATCCATTTTCTAAGCAGTGATAGGGTTTTAGTTTCCCATCTGGAATCATCACTTAAATGGTAAGGCTCCTGCACCCCTGTGTTCTGTGAAATGAAGGCGTTTTTCTTTTTAAAATATAAAGACAGGAATCTCAAAGCTCAAGTTCCAAAGCAAGCTAGGAAATCAGAGCAAAGAATAAAACATGAATAATAGATGCAGTGTTACTCACCCCAGATGGTCAAAATTCTTGCATCAGGCCCTCCAACGTCACAGAATTGGGTAAGAATTGAGTGATTTTTAAAACAATGTTATTTTAGAAAGTTTTTTTCCCAACTTATTTCCTGAGTTTGGAGTCTTTTAGGTTGTGCTATGGGCATCTTCCTGAGGACTGGACAGGACATCTCCAACGAGCTACTGCAGCTCAAACTAAATAGCTAAGGCTCGGCAACATCTGGGAATGTGGAAACCATGATAATTAAGGGCCTTTGCAGATTGGCTCAGAGTGGGACCTGCAGCTTACACTCCCCGGTGGGTTATGGGTGCACTTGGTTCATCTTTTCCAGTTACTCTCTGCCATACTGAGATCTAGGAATATAACTTTGTTTATAAAACAGGCTGAGGCTCTCTCCCATCACATGCTTCCAAGAGACGTGGCTTTAAGAAAAACGCCAAATATTGCAAGACTCACAGCAGAATCACGAGTGGACAACACAGCGCATAAACAAAAAGATGAGAGTAGTTCATGCTGGGACAGACAGAATGATTGAGGTCTACCTTTGCCAAAAGTGGTCACTGGGACAAATGCGTATTGGGAAAATAGTTAATCCTGTACAGAAATCTGCAATACAACAGCAACTGCAATTCAGCATTATAACGGGAGGAGTTGTTTAACGTAGTCCCCAGGTCAAAATTATTGGTACAGAATTACATCCGTGATTCTGGAAGCCAATTCGAGCACATGACAATCAATGGATCCGTATGGGACATTGATATCAGTGAGATTTCTGTACAGATTGGATCCTAGACTATGGCCCTCCCTTTGGAGAGAAAAAGATATCATTTCCTCTACTCCTTTTAAATGCACAGTGGGATAACTTGTGTCCTGGCTCTGAAGCTACCCAACCAAATCCTGGTTCTCCTGACAGATGACGGTTTGTAGGGCTAGTAGTATTCCAGGCTAAGGTAAATCTAACAGAGCTTAATAGAGAAAAATTAAATGGAAAACACTGAGAAGGGACTGGGGAGAGAAAGGGTAATTCAACTTCAACAGCAGTTTGAGTATCCTCTGTAAAATCAGATAATGATCCTGAGCTCTTTTTGTAAAGTGCTCTGAGATTTATGGATAAACACCACCATGCAAGAGCTAGACATCATTATCGCAATAATATTGCCAGTGATACCGCATCCCAGTGCCCGTGATGCTTACCGGTGCTCCCAGCTGGTCCAGCATATCATCGGGGAACTCCCACCAGTCTGGCATGCCCACACCCTCTACTGCGGGCTGGCATTGGGGGCAGGGTACCCTGGGTACAGAGAGGAGAGACAGCATGTGAACTCAAAAGGGACAGAGAATCTCTTCCGACTCAAACAAAACACGCACGCACACTCTGTTTAATTTGTTTCAAAATAATTAGTGAGTGAATTAAGTGTTCAGGCTGCTAATGAAGGATCCAGGGCCCTGCGAGGTGCGGAGAGTCTCCTGGGAGATGCACAGCTCACTCTATCTCCATGAGCTCAGTGTTGTCAACTCTCCTAATTTCGTTATGTGTCTCATTATTACAATTCTTCCTAAAGCCCCTGCTCATGGGGTCACATGATGGAGAGCGAATCTTGTCTTTCTGTGTGGTTACAGTCAGTTTCTGGCTCCTGTGGGTGTGGGGAGCAGCTCGACAATGTGAAACCTCAGGGCTCAAAAATCAAGAGGTAAATAAAAAATGAAGGATTTTTTTAAACTCTTATAAATTTTAAGCCACTTTCCTGAATTATAGGGGTCTACGTCTGTTCATTTGAGGTTGGCAGGCCTGTTCACTTCAATGCTAGGTGAATGAACTCAGCACTTTGCAAAATATTGAGCCAACCCCGCAGGTTAGAGCCAGAACGGTGCAGGCAAGTGATGTGAAAGCTTCTCTTCCCAGTTGTACCCAGCACCTTGCTCCTGACCTGCCAGACTGGCCAGTCCTAGCTTGGTCCTCTGCACACCCTACAAAAGTCACATCACCACACCCGTCCCTGTGGCGCTTTTCTGCCATGCCGACCCCATCATGCATGTGCTCGCTTGCACTTGTGAGCCACCTCCACTGCCCACATCAACCCGAACATCCACCCGTACAGCGAGTGTCTTGTTGGGGCCAGAATTTGAGATGGTCTGTTTGCAAGCAGTGAATTTTCTCCATGTTTATCCCCTGGAGGGGTTGTTTTGTGGGTTTATTGACTAAATAAGGGTATTGATTTGTTAAGAGCTTTTCTACTTCCTTTCAATGGGAAATATTGTTATCTCTTTCCCTTCTCTGCACGAGGTGAGAAGTTTTTAGTGACACCATAAATTTCCATCTTTGCTTTTCTCTGCTCGGTAAACAAGTGTTTGCCTGCCCACAGGGGTTAATTTGGTCATGTTAAATGCTCTGAAGATCCCTCTTGGGCTTCGAGCTTGTAGACTGTTGCTCCAAGGAAAAGTTACACGCTTACTTAAGAGGTACCCTCCCCTCACACATTCTGCCTTGTTACTCTTATGCCTACCATCACTGACAAACTCCAGTGCACACAGACGGCTACAAAATCAGGCTGTTGCAATCGCTCTTGTCTTATAGCACACTTACCTCATCCTTCTTTCTTTATCCTCACTATGCACAAGAGGCTCACACTCTTCTAGGGCATCCAGGTTCCTTGCTAAAAGAAACCTTTGTGTGTGTGGTAGAAGGACCCCGAAGAGCCACTTCGGCCTGAAAAATTTGTTGGCAGCAAAAGAGGTGACACTTTTTCTCTTGCAGGCTCATGTGACTTGGAACCACAAGCATCAAGCCAGTTACATGGTCTCATGGTAACTAAAAGCCTGAATTTCCATGGTGGGGAAAAAGCACAGCCCTAGAACAATAGTTTTCATGCTGCAGGGGGGTAATGCATTATAAATGCTGTTGATCTTGGTTGAAAATCACCTTTATTAGTTACCTCCAGCCTGTGAACAGTAGTAGTTACTGCTGGTCACTGTAATGCACCAGTCGTGAGTGCTTATAAATGAAACGGGCCCTCCCTCTGGAAAGCTGTGGTCTCAGGGAGGTCTGTGGGGCCTGTGGCCCCCAAACCACCCCCTTTCTTGAGGAGAAATTCCAGACTTATGAGACAAGGTGTTTTGGAACAAATTTCATTCATGTCCATAGGAAAGCTGTCTCTTCCCTTTATCAGGCCCACTGTTAATCTATCTTCACTAAGAGCTTTCAGGGGATGGATTTTATTTTTCTAGCACTTCCTTGAAAGCAGGTCTCCTTATAAATGCAAGGCATTTACCGATGCAACCCTCTAGCCAGAGCAGCTCCTCATTTTCCCGCTGTAGGAATGAGCCCTGAATGAGCCATTCAGGAAGGAAGGGAAAGAGGATGCTTCTTTAATCCTCAGTACATTTTCACATGGAACAGGTCCTAGCTTTACTGAGGCCTCCTGTTAATCTCTCCACCTGAGCCCTGACTCAGAACCACATGTCTTCAGTCTACAGTCAACTCCTCCTTGGGTTAATTCATTGCTTCTCAGGATTAGGCTGAGCAAGATATATCCACAGTCCAATAGTGAAACAACCATTTTAATCTGTTGGGATGCCAGATGAGATTACAGCAAGTCCCATTAATCTTCTCCATGGCTGAACTGTGAGCCATATCAGGCTTCAGTGGACTGTGCCAAAACTGGACTGTAAGCCATAGCAAGACTTAATGGACTGTGGGTTGTATCAGCAACATGTGTCATAACAGATCCCACTAGGCCATGTCAGCTCCATTTACCAGAGCAAGTCCCAGTGGGCTGTGCAAGAGTTGAACTCCACGTCATAAAGGAGCGCATTTCCAGAGCATTGCACAGCTATGCAAGTTCCTTTGGTTCAAATGGGCAGCTCTGCAGCTCAAATTCCATGCAGCGCTTTGGAAATTCACCCCAGGCAGTTAATACACATGCTGCCTGTAAAGCAACATCGACTCCTATCTTGACTTGAGTCAGAACCAGAATCAAGTATGCTTCTCTGTGACCTGTAACGGCGCCGTGCTTCAACACCAGTCTCACTGAGTAGTTCCAGAACTGGAAGAGGCACCACATCATGTCTCCATGGGAGGCTGAGAGTCCAGATCACTGGGGAGTCCAGTGGACTAGATGAGTTTGACTAGGATTATGTCCTACATTAGTGGACCGTGATAGAATCAATGGGCATGCATGGCTGTGAAGGACAGCAGGACTTAGCTCAGCAAGTCTGCTAGAGCAGACACTGGGGCTGAACTCTGTGGACTGAATGCATCGTACAGTCCTAGTAGCAGGCACAACACGAATTAACAAATTGAAAATAATGTAATCCATCACTGTAAGGCTGTGCTGGTCCAATTTGATTGAGAAATGAAACAGATGAGCATATTCTAAGTTGCTATCCCAAGGTAGGACTTTGTCAGAGATGTTGTATGGGTCTGTGCTAGAAACAGCAGGAAAAAGCAGGTTCCTAAATACTGCCTGAACAGAACAGCTGCTCTGTAAACATGACCCAAGATCCAAGGGCCTGACGTGATCTCACTTCCTCCTGATTTACACTCATGCAAAAGGAGAATCAGGCTCTTCCTGTGTACTTTGAACATATGTCACAGCAGATGCTAGTGAGCTGCACTAGAACCCAGTTGTGTGGAGCAGCAGGTCCGACTGGGTTTTGTCAAACCCAAAGTGTCACTGATGGCATTAATAAGCTGTTCTGCGTGCATTCAAAAGCACCTAGAGGGTAACAGAATCACAAGCAATAAGCAACGTTGGTTTATAAAGGGCAAATCACGCCAGACAAACTTGATAGTGTCTTTTTGATCAAATTACAAAATTAGTAGATGAAAGGACTCCAGAAGATGTAATGCAGCTAGGCTTGAGCCAAGCATTTGATATAGTGCCTCACAAAATGCTGCTTAAGAAATTAATCCAAATTGACTTAGATCTGAGCACTGTCAACACAGGCTGAAAGAAGTCTGAAGGACTGTAAACGGGGAAAGTGGCAAATGGCAACATGCGGACATAGGGGGATGACGTGATGGGGAAGTCGCAGGACTGCTGCTGGGCCTGGACTTGCATCTTTTATTAATATGAGAGAAGAGGAAGAGTATGTGGCACACTGATACAGTGCTGAGCTTTGGTGGAAGACCCCCAACATGCCCACGAGGAGGTGGAGACAGTCATGGTACTGGCAACTATTCAGTAGAGCAGGTGATGCTCCTTCCGCTGAGTGAGGAATGAACCGACTCTCCAGCCTGGGCTATGGGGCACTTCAGTGGGAGGTGCCCCTTTCGGTCTGGCTAGAAACCAGAAGTCTTGAAAACCTAGGGTCAATGAAGAACTAGTGGCATTTTTGAAAGACTATAGCAGCCAGCCCTGGTGTCCTGATCAGCAAACTCTAACTCAGGAATTACCTAATGCCTTCTCTCTACCCGTTCCCTTGGGGTTAAGCTCTGATTCTGTTTGGTTTATTTTAGTCTGTTCCAGTCCCTGTTTCTTTTCTTGCTCTTATATCTCTGTGGCAAACTTTGCGGCTGCTGCTAATGAGGAGGGCGACCGTGGAAAACATGGAGAAGTTTTTATTAAAAATTAAAGGACTCTTAAGCTTTTTCTCATCACTCAGGTCTGACAGAGGTTGCTCAGTTCCTCTGGAAAAATGTCACACAGCTGTCACCTCTCCCTGCCAGACACTGCAGCAAAGCTGGCCTTGACAGGAGTCGAACTCAAGACCTGTAGATCAAAAAGCAGCAGGCAGGGGCTGACACGTGAGCTGAAGAAAAATCCCCATGTGTTACCTATAAGCAGGAGCACCAGCACGTTGTTCTAGAAACTCGGGTGCCTGCTGAGTGCATGTGTGCAGGGAGCTCTGGAGCAGGCGCTCTCAGGCCTTCGACTGAGGCTATGCTGGCCTGACACTTTCCAGTTGTGCATGTGCCGCTGCCTTCTGGCTTTTGCCGAAGGGATAGGAGCATTTCTGGAGGGGCAGGAAAGGCCTGTCGGTCCTGAATGCTGCAGGGCAGCAGGACTTGCATCCACACCAGTGGAGATAATGGGGGTCAGTGCAAAGCATTGCTTAGACTTAGCTGGAGTAACTGGGTGGCCAGGCCCACACTTTCCCATTCCCTTTCCCTGGTTGTAACCTTTGGCCTTGCACTCACCTATGAGGCAGCCTGTGCCAGTTTCTGTGCCAGATCCAACCCTGCAAGCCCGATCCTGCTTCCTCTGAAGCCAATGGCAAAACTCCCGCTGACTTCCTTGGAAGCAGTTTCAGACCCAGTGAGTCATGTCTGATCATGCCATTAATCTGATTATTTGCCGTGTGTGCTCCAAAGTCCTTGATTGCTTCTGCACCTAGAGAAATGTTGATAGGCACATAGTAAAAAGCAGTCACACCTGATGAAATAAATACATTCGTGGGTGGCTTTAGGGAAAGGTGCTTGGTCCTAGCGTACAAATACACTTTGCTGGTCAAGTACTTAATAATCCCCCATTTTCCATGCCGGAAGCCAGATGCCCAGGCTAGAGAAGCCTCAGTTTTGTTTTATTCATCATAAGGGAGGCTGGATATGGGTAATCCCAACACTGAGGGTCCCATTCTTGGCCTGGGGAGAAGGGCTAAGTCATACTCACCACGAGCCTCCGCTGCGGCACTGATCTGATCTGAAGGAACCACCGTTGCAGAGCGTTGAATCAGAAACCCGCGGATCCAAAAAAGGCAAAACTTTCCTCCTCGAGCTAAGGGAGAACCTGGAGAAGCCATTGGTTACGGCAGCACAAAAAGCCTCTCTGTAGTCACCTGGCCACAGCAAGCAAGACCTTTGCAATAGCATGCGGTGTCTTTGCGTGCCAGGCAGCGTTGTCCAGGCAGGCACAGCGGACACGCTCTGACCTCTAATCGCTCTACCAGATACCTGACACACGGTCACCATTTCACGCAACCGTCGAGCCGTCACCGTGCCATGAGTCTGCCGTGCAAGCCTCACGCCAGGCAGCTGGCAATCCGGCAATCCTGCCAAACGGCCTTTGTGACGGTCCCTGTGCCAGGTAGCCCTCCCGCTGGTCCCCCTGCCCCCAGCCCCGTGCCAAGCAGCCTGTACAGGGATCGTGTGGCTGCCACGATTTCGAGAGCGGGGCTGCCCCTGCTGCAACCCGCGCCCCAGCTCTCCCTTGGCTTTCTGCACCCGGCAGATGTGGCCAGACAGCCCACCCTCCGGTTCCTATCAGCGCCGCAGCCTGCCTTCCTGAACTCCAGGCCAGGCAGCCATCATCTGATCTCCAGTCCGGAGCAGGCGGCCAGGGGGTGGCAAAGGGAAATCAGGTTTGCTTCTCAGATAAAGCCCGGGAAGGATTATGGGCTCTTTAAGCCTGTCTACGCGGTTGTGTTGGCTCCCTGTGTGCTGACCCATTCGTGTGCTGTATTAGAATTGTAGAGTAATAAATGAACAGTGGAGGGGTTTGTAATGATGATTAGGGACTGAAATTGGCTCAGATTTACAGTGTCACTCAGGAATGGAGGGAGAGGGGGAAAAGCATTCTGAGCGGCCTAATGGATCCATCAACTCGTTTTGGCGGCTCACTGGGCCGAGCAGGGTCACCAGGCTTTCCGCTGGCAGCACAAAGCACTTCAATTTTGTTAGGAAATGTATCAATTTAACTGACTTGAGCAGCACACTGAAAAACCTAATGAATCTGGACTCAATTTTCCGCCACACTGCTTCTGCGAACTGTCGGAAACAATGTCTGTGGTCGGGGGTGAAGGCTGCCTCCGATAGGCTGCTGGGTCTTCCCTTCCTCTGTCAGGGTTAGTGGAGAGAAACAAGCCTGCCTCCTGCAATCCAGTGACAGCCACGGACCAGGCGCTGCCACTCTCCTAACAATGATGTCATTAAAGGTAAATTGGCCTCTATTTCAGCAGGATGATAGTGCTAATTGAGTGGGAAAATATAATATAGGGAGCTGTTGTCTGCAGTTAAAGGGAGGAGGGGGACAGATTAAATGGCCTACAATAGTGGGTGTCAGGCATGGCAGATGTTGCTTTCTGCTGATAACTGCACTGACATATCTCTAGCTTGTCAAGGCTGGGGTTTTCAGAGAGACTTACAGCAAAAGGCAGCAGATGGCCCTCCTGAATGGGAATGGAGTGCTTAAACAGCCTGGTTGCTGAAGGCAGCGAGTTTGTAAATAGAGGAGTCGGAGGTGGCTTATTGATCCCGCTCACTGCCCATGAGCGCGGCTAAACGACTGGCAATGAGGAGGGCCCCAAGCAGCAGGAGTCGTGTTTCTCCAAGGGTGCGGGCTTCTCTCTCCGGAGCGACTGGGGCTGGGACTAGCGCGCCTGGATCAAAGCCCTCGGTAACCAATGCGAGTGGCATTGGAGATGCACTGCCCTGAAGTTGCAGATGTCATGCTGCAAAGCAGCACCTCAGCCCCTTCCAGCCATCCTGAGTCTGTGCAGCACCCAAGCAGCCGCGCACGAATCACACCCTCCTGGAACAGCACAAAGAAAAAAGGCAGCAGCCCACCCCTCAAATGCATGCATGTGCATGCCCACCCCTTCTCTCCCTTAGGAGAAGAGACAGCACAGGGGCATCAGCCCCCCCCTCCCGCAAATCCCACAGAAAACCCCTGCATGCTCCCACAACCACCCTGCAACATGTCTACAGCCGCGCACCCCTTCCAAGCCCCCACCCGCAGCACCCTTGTCCAAAATGTGCCAGAAGAGTCCATGTGTCCTTTTTGATCATGGTAACGTCAGTCTCTCTGAATACATTAAATCACTTTAACCGTGATATGCGTGATCTTTCAATGGAGGAGCATATTAAATAGAGAAGTACTGAATGTTAACAAAAGATGCAAATCCTCACAACGAATATCTTAAGTGCAGAAATGCATCTTAAACATCTGTATAGATCTTGGCTTGGATTTCACCCTAGTCTTGCAGGTGGATCTTCACTGAACTCTATGAGCTGCCTCCTAATTTAAATCCAGGTAGCTGATGGGAGTCTAAGACCCTGCCTGGTGTTTCAAACCACATGCACAAATTGGAGTGGGGCGTCATACGTGTGCTGTGAACAGGCTCATGTGTTTAGATGTACATGTGCCGGTGGCATGTACAATGTCAGAGGGCATGCGGGAGACCTACTGTAATACTCCCCATAGGAAATCCCATATATATGTCCTGCAGTGATGTCACTCAAAAGCAAACAGGCCACACAAACGACTACCCCGAAGCTCCTCAGCACATCTAGTGATGGCGAAAACATGCAGGTGAGCTAGAAAATCCCCCTCCTGTGAAATCTAGGAAGCATCACCACGCACAGGGAAAGCATGCAACTTCCCTGCGCACACGAACACCTGCCCCCCAGACTCCCACACCCACACATGAGATCGCTCTGACACGCTCCCTGTCAAAGGAGCACCCATGCAGCTGCAGTGGTGCCGGGCTCAGAAATCACACAGAAATGTCATCCAATCGCACAGCCCGAGCCCCAGTCCCCGTATGCGTGAGCTTCTCCCTGGAGCTCTCTAAATATAAACACACACATGCACCCTCTTATTAAATCAATCCAAACATGCAAGCATGGCCTTTCACAAAATCACACAGAGTCTGGCACAAACACTGAGCTGCTTGCAAAACGACATAAATTGAGTCTGTATACACAAACACGAACACCGACGCAGCTGGAGAAACACATTGCTAATATCCACATAGACATAGATTTACCACCAATAGCAGCACAGGCCTTCTTCCTCACACACACGCCACCACTAATGTAGTCAAGCACCCCGGGACAGATCCTGCCCACGCTGGAGTAATCTCTGCAGAGCTGATGTGGAGGCTTGCGTAGATCAGCCAGCCGAGAGCCGAGAGCTTTCTTTCCGCCTGGTGTAAAACAGGACTGAACTTGACTGGCTAACCCAAAGTAAAACTGGGGAGAGACCCAGAAGGCAGGCAGGGCATAACCAGATCTACCAGACTGTTGCTACCGGTGGCAGACCCTATGGGGAGACGGCATTGACTCTGAGGAGTATGGGGAAGTGCACAGACATCACAGACATATCACATGCACATGCACATGCATCCTTAAACCATCCAGCCCTAGGCAGACCCCAAAGTCAGACACGCATCCTGCATGATTGCAGACACACAGGTGCATCCCATATTCATGCAAAGGGGCAAAACACTGCCTCCCAGCCTAGGGAAAAGCCATCCAAATTGGCTAACTTGCTGGGGTTGTGCCTCCGCAGTTCAGAGGCATGTGTGCAGAGTACCACCCCCGTCGCCCTGATTGGGAGCGCAGCGCCTTCTGCACAGGCGTCCCTCTATACGCAGACGGGAAGCAAGGCGGTGCTGGGACTGAGAAGAGAGGATGTAATTGCAATATTCTCCTCTGCCGTGTGTAGGGTCAGCGGGTTAAACTCTGCTCATGGATACACACATCCATGAAATCAGGGGCAGTGGCAGCTGATGTCATACTTTGACCCTCTGAATCGTTACCTAGGCAAACTCTACTGATTTCAAGGGGTCTGCACGGGGGTAAGTGAAAACAGGGGTTGGCCCCTTTCTTGGTTCCCCTTGGAGCCAGCTTGGAAGAGTCCACCACAGCCCCCGTGTCTTGTTCTCAGCCTGCTTTCCACCTGCTGCTAAGGAACAGAGAAAGGACGATGCTGAGCGCAGTTCCTGATCACACCAATTGAAAGCCCCAGTGCTGGCGGGACCGGCCCAGGGCTACCAGCTTTAAGGCAATTTGAACGAGAAGAGGACTAGTGCCTGGGTTCTCCTACCTCCATGAGCAATCTTCAGCCTCCAGTGAAGCCCGCTGCTCTCCGTCTCTGTGCGGGTCAAACTAGCCATCCACTCCTGGCTGCTGGTTCTCCTGGTGGTGATTGCACACGTTTAGTACAGCACAAGGAATAGGCTTCTGCTGCCATCTAGACTCTTCATTAGGAGAAACAAAGGCTTCCCTTGCCAGCCAGGTACACCCAGGAATGATCTGGCCCTGGGACCAGAAGCATTTCCTCCTTTGGGACAAGGAAGCTGTAGTTTCTTCTGTTCATCCTCACTACAATTTCTCCTCCTCATGGTCTTTCCTTCACCACTTCTCCTAAGCACACTGTCTTTCTTCTTTGTTTCCCCTCTCCTGATTCTCCTCCTCCTGACTTTCTCTACCCTTCTTCTCCTTTCCTTTCCCCATCCCTCCCTCTGTCTTCCTTTTCCATCCTTCTCTTCCCCTCCCCAGCACTTTACCTGTACTCCTGTTTCCCATCGCCTTCTGCGGCCGTCCTTTAGTGGCGCAGAGCAGCACCTGGAGACTCAAGTTTTCACGCAGCTCTACGACACTGGCTTCCTCGTTGTCTGGCCGTGTTTACTCAGGCTACTCCTGCTACCACATATCTTAATTTAATCACAAGGTAGTCATATAACTGGCTACGCAGACAACAGCTCAATTGAATTTTACTGTGGCATTGTTGATGTTTAGGGACCCGGCTACTTTTCCATTCAGCAACAGGATACATAATCCAAACTCAATCATAAAAGCAAACGCCAGCTGAACAGATGTTAAGCCCAAATCCTCTGTTTCTTACCTATTATCATGAATCTAACTCAACACTTTTCTCTAAGCTTTTTCTGGGTAACCCAGTGTCATAAGCACCCATACAGTTGACATGACACCTTCCCGGCATTGTCTTGTCTGAGCTGAGTGAAGTTTTCTGTTCAACCTCCCTTTAGCAAGAGCTAGACATGGTTGATACATGCGATCGGGTTCTGGAAAGTCTTAGGGATTTGGATCCAATCACTGTTAATGCTGTGGCCAAGAAAAGCTGCAGCACAGAACGTGGAAGGAGAGAAAGGAGGCCATGAAGCCTGAGTCTTTGCTCCAATTTGGGGAAGGATTATGGATTTTTGTCTCCCGTCCTGGAATATCCACTGAGCACTTACTTGGAAAGTCCGTGAGTCCATCCTCCACACAAGCAAACCCGCCTTGTGCTATGCTGGACTCACCCCCTTTCTGCCCAACCCAGGAAATGGTTCCTAGCTGGAACAAATAAGCAACTCCATCTGTCCCTCCGGCACACAGAGACCCTCCTCCCAGAGGCTGAGAGAAAGCTGCCCTCATTATATACAGTACATAAAGAAACTTGCTTTGCACTGAGGGAGTAGCTTTTTAACGGATAGCCCAGCATTTACAGTAATCAAGAATGATTCAATTGACAGGTTTGTGTGGTGTTTGTTAATTTACTTGAGATTCATTCCTGGGAACAGCTGGCTGTATCCCAGCAGGACTGAGGCTCTCACTGGCCCACCTGCTGCTAGACAGACGGGCTCGGGGTACAGTGGTAGTTAAAGTTTAGCAGGCAGATATTTCTGGCCATTAAAAATCCAAAACTTCTTGAAGGACTCATGGGCAGAAAATGTTTTGGAAGCAGAGACGTTGGCTCTAGGCTTTGCAAAATGACTTGACTTGGGTTTGCCGAGCAGTCAAGGAGCTGAGAAATGTGACTGTCATTAGAGCATTGCCAGTTGAATAACCAGAATGACACCACGTAGCAGAAGATTCATAAAGAGACACCTTAATGGTCAATTATGTATAAAGGCTGGAGAGTTTTCAAAGGAGCCTAAGGGAATTAGACACCCAGTTCCTGCCGGCATTCAACGGGAAATAGGGCCTTAACTCTTTTAGCCTTCTGTGGAAATCTATTACATATTCATGTAATATTAATTTTTACATGGTTATTCCTATTTCCATTAAAAATAATGGGGTTTCTCCTCTACTGTCAACGTGGAAATGGATTTTTAAAATAGAAGAAGATGCAGAACTCCACAGTGTTCAAGTAGGTCTTGGCTTGCTCCTTCAAGAAACGCCAGTTTAGGTTTCAGTGTGATTTGTTTCTCCACTTTCTGAATGTGGCTTGAACCTCCTAAATGGCCTTGGGAGGTGTGAGGCTGGAGGCAGCCTGGTTCATCACCTGGGAGGAGCAGGCCTCTGTGGCAGGAGACCTGGGTTCTGCTCCCAGCTCTGACACCAGCCACCTGCGTGGGGTCTCTGGGCCTATTTCTCCATTTGTGAATAGGGGCAGTGGCTCTTAACTTCCTCTTTGTTGGACACTGACTTAGAAATAGAAAGCCAATTGCATCCCAGGCATGGCCTTAGCCCCTTGGTCTCAGAAGGGGCTGCATTGCCCACTGGAGAAGAAGGTGATGGGGGTCCCATTCTTTCCTGTGCTCCCTAATTCCAGGGTGAAGAAACCATCCTGCCTCCCTGTTGCCAGTCCCATGGCATCTGGCTTCACAATGGCAGTAAATGACTAGCACTGTAGGCCCTGTCCTCCACCCCCCAGGAAGAGGGCCGTCACCTGAAATGTGTGAAACATGTCCATCATAATAGCCCCCACCTGCAGAAATAAAAGTGGGTGCCCATGGTCCCTCACCCACCCACCCCACTACCACAGCCCTTCCAGTACTCCCATGGTTAGTAGACTGGAGTGAAGGCACTGGGCCAGGCCAGCCTGTGCTCTCTTGTTCCTGGTCCTGGAGACGCTGCCTTTGATTCCTACTGGGAGTCTCTTTCATACTCAGAATTGCTTCTACCCCCCTGGTCACTGCTAGGCAGGTGGTGGTCGCAAGAGTCCTGTTTCCTGCTTCAACCTCCCCCTTGCCTCCCCCAGTGCTAGTGACCCCACGCTCATCCTGTCAGGGTGGAGACTTCCAGTGTAGGCACCACTCCTGGTTTTGGGGAGGAACCACCACAGGGCTGCACGCCTCATCTCTTGCTCTGAGCCGGGTCCTTCTTACCAGCGGCATGCAGCTGGCATGGTGCCCTCGGAGGCTGACCCAGCAGGGACCTCCGAGATTGCGGGCATTGCTGAGGAGAGAGGTTGGTAGCACAGGGTGGTGGGCTCGCCCTCTCCTCCCCATCTCTACTCTGTTGCACTCACGATGGACCTGGGGACGCCGGCCTTGCTAGAGCCCAGATCAGGCCCCCGTGGAACCGTTTCTGAAAGGTCTCTGCACCGCTCGGATGGGGCCCTTCTCCCGCATCTCCAGCAAATGGGGTTGTCAGTTCCCCGCTGAGCTGGCGGGGTCAGGGAGTGTGCCTTCTCTCTGTTTGTATAGCACTGTGTACACCAGTGGTGCTCGAGAAACAATCAGAACAGCAATAAACTCGGTCCCCTCCTCACCTGTGTCAGCCCCAGCAGGCACTGGGAGAATGAACTTATTCACGCTGCCAAAGCTGGGATCCACCTTGCACAGAAAAGGACACCGGATAGGATATGCCCTTTGCATCCCCTGGCTCAGTATCAGTCACCAGTCATTGCCCTAACCACACTCTCCTGGTTTTCTATTTCATGCTGGCTGATTTCCCTCCAGCACTGGGTCCCCTCACACTCCAGATCCACGTGTCCCGCTTGTCAACCTGCCCCTTCCTTCCACCCCTCGCTAGCAGGAACTTTGAATCCTCAGGCCACACTTGACTGGCATGCCTTCCTCTCCAGTCCCACAGTGGGTCTGGCACAGATGGGCACTGGTTTGCTTCTCAAACTTAAATCCTTAGTGTTCCTCAGTACTAAAACAGACCAGTTTACAACCAGGACTGCAAGGACCTGCTTCCCATCTCTGATACTGGGCAAACTGGCTCTGCAAAAATTTAAAGATTTGCTCTTTGCTCATCCTTAATGGCCCTGCTGCCAGAGCAAGCTAGGCTGGCATCTGGGTTGGAGCAACTGACCCCTGTGCTCTGCCGCTCTCCGCTGGGCAGAGTCCAAGATTGGGACTGGGCAGGGCAGAAGGCTAGAAGAAGAGGCCTCTTCCCCCATCTACTGCTCTTCAGAACAAGCTTCAATCTGCTATGGCCATATAACAAGACAGGGGTCCCCAAAATATTGTTCATGGAGGACCGCTTAATGGACAGAACATCACACTGGAGGCTGCACAGCAAAAGACTTGCAGAAGCTAAATGCACCTCTCGGGAGAACCAGTGTTTGCTACACATTTGGTGAGAGATGCCGCACACATGTACAGATATTACACTATTTATCGTCATAATAAGTTGTAGTAATATCACGGCAGAACCTTCATCTTGGACCAGGACCTCACTGTATAGATTCAGAACAACAGCTAAAAAAGTCCCCACTGTACAGCAAAATGGTTAATTAAAGAAAAACAATAATATTATAGTCCCACTTTATTAAGGAACTGTTGATAAAGAGTTAATACAAGACATTTTAAGCATGTTTCTGCAATGGTTATAAGCAAGTTACTGACCCGGTAGACTCCAAAACAATTTATTAAAGTATCCATTTATCTTTCATAAACTATTTATAAATGGAACCTTAATATAAAGTGTGACCTATATAATAGCTAGATTTATTTAACATGGATGTTTAAATAGGTTGAGTGTAGGTAGAATATTTAATTATATCCCTTAAATATATTCATTATATTTAAGATATATTTAGTTTTATTCAACGTATTCTACTGTGATAGAATATGGGTCAATATGTCACTACATTTTCAACGGAGCTATGAAAGGCGTTGTTATGAAAATCAGGGCGAACAAGGGCACTCTATATCCTCCAGAGACAGAACAAGAAGCAGGGAGCTTCGGTTGCAAGATGGGAGACTTTGGGTGGGTACTAGGAAGATCTTCCTACCTCTGACTGTGGTTAAGCTTTGGCACAGATTCCCTGGAGAGGTGGTAGACTAAATTCTCCATCTCTGGAGAATCATCTAAAGGGTATTTTAGATGAACCTTTGTCTAGCATGGTTTAGACAGAGGTGATCCTGCCTTGAGTACCAGGCTAGAGCTGTAGTGTCTTCCAGCCTTGTTTGTCCATGGAGCTGCATCCACCCCTGCATTGTGTTTGCTGGGTCCCTGAATGTATTAGGAAAGGCGTAATGCTAATTTTTTCATTGTCCATCCACACATGCTTATTCTGGGGCTCGCCTGTTCCTGCAGGGACTGTGAGGCTATGCTATATATATGAAATGCAGACAAAGTTGTCTCCCCATATCAATCAAAGAGAAGCGAGTGCAGTGGTACAGAGTGCAGAGTATTTGCCTTGGCTATACATTCCTACAAGGAGAAAGGGGGCTGGGTTATGCTCTTTCTGCCAATAGCCAGAAGAAGCTGTCCTGTCGTCTGTGATGCTTAGGAATCTTACCCTGTGCAAAGGATCAGCAATGTGACTGCCAAACACATGTAGTGACAACACCTACCTGCATTTATAAGCTCAAACCCAAGTCACACGCTGGCTGAAAATCAGGAATTGAGCCTGCTACTGTGGGATCTGAACAGAATTCATTTGTTACTTTGTAAATCCAGGAGGCTTAGCCAGTTTGCAATATATTAAACAATTAATCATTTAGATTACAGAGCATCCTTAATGTAGACATTTCCTATGAAAAGTATGGCACAGGTGTAGGTCTCCAACAGGGAAGTCCCGGGTGTAAACCTTGGGAAAGCAGTACCGAAAGCACAATGCGAGAGTGGTAAACAGCAGGAGAGCAGGAGCTACTCGCTGCTGGGGAATGTGATGTGAAAAAGGGCTTGGGAAACGCTTGGAAAAAGCAGCAGCAAAAAAATGATCCTGACTTTGCCTTGTCCTTTCCTTGCCTGCTGACAAATAACCATTTTCTGTAGCTGGAGGGGCCATGGTACTGCTCACCATCCCATTCAAACTACTGGACCCCATCCATAGCTGAACAGCAATCAAGAAAGGCTTAACCTGGACTGGTTCATTTGTGTGAGTACCCAGTTGTATCACAGGGTGAAGGCCCAGTAACTCACTGGCTTTTAAATCAAGTTTTTAGTGCTTGGAAGTTGTTTCCTCTTGGAACAAAGTCGGATATTTTTAATCCTATTTAATATCTCACCAGTGTCGTGGGAAAAAACCTCCAGTATCAACAAATACTAAATGTGTGGGCTAAACATATCCCTGGTGTAATTCCAATGGAGTTGCATGAGGAAGGAATCTTAATAATACCTACGCTTGTGCAGAGGCTGTTTCATCAGTAGATCTCCAAGTGCTTCCCATAGGTTACTCTACTGTGTTACTGTCTGTTTTCTAGATGGAGAATCTGAGTCCTGGTCCAGTGCTCTGTCCACGAGACGTGCTGTTCTTCTCGCGCACATTTTTTATTGGGGGCTCTTACTCTGCAATTGAGGCTTTATTGTCATGTTTGCTTGTTGTTGGAACTAGAGAAGGATTCAAAGCAAAGCTGGCTTGCCTCGGGCTCTAGGAAAGGCTCCAACAAAGCTCCAGAAAGTGGGGCTGCACTGCTCAGCCCCACTTCCACCTGAAAGAGGACATCTCTCCCCAACATAGGAGGAATGACTGCTGCTTTAAAGGAAAGCAGAAAGAGCCCCCTACGCATCTGGAAGAGGATGGGCAGGAAGAAACAACCCCCTTTTTATTAGCAAGCAAAGGGGAAAGGAGGGTGAGGCAGGGAGGCAGTGAACGGCCAGCTAAACCAAGCCCATCAAAATGGTTTGCTGTGGCACAGAAATGTGGAGCAGGTGTCCAGAAAATTAGTCCTCTGAGTGCTGCTGCTGTATCTGTTGCTTTTACACACAAGCTATGTGAACTTGAATAAACCCAATGTGACCAATTCCAGTTCCACAAGCACCCTGCAGCTCTGACGCGGGAGTGTCAGCTTTGGAAGATGGTCAGCACCGCTAGAGGGCTTACAGCCTATTTAAAGGACTATCACCTGATTTCTGTGCTGTGTAGGTGCCTCCTTGAGAATGAAATGAAAAGGCACAGAGGCATCAAGATGACAGAGAGAGGGCAGCATGGCTGGTGCAAAAAACTAGGAGCCGATACGGAGCCCTGCATCTCACTGACTCTTCCTCGGGCAAATCATCCCATTGTAGTCATGAGCATAAAGGCTTCTGGCCTGCATTTGCTGAATGACCAAAAGTAAATGACTTAACTTCACAGTCCTGCCTCAGTTTCCCTACTTATAAAAGGTGTTAGGTGGGAGAGGACCGAGGAGGGCTGTTACAAGGATTAGAGATAGTCCTGAAAAGCCTCTCTAGTCCATATAGACCATCTTCCCTAGTCTGCGTGTTTGTTTCAAAAGCTACCTGGTGTTTTTGAGGTCAAAAAGCAGGCCAAGAGGACCCTGGGACTCTGGCCTTTCCAAGCAGAGCTCTGGACAGAATTCATTTTTGAAAGGTGTTGGGGGCTATAGGGGTGCCACTTCGCACGTGGGCTGGTTACACTAAGAAAATAATCAAACCCCAGGGAAAGTCGAAGCTGTTTAAAATGTCTCGCGTGAATCCCCCCCCCACCCCTTCTCAAAAGAGCTTGCCAATGAGCAATGCAGTGGGCACCCCGGTTCAACCAGGAAAATACTCTGCACATGTGTGAACTCTTGCCAGCTGTGATCTCAGGGTAAACCGCGAGTAATTACTCTCTCCAGCGGAGCCACTCCAGGTTTGCACTCCCTGAGTCCAGGAGCAGAACTTGGCCCTGCGAGTTGAGTTGGTGGAAAAGCCGACGTCTCGCGAGCCACTGGCTGAACGGAACCGTAATTGTTGCAATTCTACATCTTCAAGGCTATTAGATCCTTGTAGCTCCCCATCATGCTGTGTTTGGAGTAAATAGAGAGTGTTTAGCCAAGCTGAGACATCCTTTAATGGAACAGACAGTTCTTCCTCTCTTCATCTGCTTGTCCCCACAGCTTTGTTATTTAAAGTCAGGTTAAAAAAAAAAAATCAGTAGACAGGTTTGGTTTGGAAGCCGGAGGACAGGAAAAGTTAGAGATATTTATTTGACAGGGTCAAGGTTGCTGCTTTTCTTTTCTCTTTCCCCAGGTCCCATAGGTGTTAGACTGAGAGACATTTAATCGAGGGAGTAGCGGTTTCATATCTATAACAAAAATCAAATAATGCAAGATGATTTACTCCCCCTAGCAACCAGGGAGCTTACCCTTAGCAACCAGCCTAGCCTCAGGCAGCGGTGTAATCAGCTTGAAAATATTTCAATTATTGTGTTGATTTTAGTGGATTTGAGAAGCGCTGTGCGGAGAGACCAGGCACATTCTGCCCGCGACCTGGAGAGGAAGATATTGATTTAAACAGGTGTCAGAAAGGAAAAGTGGAGTAAATTTAAATGCAATAGGAGAACAGCGCATTGAGTGTGGTTCAGTGTGGGGGTGACATTTTGCTCATCGCCTTGAATGAAAGTGACTCAACTGAACTAGAAATTTCACCTTGAAAATCATCTCCCATCGACACAATCAAGAGAAAGCTGCTCGCCATCTCTTTTCCTGGGTCTGGGGAAAGGGGGGGAGCAGACAACTGGGTTTTTAGGCAGCTTTGGGGAAAGTAAGTATTTTTTTTTCTTTAAAGAAAAAGCATTAGCGCCTCCCCGTTGAAGTAATTAGCTAACAGCTGATGAGGGTGAGCGAGAGGGAACCTGAGGGAAAGTGCCTATAAACAGAGGGCTACTGAAGTCCAACATGCATCGCTGTATGGATTGATCCTATCCAAATCAGAGTTGAGTAAATGCTGGTAGAGTTGATCATATCAGGTCTTGTATCTCCAGGTGAGTTGTTGGTATGGGAGATGGATAGACATTATGGTTCTCAGGTCCACCCCTATGCATCTTCAGAGGCAGCTGATATTGGTATTAATAGAGAGTCCCTTCCTAAAGAGGGCTACTTGCTGACTCGAAACGCGGGTTATCAAACCCAAAGAGTTGGGAATAGATTCTAGGAAAAGAAATCAAAGGAGGATGTTAGGTTTTGGTTCAACAGCCACTTTCATTCAAGTTGCTATTAGGCTTGGAAACAAACCATGGGCTGCTACCGATGGTACCAGGCCAGAAAGGATGTGGGCATTGGTAGCGGGTTGACATTTCAATTATCAGTGCCATAGCTCCGTTGGGTCTCTTCTCATTAGCAGATCTCTTAGGCTACTGCTAATATGTCACGTTTATGGTACATCATTTTTACCACAGAAGTGGTGCATGTCCACTGAGCAGGATGTACCTCTGTATGCCCAGGTGCCACTGATACATATCCAAGACCTACAGTACAGCCTGTTCAGGTCGACTTGAATGTAAGCTGGCATATTAAAGAGGAAAACCAGATCTCAGTCCCCGGATATTCTGGAAGTTCACAGAGATTCAACAAGTTCTCCATCCCCTCTTCAATATTTGCATGCCGATTGGGTCAGCAGAGTTGATCTTACTTCGCTAGGACTGAACGTTGCTCTTCTCCAATTTTCCCTTTCAGCTGCAGTTCACAGACATTGTACTAACCACCTCCCTTCCCGGTGCAGTAACAGCCTGCACATAGTTCAGTGAAAACCAGTGACATCTTTGTACACAGTCTACTGACCAGCTGCTTTCTGATGCAACAGAAGCCTGTAGACTGTGCTGATAATAGGGTTTCTTCTGTTTTTCAGGGAAGTGACAACTGACATACCATGTTCTGCGGAGACTCTATCCAGTAGGGTGACATCTTGCATGGAGTGCATTAAAATCCTAGTTCTTAGGGCAGTGACAGTTCATACACAACGTTAGCGATAACCTGGGGAAACTCCTATATAGTTCTCTGGCAAGCTGCTTTCTGTGCGCCTGTGACAGGTTGTATACGGAGGACTTATCACCTGCTTTCTAGTGCAACAAGCAAGTAGCATGCAGTGTAATGATGACCTGGCACCGTGCATGATGGAATCGATATCAGACGGAGGAAAAGATGTCACAGCTGCTGACCCAAGCTGTTGGACCCACGTATCATTGTGGCCCAGTCCCTCGATTTATTCTGCTGTGATCACTCAGCGCTCTCCACATTAACCTGTGCAATAGTGTTGTAGAACTAGCAAACTTGGAAAGAAACCTTCAGTAGTAGTGGCAGAGGCCTGGAAGCCTCTTTTCAAATCTGAGCATTTGGGGAGTCGGCCAGCTCTGCATTGCCTCAATTTTCTTCTTATCGCTGGAAATTCCTTCCTCACTTATCGAGTGACCAAGGTAAATCACTTCTGTTTGAAACAGTTCACACTTCCCTGGGCTCAATTTCAGAGTGGTGTTTTAGAGCTTATCACACACCATTTAGAAATGTATCAGTTCCTACTCAAAGGCTGGGCTGAGAGAGGAAAGCCACACCGTACCCTCTCCTTTTGAACAGAACGGGAGCACTGAAAGATCTTCAGATAGCAAAGGGCTTTACATTATCTTTGGATAGGAAAGGGTATAACATGAGATTGCTGCAACCACTGCAAGAGTCATTGCCTGCTACATAAAAACATAGACCTTCCCCTTAATTTTGGGCCCACTTCTACATGCCATTACCTGGGTAGTAAACCAAAACCTAGCATCCACTGAGTCACCTATCCATGGAAAAGAAAAGAAAATCTTCATTTGGTTTCAATTGCCCAGAAATAACATAGGCCTGCCAGCTTAATATTTCAGGTTAAGATAAAGTCGGGTGATGCCAAGGACAAGCAAGTTATTGGGGATTTGCATCGCAATAGTGTCTACCAGTCCCAGCCACGTGTCAGGACCCTGTTGTGTTAGGTGCTTTACAGAGAGAGAACAAAAAGATGCCCCCCTCCCGCAAGAGTTAATGTAATACTACTGCCCCTGCTACCTCATTCACTGAAGTCTTCTCCCCCATTTACCACCGGTAGCAAATAGTGACTCGATGCTTCTGATTTGCCCTTCACCAGCATGTTACAGTCTCTGGGTTCACCCCCATGAGCAGGAACATGTGTTTCTCTGGGGACAAACAGCAGCAGCACAATACGCTCTGGCGTGTGGCCCATTGCCCCCGGTGGGGTAGGAAAGGCTGGGGCCAGCAGCTGGGCTGGTCCCAGCAGCCTTACCTGGGGTCCTGAGGGCCTCCGGGGACTGCAACTGTGGCAATGCAGTAGCACCGAGCCTAGCCAGCAGCTGGAGTGTGGCTCCAGCTGGCCAGGCTCCGGTTCTGGGCGGCGCACTCTGCCGCCAAGCACGCCACCCCACTTTTTTAAGGCACAGGGGTTTTTTACACTGGGATTTCCTGGACCCTCCCCCACCATGCTGCAAATTAGTAGTTGGGAACACCTACATGTGCGGCGCCGTATACCACGCATTCACGCTCATCTGGATGCGCCCTCTCTGTCTCTGATGGATTGGGATTGAGAAACAGATTTCAAAAGGCTTTAAAGTCCCATTTCTGTTCCCCATTACAATATGCAGCCCTTCCCTAGAATTTACTTTCCACGTCACCTGCTGTTCATCAGAGTTTCCAGTTCCCTTCGCAATCTGCTGCTCATCAAACACTAAGCAACTCAAACTGGACCCACCTCTTGCTTGATATCAGTAAATCAGGGCTTTGAGCCAGGACATTTTTCCAAACTAATCCCCACGAGTCCTCATTTTAGGTTGGCCAGAAAGTTATCAAAACGTGCGGTAGGACCGATGGTGTCGGCTGACCTGAAGAGCAAGGTAATTTGCCTTTTGTTGACTGGCTGCTGGATTAAAAGAAAAACAACGTATTTTATCTGTCGCAAGAGTGTTCCTGGGAAAATCACCTGTTCTAAGTTTGCAGAAACTGCTGGCATTTTGCCTTGTTAGTATTTGTAAAGCACAATGCAAGTTATTAATAATCAATAACCAAATCAGAGTAAGTAAATACACAGGGCCATCTCATGCCATTGATTTTGAAGCCATACGCCCCACTGAAATCAATGGAGAGCTTTGCTTAAAAGCCAAAGGCATGGTATGGGCCACAATTCTTAAACATAAGGAAGCACAAATCCAATATGAGCTTATCTTCTACCTCAGTCTCCCAAACCTCCTGCTTCAGTTCTTTGAACCCAAGCCTCCTACAGCGAGCTTTGAGTAACTCCCATTGACTTCTCATCGAAAGGGAAGTCAACACAATTGCTCTTCTTTAAAGAGTAGTCAGTGTGAGTAACAGCTATCTGGAGGCTGGGGAATACACAACCAGAAGTCCTACTTCATGGCCTGAGGCATATTTTTTTTGGACTGTCACGGTTCCTACTTGCGATGAATGAGTTTGCTTGCTTTTCGAAACTTCAGTTTCTCAGCTTTTTAAACGGGCTGGTTCAACAGCAGCCGCTTTGTGCCAGTATCCACAACTACAATGTGTTTCAGAGTTGCAGTCTCCTATTCAGACTTTCACCTGCCAATACTGAAACAAAACTTTGAGCTACACCAGTTAATTAGCAGCTTTCCTCGTCTCCACAATACACCTGGCATCAGCTTCGGACGCAGGCACTGCTGGAACTTGGAGCCCAATCCAAAGCCTGTTGAAGGTGGGATGGATCTTTTCATTGGCTTCAGTGGACTTTGGGATCAGGCATTTGGCAAAGAACTACGATGAGGCTCTCTTCTGGTTTGCCTTAAATGCATCACACTTTCTTTTTCTGGTGAGTTTCTTCCATTGCAGCAATGGACGACAGCTTTCTCTATGTTGAATTATTGCCAGCATTCTTGGCTTGGCACGCAGCATTACAAGCTTTTTTTTCCCCCCAACTTCCAAATCAGGCATAAAGTTAGCAACTCATTCCTCACTGCAGCCCTGTCTCTGCTACAGAAACTGCCAGATCCTATAGCCAATTTTAAACTCTATGCTTAAAATCAGTTTGGACCAACGAGGCCCCTGAAGTGTAAACAGGTCCTGGAGGATTTCACAAAGATGTATACCTGCAAAGTGTCGGAGCTGCAGCATCCACCTCCCTCAGGAAAGCTCACCTCTGTTGCTAATGGGGTATTTGCTGGTGCAGCTGGGTATTGGTAACCTAAACAATCAAGTACAAAAAGCTCTTAGCTTGGGAGAAAAGCCTTGTTCTCTTCTGGTGCTTAGCTCGGTTCTGCCTATCTCGATTGTTCGGTAATCTCTGCCCAGATAGGAAGAGCCTGTTCTGTGTCAGAATAACTCAGTGTGTCCACGGACAAATGCAAGCTTGCTGGGGACCTGGGGTATGTGCTCAGTTGGTGAGCCCAGGCTGAGATCCTTGTTAGCATGCCCTAACCGGTTTGTGAAGTGGGCTAGTTAGACCCATGCTAGCTTTAATCTATCTACCTGTGCTACAATCTGATCTTCATTTGCCTTGTGACTCTGCCCTTACAGGCTTTTCTGCAGCAGGAAAGCAGCAGCAGCCAAGTAGATCCATTTAGGTTTGCTGATAAATGAAGCCTGTCCTGTCCATTTCCATCTTCTAAAATGTCTTTAGCCCATCACTGATCCCTGAGAAACCCCACAGTACTGCAGATCCATCTCTTGAAGTTGGCTTCAGAAATAGGAGGCCTCTATATCCATCAGACAAAAAGGTTCAGGCCTCTTACACCACAGTGCCCTGCAGAAAATTATGGAGTTAGAGAGGTAGATGCTGTAGAAAGCACCTCTCTTGTCAGAAGCCGGATTCCTTCCTGGCTAGCAGAAAGCTTCTACTTTAGCTACCTGACTGCTTATTCCATCTGTTAATTTACAGAGGCTGGAGAGCTCAGATATTCTGATCCAAGCATTTTTAACTTCTTTAAATCCTGTCTTCAATTTGCTCTGTAAAGAGTTCCAGGCTTCTGCCTCCTGGCCCTTGCCAGAAAAGCCATATTTATCTGTTAGTTAGCGCTCACCTCTCCATTGTGCTAACTCCCCAGAAATGACTGAATTTTACACATCCAACTTTTGGTCTCACTCAAAATTTGGGGGGACTCCCATTCAATTCACCGTGATGTCACACTCATTTTTTATACTGAAGTTACTCCATGGGAGGAAGTGTTTGTGATTCACACTACCTGAGTGACAGGAGAATATGACCCTCTGTTTTAAAATGACCTCAAAGGATCCTCAAACAGGCCCTTTATACAGGAAAGGCTGAAACAGGCAAAGGGCTATTTAGAAAGAAAATAGTCTCTTTTCTTTCAAAAATAGCTATTCAAAAGTGACGGCAAGAAAGACAGATGCCCAGAAGAGCGCATCTGCCAAAGTGTGCTTCTCTTTCCAACTCAAGATGGCTGCTTTCAAGGAAAGGCATTTTATTAGCAAGGGTAGAAGAGAAAAAAAAGGAAAGCTAGCCCCATTAAATGATCTACCTCTTTACTAAGACTGCCAAACTTGCCATGCATAAAACAGAGGCATATAGCGGCAAGTGCATGCTTCCTTTGCTTAGATGCATCTTAAACTCATATTAAGCAGAGGCCGTACTAGAAGAGCATGCCTTTCATAGGGCAGAGCCACTGCGGAGGAAAACGGTCAGTGTCTACAGCACAGCAAGGTACGTGGACGTATCCAGTCTCCTCGGAAAGAGTCTTTGGTTGACAAACTACCAGTCTCCTCCCTCGGATCTATGGCAGAAGCACCCACCTGTACTAAGAGTACCCACTCAAAGTCCAGGTCTATCAGGTTTGATTTAGGCACATGTTAAGATCCAGAAGACTTATTCATTATTCTGTCACCAGCACTTGGTTAGGGTTGGTCAGGTTACTCGCCACTCTGATTAAATGGACTATGCCACACTTGGAACGGCAGAAAGAGCCTGAGCTGATAGCACTTGTTTTTGGAGGGACACATTCACACATTTCCTGAGCTTTCTCAAGTGACAGCCTAGTTGCGGCATCTCTCAGGATGTACTCCAGGAGCCTGGTATCTTGGCAAGCCCAGGTTTGTTTTCTAGGAATCAACTGAAAGCTTGGTTACTTGCAGCCTGGCCAACATGATTCACAGGTGTAGGCAGTGACCTTTTGCCCAAATCCAGGCTCATGGCTGGCCGACCTTCTCTAGCCTCTTTGCCCGTGCCATCAAATACGTGGCAGAACTGAACACAACACTAAGTTTTCTCAGGTCGACACTGATGATGAGTCATACGAGCCTTTTCAGCACCATCATTATCAGAATAGGGCTGAGCCACTCGTTTTGAGTCAATTCAGCTATCTCTTTTCTCTGGAACGGCTGCCATCTTCACAGGTATTTGGTGAGGTGGTGGGGGCCCGGGACAGCCAGGCGTTCACCACTTGATGGTGCCACACTCGGTAGATACAGTGGCCGGACCCTTCTCAATTACAGATGCCCTTTGAGCCCATTGGTACCTGGAATCTGAAGGTTAGCAACCGCTGGGATTCTTCAGAGGAGATACGGTCACTGATGGGCATTGAAAACATCGTGTCAGGGGTCCACGGACTTCTGTTGCAAAAAAACCAAATAACCTTGGACAGAATTGCTAGAAGAGTGAAGGTAGAGCAATGCTCACACCACATAGGCTGGTGTGTGGGGCTTTTGCTATCTTCAAATTAAAATATTTTTGAATTTCATGAAGGACAAATCCCTGGTGAGAAGGGACGTCTCATCAGGATGGTATTGACACCACATTCATGTTCTGTAGCAGGTGGCACATGTCCTCTAAAGATTCGCAATGGGAGGACTAGGATCCATAAAGTTAATGGCCAGATTTTTCTTTGTAGCCTTCCTTCATCAATGAAGTTCCTGAGGACTGGAAGGGACCTCCTAGCTCATCAAGTCTAGTCCCTGGTTTTTGCAGGCACCACAGGATAAGCCTCCTGTCATGAACTGATTAAGCTCTGTCTTAAAAGCAGTCAGGGTTTTGCCCTCCCCGTCCCTCCCAACAACTGGAGTGCTGTTGCAGAACCTCACTGCTCTCATTTCCACCTTCTGATTTCCAGCCTATATTTATTCATGGCCAGTTTATATCCATTTGTTCTTGTGCCAGCACAGTCCTTTAACTTAAATAGCTCTTCTCCTTTGCTCCTTCTCCCTGCTGTCTATAAATAAAATCAATCAGATCCCCTCTCAGCGTTTGGTTTGCTAGATTAAACAAGCAAAGCTTTCCTGGTTTCCTTTTGTACGGCAGGGTCTCCATTCCTCTGATCCTCCTAGCCGTCCTTCTCTGCACCTGTTCCAGTCTGAGTCCATCATCTCTGAACAATGAAACATTTGCCTTTTTACAGCTGTTTCACATTGGCAGGTCCTAGTCATCCTCTGATCACTAGGAGGTCTTCTCCTCCTCAGCTGCTATTCTGAAGGATGATGTGTAGCAAGCAAAAGAGATTTGTTGCAAACCGTTAAAGAACTTCTCACAGTCGGCTCCAGGTAGGGGCTTGTATTGTGCAGCTTACCTAAATCAGTAAGTCCAGTCTGTATTATCATCCCTGAAACTGGAGGCATTTCAATGCCTCTATGTACAGGAACTACTATCAGGACAAGACATGCTTGGGATACTCTTGGTGCCCCAGCCCCATGGCTTCCCTTTAGGGAACACTAAAAACTGCAGTTGTTGAAGAATTTCCAGCTCCAAACTGCAGCGACACAAGTACTCGGATTTACCAGGGAGAGAATAACATCCGAGACGCACTTCCTAATGAGGAGAGCTCGACACACGAGACAGCTTAACAGAAGATGCTTTTAGTCGTATGACCATTAGCATGCACAGTCCTACCATGAAGCAGGTCAAGACCAATTTCCAACCCAAAAGCGCTCTCTCAAATTCGTGGCTCAGCACCTGAAGGAAAGGCAGTGCTGTTGCCACAAATGGCTGGTGGACTAGGATCGCTGCAATTATATTGCCAATGATGGGCCAGATGCTTGCTGCTGCAAATGAATATAGTTTCAATATAGCTGATGGAGTTACACTTATTTACAACAGCTGAGCCTTTGCTTCAATACAAGAAAATCCTCTTTTGGGCCAGGTTTGGAAGTTAAAAGTTGGGCTTTGTCTTGCCTATAACTTCTGCCAAGTATTTTAAGCTTGTGAGATTTTTTTTTTTTTTTGGAACGTATTTCCGTCACTGCTGAGAGTGCTGTTGCTCACCAATGAACAATCCCTCCAAAATGCCTGTGCCAAAAAGCTTTGCCTGGACAATTTCCCACATATTCATTATTCCCTGCATTGGAAAAAAAATGCTTCTCGACGTCAAAAAGCGCTCAAGCAAAAATATCATTTTTCTGGGTTTTTTTTTTTTTTTTTTACCTATTCAGTCATTCTCTTTGTGTGACTTGGCACTAGGTTCTACTAATAGATGTTCCCTCCAGAAGGCTGTCCTTGCAGTATTTTTCTCTAGGGCATGTGTTTGGGGACTCATGTGCCGATAGGATTTTTATGTAGCTCTCACCCAAATCTCTTCCCCCCACTCCCGCATTCAACTCTCCGACCTTCCTGCACGGATTGACATCCTTTATTTTTGGTCCTCTTCATACTTGTATGCCCTCCATCACTGCCGTATCTGAGCATCTCAGAAATACCAGTGGAATTATTCCCCCGGCTCGCAGGACAGCTTGCGGTGTAGGGTATTATATCCCTCATTTTTACAGACAGGAGGAAGGTAGGTACTCTAGACTCTGCTGCTGGATTCGGCCGCTCAGTTTTACCCAAGTTAACAGCCTCCTTCATGGAAAAGATGATCACCATAATGGTATGACCAGAAGCTGCATCTTCCATCTCCAGCAGGTCCAGACGGCAGTGGCTGATCTCCCAGGGTTACCATGGGAAATCTTCATCCTCTGACAATGTAACTGAAGCTTAGACACTGCAGTGATGAAGGGCAAACGAGTAGAGAGAGGAACAAAAGTAAAGGATGTCAATGCATGGAGGAAGGTAGGTGACACCCGAATGCAGGCAGGGGGGAAGAGGTTTGGGTACTAGCTGCATAAAGATGTCAGGAATGGAGTGTGCCCTGTTGTTCAGGGACTGTGATTCCCCCTCACGGGGTCCCTGCCATCTCTCTACCGTTGCATTTTACAGGGGAAACGGGCTCACTTTCGACACAATGTCTCTATCTTCTCTCTCATCATCTGGACCAGCTCCCATTGGTCTCTGAATCCTGATAGACGACTCAATAACACCTAAATTTCACTTCATAGCCAACACTTCCCCGTGCCCTTTCTCGCCCACTCCAGTAAGAAGGCTCATCATTCTCCCGGTGCCATCCACTTTCCCCACGTTTGGTCATTCCTCCAATATACAAAACAGCATCCCACTGTTTAGCATTTCCACTTTGCTTCCCCCTCCCACCCTGCTGTACTTGCAGATACGATCTGTATTGTGCTGCATGTTTTCATAAGAGACTGTAATCCACTCGGAAGCAGTTTGTGATAATTCTGCGCGGAGAACTAAACAAAATACATTGCATTTATTATGTTCCCCTTTGCTTCCAGACCCTGCGAGAGGGGGGTAAGGAGGCTTCAAGGTGCATTTATTTCACTACCCTGGACAGCTCATATCAGACAAACTGTCCTTGACTCCGGGCTCCGCAAAGGAAGCCTGAACTTTCCACAAACATGATCCCTATCATATCAGATGCTTATATATTTCATAACAGGCTTTTATTCCCCTGTCTTTGTTCATTTATTTATCTGACACTTGGCTAGATATTTCACTGCCTGCCTTTTTATTCACCTGTCATTATCCGCTGCTTACATTTTAAAATACACACCTCTTCATGTATATTAAATATAAACAAGCTCCTGCCGTCACTCGCTTTCATGTTGGATCGTTTTTATCACTGTTAAATAGCGAAAGAATCGATGCTTTGAAAATCCTTTCTGCCTCCTAGTCAGATTCATCAAGAGTCTAAACCCCCTCATTGATGCATCTTGAGGCCTGAGGCTACAATCATGTCAGTGGGTAAAGTTACACCTCTGATGATCTTGGCGGGTGCAGGATCTGGTTTGCAGAGGAACAAACTTGGGAGTTGAGTAAAATAGGATCATAAAAGCTCTGGTGTTATAAATAAACATTGAGCAGCTTTCCCTGACAATCCACTGCATTAACCTACTGTACATACAGTGGTACAGAGTTCATCTCGTCTTCCACGTTACAAATCAGGTAGGGTTGGAAGCCAAGCAGGTACAGTAAATGGCATATGATACCCAGTGCGGATCACTTACTCCCATATGTTGTCTAACGCTTCTTTAGCGCATTCCTTTAAGGGGAAAATTGACTTGAAACTACAGTCACATAAAATGCGCTGCATATCCCAAAGCATTTTGAAAAAAGCAGTAAGATATTACATTGTGGATTTTTACTACCATCAGAGAAACAAGTAAAAATATTTAACTTGTTTGTTAAAATATTTAACGTGATTTGACAGTTCACCAGATGTTTAAAAGTAGCTAAAAAGAATGGGAGAAGCTGTTGCCAAATTTAATAAATGTGTGTGTGCGCGCGTAATGTTTGTTATCTGGAGAAGTACATTTAGATGTCTTCTTAGGTTAGTATCACATATGCTAGACCACATGTTCCTACTCTGGTACACATATATAATTGTGCACATTTATCTTATTGTAGTTTAAAGTGCAAACAGGAAGAAATAACGTCGCTGTCACTGTCTCTTTCAGCTTATATGAGAGGCCTCCCTAGTTGAACCTCTGTGAAAATACACAATGAAAACTTCAGGGGAGGATGGAGGAAATGACTTTAAAATAATGTAATCAAGGAGCACCTTTTTGGAGAGAACTATGCCATTTGAAACCTGTCACAAAATGGGTAGGAGGAAACAAATGGAGGCTGTTCCAACAGGAGCCTTCTGGTCAGATCTGTTTTACCATCGTTTCTTTGTGTCTGTTGAAACGAGATTATTTTCACTGGGCCAGCTTGTGATTTGGTCTCCATGTTCATGCACTGTGGCAGTGAGAGCAAGACCAGCCTTTGGGTTGAGGGGCATCTATGTAGAGTTGTGTCCACTGACTCTCCCTCCTCGCAACCTTGAGGCATGGGAAATGAGGAGAGGTTTGGTTACACATGCACATGTGCAGACACATCACTACCAGGGACAGCTGAGCCAGCATAAGAGCCGTTGAACTGTGCAGCTGGTCTAAGCCAGCAGTACAACATTACCCCGGTTGCCCTCCATCCACCCACGCAAGGAGGAAGCAAGGAAGGGATCACGGTGCGGTGCCCCAAGGCCTGCGGACGCTCCCTATTGGAACGGTTCGTTGTTTCCTCAGGGCTGCTCGTGAGGCCACCTCCAGCCCCCTTGGAGGATTAAACCGAGTCCTGAGAGCTTTCCTCTATGTTCTGCCTAGTCCTCACCAAGCGAACGTCACTAGGAATTTGATAAAAGGTGATAACGCCCCAGCTCCTGTTCACCTCTCCCCCCGAAGCCAGCTTGCGTGATTGTGGCCAGCCAGATCTGGCTGCAAGAGTTTCTGGATGAAAGATCATGGTCTCTTTCAAGACCTGTGCATCCCAGTTTGCCATTTTCTCACTGGTTTTCCATAATGATGACCATTATACAGGGGGGGGAAAACCATCAGCCCATCCTACAGTCAGCAATATTTCCTGCTCTCGGCATCCACCCTGACGTTTATGGCAATGAAGTAGAACTGTGATCTTGGATCCTGTACTCTGTGCATTTTGCAGCTTGGATTTACAAAAGCAGAGAGAAATCCCATTTAATTTCAGAAAATTTTAATTGCGGGAATCAGCCTTGAGAGGCAGAGCTAGATTCACAGATCCCTTTGGTGTTCAAGCCATGGACCTTCTCAAATTATAGGGTGGAAATCACTTCTGCAGTTCGAAATAACCTGACTGTCCAGAGAGACAATGAGAAACAGACCTCAGCAACAAGGAAGACAAATGGCAGTGGTAACGTGACTGATAAAAACCACTCTAAAACCATTTTTAAAAGAAAAAGGCAAAGAGGGAGTTGATCACATCTGTGACCAGATCAGAAGACAGTTGCCCTTTAGCATTTGGCTTTCTCCCACCACAAGCATTTGTGTGCAAGCACAAGAGATATAGCTCCTGAGATCTCCAGATTCAGGTGAAAACCCTTTGGAACCCCATAGGAACAGGGAACCTGGCAGCCATGAATCAAGGTGCAAAGCCAGACACTTGCTTCTTGGCTACCAGATATGTGTCAAATTCTCATGGTGGGTCTGGAGAAAAATGTCCACCCTGGTACTGGATTGGTAAAAGAGGTAGATTAAAAAGGCTGGAAGTGTTTAAGCCAACGTGAACCCACCTCTGGCCTTAGTGCTGCAGTTTCACTGCCATCCTGAGGCAATGAAGACCTTCAGGACATTGTACGAGGCTCACTTATCTCCTCACTCTTTTGGGGAAGGGGTAGAAGTAAGTGGGATGAAGCTTATGGATGAACTGTGAACAGGTGAACAGATGTTATTCCAGGGCAGTAGCTGGCTAGGCAAATTTGGGGCCCACATGTTTGACTTCAGTAGAGCTGTACTGATTGAATCCTTTTCTGAGTATTTTCTATCCAGCCTAATTTTGCATGCATTTTGCATGATGTTGTCTGTAAATGGGCCTAGAAATTGCAAGAGATGTAATATATATATAAATTAAAAGACATAAATAAGAAATAGTTCTGCAAAGCAGCTCTTGCTACTGGTACAGAGAATCACACAGAGGCAGAGGTGAGCGTTGGTTACTTGCACAGCGAGCTCCTTGTTCTGGGTTGTCAGACAGGCATCCGCGTTATCACTGTTGGTAAAGACTTGCAAGACTCTCATCAGACACAGAGCATAGGCATCAGCAAGACATTGTGTGCTCACACGTTTGGCTGGATAAAGGCAACTCACAAGGTTGAGCCCTCAGCTGCCAAGAGATGGGAAAAATCAGGTCAGTGGGACATAAAGATGGGGAAGAGGCAGCAACATTGAGAGACTTGTTGGGAACTTCACAGTGGCCCCTGAAGGGTATGTGTTGGGTGTCCATCTTTTTTTGTGTGTGTGTTGCTTTTGTCTTTCTCGCTGAGGTAAGATTCTTTCAAAGCCACAAACGCCTTCAACTGCCTTCACATCTTTGCACTATCCCAGCCTACATGGGGGTTTTTGCAAGGTATCTCCCCTAGCATCTCATGGTGCTGGTCTGGTAGTCAGAAATGGTTCAGAGTCATTGGAAAGGGGGGGCGGGGGGATAAGCAGTACTAGGAATTTGCGCCGTCCTTCACTTATGCCAAAAAATGAAAAGAAACTATAAAATCCCTGTTTTCTGAATATAAAAAGGTTGTGAAAATAGGACTCCAAGGGCTCTGCAAATGATTATGCTAATTAGATCCAGGGCTATTCAATAGCGCTGAAGTGATGCTCAGGAATTTTGAACTACAGTTTTTAGTGTGATTACAGATCATATTAAAATTCTATTAGTCTTCATGTAAGATGTGAATAAGTGGAACAGAATAATAGGTCCATACATTCATGAACCCACATACTTTAAAAATAGCAGAGGTTTTGGTATGAAAATAACCCCCTTTTTAAGGGGAGGGGGAAAAAAGCCTTATTTATCTAGCAGCACAGGGTGAAACCAGCTCCAGCAAAACAGTCAAAGGCTGCTGCTATTCCAAGTGGACTCCAGTTCAACTGTTATTGTATGGTTAAATTTATAATTGTTTTAGCCTTGCTGCCTGGTATAATTAAGATACACAGAAGAGAAAACTTTGTAGCAATATTTCTTTTTGTTTCTGCCTGGCAAATGATAAATTGTTAATGAGCACCTGTTACAATGTTAATGAAAGTAAGATCTGTATGTAAATAAAGAAAATTTAATAACTTAACAAGGTGGATTAAAATTCCCAACCTGCTCTTTCCTAATCTAACACCAAACACCAAATACTTGCTATCTAAGCAGGAAACTGGTTAATGTATTCACCTCCGTGTACTTTTCAAACTATAATTAATATTTTAAAAATTTATAAAACCGAAATCATAGGTTTGATTGTAACAAACAAAATATCGGTCTTTAATCTACTACAAAAGGTTGGTGCAAATCCCCTTAAATGATACTAAAATGTAAACCGCTGGTCAGGAGGGAGGAACTGATTATGTTTAACTTATTTTGCATTTGTCATAATCACATTCTTTATAATTGTATTTAAAATGACTCCAAAGCAGTTGATTGGCAATATGGTCGCACAAAAGAAATATGAAACGAGAACATTTGTCTTTTGAGAAAAAAAAAACCTCTCCATATAAATAACTTTCAAGGTATGTCCTCTGGACATTCAGTGAATATTAACACTTGACAAATGGACGTGGTCAGTTTACACTAAAGTACAAGCTGTGTGGGGGGAAGAGGAGAGGGTCGTCTTCTAAAAAAAATGAAAAGGAAGCGACTCTCATACGATTCCTTGCTGCCAGCCTGGACTGCATAACAGGCTATGTAGGGTCGCTATCCGGAAGCCAGCACCTAATTCTGCCACTGGCTGAATGCAGACAAACCCAGCGAGATGCTTTGCCCCATAGTCCCGCTGCACAGATCCCAGTATGAGACTGGGACCTTAGATCCAAATCTTACGCCTTGGACCAAAGTGGATTAAATCAGATTGATGCAGGGAGGTGAGAGCAGGTCTTCTCCCTCCTGCACGTTGGTGCATGTCAAGATTCAGCAAGCCCCGCAGACTCCCCGTACACACACATGCACGTGCCCTTCATTTGCAGAGGACTCAGAATGCAGCTGCACAAGCTGGTCTTAGCAAGGACATCTGAACAGAGGCAAAACCGTCAGCCCACTCCTAAATGCCCCTCTGGAATCATGTGCAGGAAGCCCATCCTGAGCTTCTCAGCACTCAATTGCTCATGAGAAATAGGCACAGTGCAACCATCCTGCACAACAGATGGCACCTGTCCCGCTGCATGAAGGGGAAGGCGAGATTTGCCCTCTAACGGTAAGCTGGGCTTCAGCGCAGGCCACTGCTTGTCGCAAGGCAAAGCCCAGTGCAGGGAGAAGTGTTCACGGCATAATCACAGTCTTCAACTAGCAAAGCAACTCTAGCAGCCTGAAAAGAGCACCATTGCCATGAAACAAGTCCTTCCCACAGGCTCCGTTCCTGTCATATCCAGGTGCCCCAGAAGCTTTAAAGTATTTCTGCTTACAGCAACCCTGTGCAGTGGGCAGAGCTGTTGCCTCTGTTTTACAGACGGCAGGGCAGAGGGACAAAGGGGCCTGCCCAAGGGAACACAGGAAGGCTGTAGCGAAAGAAAGGATTAAACCCACATCTCTGATGTCCCAGCCCAGTCCCCCGAACATCAGACCTTCCTCCCCCACTAAGCCAAGCATGCAAACCTGAGCATAAACTAGGGCAGCAGCCAGCCATCACCACTCCTTACAGACTGGATCCTCACCCACTGACATCAAAGCAAACAGTCCCCTAGCATCCCTGGGAGAGATCCCTAGAGGAAATAATGTAAATGACTCCCCCCACCTCCACTCCCCACTTTTGGCTAATATACCTGTATACTCTGTGTCCCTTAATTGGGAAGCACTTTGCAAGGCTGCACTTAATAAAGATGGATACTTCATTAGGCCATCTCCCAAGGAATCACTTTAGCTTAATAACAGCAAATGGCAATGACACTGCTTAATTGGGACAATTCTTAGCAAAACTTCCACTTAATGGGGACATATTAGGCCAGTGCCCAACTGTGGTAAAAGAAGAAGGTGAACAACACCAACTTCCTGCCTTTTTAGTAACACAAGGGCCACGAAAAATATGCAGAAGTAGTACAGAGGAAATGGACTGAGGATTGTTTTAACTTTGGCTTTAGTGCTCTCTTTCTTTAAAGTCTAGCCCTTACAAGCTGTACGGGGAAGATCAGCTGTTCTCCCAAGCATCCCTGCCCAGTGATCATGTGCATTTCCCTACCACCTTCCCTCTGAGGTTTTGATGCACTGGCAGCAGTTTCCTTTGTGTTGCATCTATGCTCTCATACTATCATAAATAGAAGTCTGCAAACTAAATGGACAAGACTTCTCTTTGCTCCAAATGGGAAAAGATTCCCCTGGAACAGCCCATGCATGTGATGCCATATCACTATCGTTTGAAGGGCATGTGAATAAAGTACTATGTGTTCCTGACAGGAGATCTGTGCTTGATTCCTGTTTCCCTGTTTAACCCAGGACAAGACACCTCAGCCCAAACCCATAAAGGATCTTTGGCTTTGCAATACTATTGCACCCTGGGTCCTTACAGTATGCATAGCCCTGACACCAGCACCCAGCCTCTATGCATGGAGAGCGTTAGGTGCCTCGGCTGGGATTCACAAAGGAGTGAGTTGCAGTCATGGCCTGATGGTGTGGCCGCATATAGGGAGCATGGGGAGTGAGGAGCTGCCTAAGACCAGCCAATAGGAAAAGCTGAGGACTGTGATGTACCTTAAACCCTAGCCATCTCATGGGTTTAGGCCACTCAGTGCCACCAGGGTGCATCTCCTTCCGCTTGGGATTCCCAGCTCTGAATCCTCTCCTGTAATGATGGGTCTGATCCCTTCCTTTTCAAAGGTGAGCAGGGGTCACTCCTTTCTTTCAAAATGCAGCAAGTGTGGGTAATGGTACTTGCCTGGTATATGCAGCTCAAGGGCTGGAGCAGGAAGCAGGAGACCAGTCCAGATGGAGATGCTTTCAGGACATGTGCAGCAGCAGCAGAACCTCAGGCATTGGGGGAACTTCCCAGTCAAAGCCATAGGTGCCCCCAAATTTCAGCCCCTTGGAGGGCTGGGGAGTGGCTGAATGGGGGTTTTGCAGATCAAAATTTGGAACTAAATTCCACATCAAATGCCCAGGTCCTTTTTGTTGATCTGCCCCTTCACTCCCTGGCCCTCAGTCCCTGTTGTATAAAGTGAGGATTACGATACTTCCTCTGCCCCACAATATACCTCTCCTGCCTATTGAGGATGCAAACTCTGTTGGGCAGAGACTGCCCCTTAACTATATTCTTGCATGAAACCAGGTGCAATAAGACTCTGACTGAGGTGAGGGTCTCCAGGTGACACCACAGACAAATTTACAACAACAAGATAAGCTTTTCAAACATTATGTATAGGGCTCCAATAGCCACAGAACAGTTCAGGCACCTCTGTTACTGTAGCTTCTTTCAGGAGTATAAAACCAAGCTACCTTAGACATACCTCTCCTGTGAAGTCTCGGTTTCTCTCAGACATTTTTGAGTGTTAACATTAACTGATGAACAAGCCTGCAAGGCATCAAAGGCTTTTTTTTTCTCTCCCCTCCCCCTTGTCATTAAGAGAAGCTGTTTTACAGGTAGCTGAACAATTTGAAGAAAATAAAAAGTGCGTGAAAATTGTCTGTTCAAGACACTGACTTGGTAACCTGTAAAAGATGTTAGTTAAATACATTTCCTCGGGACGCTCGCAGTCTCTCTGTGCCTGCAAGTGTGTTGTGTATAAACAAACAACAATGTTTCCATCCATCCATTAAAAATCTCCAGTCGCTTTAATACATCACAGCGTAACCATTTAGCTCAGTCATTTTTCATTGTTTGACCTCACTTTTAATTAGAGACTAAATTATTAATGCCATTTGATAGGAGACAAACTACTTGAGAGTGCTGCTATTCTCTAGGCCAGCTCGCAGGAACTACACATTCAGGTTTTGTAAATTTCAAATAAAACACAAGTGGCCAGAGGAAAAACAATTTACATTTACAGCTCCTACAAACCCAACATTCATCAAGAGTTTGGTTCTAAAAAAAAACCCCTCTTGCAGTGTTAACAGTAGACTTTTAAAAATCAGCAAGAAAATATAAAGTTCCCTCAGAGAGAAACTCCCTGGAGATTTTTCTTTCCAGAAGTTCTGCAGCTCTGTAGAAGTAGTTGCCAGATCTTCTCGTTGCGATGCCTGTGATCATTTGAGGAAATGAACACTCTGTTTTTTTTTCCTACGTTGCTTTTGATGTATAGGTCTGAGGTGTTCCCAGCAATAAGGCCAAAAGATGAGCGTGTAGCACTTGAAAAACTACACTGGATTAAAAAAAAAAAGGCAGGCTGGAAGCGCTACAGTTTTACAGCTAACTGGTACTCTGACAAGTCCTAATATTCTTTCCCGTACATCCAGGACAGTATTTAGCATGCCCATCACCATGGTACTTGACCCCTCTTTCCTTTTAGCTATCTAGGTTTTCCCCATCAGTGTTTTCTGATTCAGATTAAAGAGCAATCTACAATACAGATGTCTATAACATCAGTTCTAGGCAGCGGGACTGAAGTCTCCTTCAAAGGAATGAAGACTTGGCGTGGGGGCCCCCTGTCCCCACGATGACAGTAAAGATGGGGTCTGTGGCCTTCTGCAGAAATGTGGGGTCCAAAGCTGGGATCTTTTGGGTAACTAGGACTGGATTTGGACTCCCTTTATATAAAGGAGGCTAGATCTGCGTTCCCCCTCCTTCCATTGAACTAGGAAAGATGTTCCTAGTGTAAAGATAAGTGAATTGTAAGCTTGAATAGAGATTATCAAACACACAAAGGATTCAGGTCATCCTTGGTGTATGTCAATCCAAGGAGGTTATTCACGGGGTGGGTTTCACTCGAGAAGCTTTCCCTTCCTGGAACCGTTGGAAGTCCATCGGCCCCGGCTCGTGCGTTCATCTCTGTCTCCTCTGAGGCCCTATGTCGTACACACTAACTTCTGGCTGTCAAGAGGGGTGCTATTCAAGTCAGTGGGATCCGATGGTGCTCTGCATCTTTCTGAAGCACTCAGCACCTGGCAGTCTGAGGCCCACGAGGAGGCTGTGTCATAAGAAGCACAAGGATGTTAGAAAATTGTACCAGAAACCTGTGCAAACTGCAGCTCTTTAGACTCGACAGGGACCTGGGGATACCTTGAAGGAACTATTTCTACTGCAAAGTTCATCTTCGCTGAGAAGCCTTGCTGTGTTAGACAACTGTTTATTGTCTTTTCCATGTTACTACAGTACAATATAACAAGAAGGTAAGTTTCCTACCCTGCTGCTAATGCCCTGATCCTGCCATCCTCACACACGCACAGCATCCCCTGGACTTCCATTGATATTCTAGATTAAGAGACAGACTGAATTCGCTCCTCCAGTTCTTTCTTGTAATTATAGTATAGGAGTCTCAAAGCTGCCTAAGAAAATCAAGCAGAAAGATGCTCTGGCAGGTTACACTGTATTTTCCACGTACATGGAGGGTGCGATGTAAATAACGATGAGATTTTTTCTGCTGCTTTAGTGAAGTGGAAAATATGATCTCTGTTTTGCTTTAAAAAAACCCAGTAACTTCTGCTGAATTCTTTGTGCACGCTTCTCCAGTGACTGACACCTGAAATTTGCCTGTGAAACCAACAGTCTTAAAGCAGAGTCATTTGGGACGTTGTGCTACTATTTTGAGGGTTGTGTCCCTTTTTCCATGTCATGGTGTTGTTACAAGTTTTTTACAACCTGGTCATAAAAAAATCACTCTAGATTGGAACTTGGCTTACACATAATTATCCATCTCAAGGCATGGTAGGGAGGGCAAGCACCGTGATATCTTTTACATTTGCACTTAGTTAATTGTTCTGGGAGTGATTTTTAAATGCAGAAATTGTCCTTCATCTCCACTCCCCCAAAGCTGTATAGCTCCCAAAATGTTAAGTTTCAAATAACTCTAAAATACCTACAGAGTTTTCCAGGATGTTGCTGGCCGACCCATCCCACCCAGGTTTGAGAGCAGTTTAATGGAGGAAGGCCTTCTGCTAATCAGTCAAGCAGAAGACAGTTCAATTAAGGTTACAGGGGGCAGTATCTTCACATAAGGGATTTTCTACTAAGGATGGTCCCTTGCAAAGTCTTCACTGTATTTTGAAGACACTGTTGACTGGAAGAGCAGTTTATCTCTGAAGAGTTGCCACAGCAGGAAACATATGCAGTAAATATATGTCCCATAAAAGTCTTGCACAGGTTTATGAGGCAGCATAAGTTTTAAAAACCAGATACAGGGATATAAGCATTTCCAACAGGTCTAGGAGGCCTGCTAGAGAGCTTTGGCATCAAAAAATGTATATTGGTCACAAAAGAGTAATAGTAATAATATACTAATTAAAGATATGGCAATAATACATACAGCAGTAGCAACCTTTGTTGCGGATCTCAAAGCACTATATAGGCATTGATTGATAAGGCCACCTGACACTCCCCTACACCAGTCTAGTAGTTATCCCCATTTCGAATAGGGTCATGAAAGAGGGAGGGAGGGAGGGGGAGTGAAGGAAAAATGATAAGATTTGCTCCATTACGCAGCCAACGAGTGACAACACTCAACAGTGAACCCAAGTGGTCTGACACCATCCTTCAGCAATGCTCCTTCAGCAGGACCTCCTGTATACTTCCTGCTAATGGACTGGACTGTGCCACCTTAAAATCTCCCAAAACAAGTATGGGGATGACTAGCAGCTCTGAAGGAGCCAGGTGAATCTATCAGGTCAATAATACATGTTTCCAGAAGCCTGCTTTGCACATACAAAAATACCTCTTTCCCCCTGGCTGTGCTTGCATAACTGCGATTAACGCTAACGGGGGATACCCATGTGCATCAACAGAAAAGTATAGACACCTTCAGGCCAAACTCTGTCCTCAAATACATGTGGAACAGTTTCCACCCAAGATCACGAGAGCACTTATGCAAATCCAAGGGCCCGTAGCTCGAGAGCGCGGTTTGGAACCAGCCATGTTTGACTCCCGCAATACGTCCCCTTGCCGGGTAATGAGATGCAGCCAACTTTAAGTCCGTGTGCACTGGAGCTACTTAAACTTTAGAGGGACATCACTGATGCAACACGTCAGGTTTCCCCTCAGAGAATTTTGTACTCACTGCTGTTGCAGGTGACCTCGGAGATCTCCAGAAATGAGAGGAGCTCTGGGATGTGGGTATTTAAAGGAAAGTAATTGAAGTCCTTGAATTTACCCCTTCCTCACCTTTCAGATCCACTTCTAATCCTCTAATGCCCTAAGTCCAATAGTCGGTAGTGTAAATTGTTATTAAATGTCTTTTGGGGGGATTATAATTTTGTATTCCTGATTCTACAATGGATATATCTATCTAGTGGTATCACAAATAGCCATGCTATAATGATGATTGAAATATATAATCCCCCCAAAGATGGCTAGAACAATTTAAACTACCCTCTCCTTAATTAAGGAGAGTGAAGGGATTAGACACGAGATTTAAAGGGGGAGGGGCCATAAGGAGACTTAATTTATATTTTTTAAAAGTCATTTGAAGCCATAATGGCTATTGCCAGGGCAACAAGGAGGGAAGCCGGGGAAGAAGACGGGCTGAAGGGTGACAGCTCAGACTGAAGAACTCCAGGAATCTCAGTGGTTTGGTCCGAGTCCAGACTCTGCCCCAGCTCTCAGAGGCTCACGTACCAGGAGCCTCCCTCCCGCGTGTGGGGCAGGAAGCAAGCAGTATTTGAAAGAGAGAAAGGGAGGCACCTCCCGAGGTTTCCTCTGACTTCCTAGCACCTCCCGCCTGGTCTCCGTTTCCCCTGCCATCCAGCAGTGCTTGCAGCAGGCAGCTCCAGGTATTCGGCATGATAGGACCACTCCCTCCATTTTACAGCTGGGGAAAGCGAGGCAGCAAGAGGGTAAGGTTACAAAGGAAATGCCTGGCAGAGATGCAAGTAGAGCCCAGCTCTCCTGCTCCTCTCTGCTTTACCTACGAGAGCATCTTCCCTCCGCATCCCAAGTTACTAGTTTGAAAATAGTCTGTATGCTTTGGCCAAGATTGCCTGGAGCAAAGGGCACAGGTCCCTCACACCGTCTGTTCCTTTCCCATCTAGATAGTGCCAAATCCTGCTCCGGGCTGCACTGACAGACTCATTCCTTATTTACATCACTATGTAACCAAGAGCTTAATTTGGCCCTTCAAGACCTGCATGCGAAGCGTTTAACCTCTGGCCCACTCCCTTCTACGCTGGAGCAGCAAGGGCCTGGTAACCTGTAACATCTCGGTGCTATCTGTAATGAATGAGGTTTCTTCAGGTTAATTCCAATGAAACAAGGGCCTGGCGCGCCAAGGAGGCTGCTTGCGCGTGTGATGGCAGCCTGCCTTTCAGGAGAGAAAAATAACCAGAGCTTCGGCAAGTTTCCCTTTCTTCAGCAGTTCTTGGAGCTGCCAATACGGCACTGAGCAGAAGTGATCAGTTTGTCGTCTTCATGCTGACAATAAATCCAATCACACTTGGGATGAGTAAATAGAATTGATCAAGTCCCCACCGCAGCAGCCTCCCTTTCTGCTGCATGGGTCTCCCTCTGCACCGATCCGATACAAACGCCTTCTCCCTAATCAGCCGCACCAACAGGGGAGAAGCAAGCTGATTTCACTCGCCGCCTTTACCTGCTGACTGCAGAGCCATCTTTGTCATTAGGGATAAATTAATCAAGAGGGGGTGACGCTTGCGACAAGGCACAAAACAGAAACAAAATTAGTGCGGTGGAGACAGAGCCAGGCTGTGCCATGTGGAGCGGGGACAAACACCAACGAAGCAGAATCGCCTGCCATTGCTTTCCCAGTTGAAGCGGGACTTGGACCCAGGAGAACGGAAAGGGGGGTTCCTCGCAAAGCACGAGGCCTGCGGCTGCCCTTGCCAAAGCTCAGAGATTGGGGGGTTTGTCCAGCTGTGGCCTGTTGCTCCGAGCCCCGCACTTCCCAACCCAGAGCAGCTCCCCAGCATCCAGGAGCGGGGGTGCTGTCAGCCTCGCCAAGGAGATGCACCTTGTCACTGCCCTGCGCACAGCCACGTGTGCACGGCTGGAGGCCCGTACCACTGTACATGCATGGGTGCTAATTGCATGCTTAATGCGCGCAATGCCCGTGCACTGGTTGAGGGCATGTGGGTGCTCTGCCTCCCTCACGCCACAGCCCAGCGCGTGCCCTGTGCATCCTGGCCCTGGGGCCTGCACATGCACACACTTTCCCGGGGCCTGCACGCTGCAATCGCACGTCTCCCCAGGCCGAAGCTTTGCTCTTTTCCTCTCCCGTCTCCCTCTGGGCATTGACCTCGGCTGCAAAAGTCTCCGTCCCTTGCTGGCTGCATCTGCCCAGATGCCAGCGCCCGGCCTGGCCGGGAGGCGACAGCCCGCAGGATCCGAAGCCCCACCTCGGCCCCTCCTCGCCTTGCTTGGTGCAGCGGGGGGAGCCAGCCGGGCCCTTGCGGCGAGGGGACGGCAGGGACCAGGGACCGCTCCGGGCAGGGCCCTGCAGCACTTTTCTTTCTTTCTTAATTTTTTCCTTCTTTTTGTCTTTGAAATCGCGCCGGCGCCCGCGACCGGGGCAGTGTTGTAGTTACACTTCTTTAATTAAGTGAATAATTAAAAAGAAGTTGATCATCAATTAGTTAATTAAATAATTAATCCATTTTAGTTTCATACCCTTTTTTGTTAATCACACTGGCTGCGGTAATGAGCCTCCGATGGGTTGCTAAGCAACTGCCTCCCAGTTTAAACAATCAGCAGCTGCCTCCCATCAGCGCCCGTCTGAAGGGATGAGGCGGCGCTGCCAAGGCGGCCGCAGGAGCTGCCAGCCCGCCGCGCCCGGGCTTGCAGCGGGGCAGGGCACGGCCGGATCCCGGGCTCCTCCCTGCCGGGGCTGGGGCAGGCCCCCCGCCCCGGGACGGGGTCAGCTCGGAGCGTCCCTTCCCTGCCCCGGAGCAGCTGAGAGCCGGGGGGGCCGCGGGGTCCTGGGCCTCCGTCTTTCCATCTGTAAAATGGGGCGGGGCACGGTGCCTGGCTCGGCCGCGGGACTTGCTAGCACTGCAGCAAGGGGCCCCCAGCTCCTCCCCGGGGACGGGGGTGGCCCGGGCCGCCGGCAACCCGCGGGGGGCGAGGGCGGAGCCGCGCCGGTGTCAGCGAGCGGCTCCCCGGCCTCCTCCCCGCCTTGCAGCTGGTTTCCCTGCCCCGGGGCCGCGCCGTAAATGAGATGTTACATCTGCGCCGCGCTAAGCAAACACTCCGCAAATGAATAAATAAGTGGCTGGAGCAGGGGGCAGGACTCCCCGCGCCCCGCCGGGCCCAGGGGAGCCCGGACAGACGTGGGGGGCGCGCTCTCATCGGATCCGGGGTGAAAGTAGAGCGGTATTGAACTGAGGCCGGTCCAGCTCCCAGCAGCTCTGCCCCGGGCCGCGGAAGCTCCCCCGCGGCCCCGGGGCCGAGCCGGCGCTGGGAGGGAGCCGCCGGGTGACCGGTGTGGGCTGTGGAAGCGGCTCCGGAGCGGGCCGGGGCAGCGCCGAGGTGCTGCCCTGCTCCGCGCCCGCGGGAAGGGCCCGGGCGGCTGTTGCGTGCCGCGGATTAACGCGCAATCCCGCCCGCGCCCGCCCGGGGGCACGGCCCCGCTTGGGGGTGAAGGGGTTCAGAGGCGGAGGGCGCCGGCGCTTGTCCCCCTGCCCCGCCGGGGGGGCCCGCGCTCGCTTGCAGGGGCCGGCCGGGGGTCTGTCGCCCCCGGGGGCTGCAGGGCCGGGAGCAGGTGACCTTCAAGCGGGGCGCCCGGCTCCCATCCCGCGGCAAAGTTGTGCAGGTCCCGGCGCGGGTCGCCGGCACTGGGCCCTGCTGCCTGGGCGGCCCCTGCGTCCCGCTCTCCCCGGAGAGAGGGCCCCGTGAGC
>NW_017728927.1:14193164-14195664 GCF_001723895.1 Crocodylus porosus
ATCCGTGCTGGGACGGGCCCCTCTGCCTCTGCCTCTGCCTCTGCCTGCTCGCCCGGGGGAAACCCCCACGCGGGCAGCGGCTCCCGTCCCACCTCCAGCCCGAGCCCGGCTTCCCGGGCAGGGGCAGGGGCAGGGGCAGGGCGGGCGGCACCGGCCCCCGAGCTGGGTGGCAGTGAGCGGGCTGGGCTGGCCGGGATACAAGCGAGGCGGCAGCCAGAGCCCAGGGGCGCCCGGGCCTGCGCTACCCGGCCGGGCTCAGCCCCGCGGGGCGCCCCGCGGCCGCGCGGGGCCGGAGGTGCCTCCCCTTGCAGCGGGGGCTTCTCCTGCCCGACGCCCCGCTGGTGAAACGGGAGGGAGGGGAAGGGAGAGAAGAAAGAAACCCCGAAGCGAACGCGCCCATTTCGGCTCATCATTCTTTTCAATAATCTGATTTTATAGTTACAGATATTGTCTTAATGTCTGAAGGGGATAGTGGTTGGGAGCTTAAATTACAATTGCTTCTACTTAAATTTATTTGATGGCTGCAGCCTTTATGTTATATCGCCTTATGTGTCCCCTCCCCTCCCCCCTTCCCCAATATCTTAAATGTTTAAAAAGGGTTTCTTCTGTACTTACAGTGAGGGGAATTAAAAAGAAACAGTAAAATGTTTGAAAATGAAGTGCATGATGTTTAATAAATTTAAAATGAACAAAGACTGCTATATTGCCAGCAATATCAGCTCTTGCCCGGGGGCATTAATAAAGACTGGGAGGTTTGGAGGGGGGAAAAAAACAATATTTTCTATTAAAATTCTACGGTGCGTTTCAATATTAAAAGGATAGGTGATGAATTTTCAGTGTTACTCAGACGGGGTCAGCGACTAATTTCATTTCTTTCTGGTCAGCATTCTGTCGATAATTAATCAAAAGCAGAGTTTCTTAATGAAACACTTTTCATAAGGTGATAATTAGCAGGAAAGAAGCGGGCTGCAGACAGCACTGGTAGCTGTCTAATAACCAGAATGAAACCAGGACTGGGCCCTGGGAGTTGAGCAGAGCTTAAAAAAGAGAGAGAGAGGGAGAGAGAGAGCTACTCCATTCAAAGGCAGGCGGAGGGAAGCCGCGTTGTGTTTTCCAGTTTTGATCATTTTTAATAGCTGGTATTATGATTTCAGATCCTATTCCAGCGAACATGACTCCAGTTGGAGAGAGCTGAGAGCAGCGGCGGGGGCCAGCCTCCGCGCACACACGCGCTGCCAGCCCGGGGGAAACTGCCTGAAAGTTTGGGGGCAGAGAGGAGGGTCCGGGGAGACTCGGGGGAGGGAAGGGGCCGGGGGGCCAGCCCGGGGGAAACTGCCTGAAAGTTTGGGGGCAGAGAGGAGGGTCCGGGGAGACTCGGGGGAGGGAAGGGGCCGGGGGAAGTGCGGGGCTCGCCTCCTGATGGAGAAGGAGAAGGGACGGAAGGGGGAGAGGCGATCCGGGGCTTGAAGCACAAGTGAAGTTTAACGAAGAGCATGAGCAGCAAGTGGCCGGAGCCTCGGCTCGGCTCCCCTGGCCAGGAGAAGAGCGGGGGCCGACCTTGAAAAAGAAAAAAACCAACCCCAAATAAAAAAGGCACTTGCGGCATAAGCAAGAGAAACCGAGCTCCGGCCTGACACGAATCAGCATAAAAATAAAGTGCAGTAAGTGGAGGATTAAAAGGGACGTGGTTTTTTGAATTCGTGGTTCTGCAGAGAGCCCAGCGGAAGTGTGGCGAGAGGGGTGTGGAGCCCTTAATTAATATTAGGGGAGATCACACTTCTTCATCACATTCCTTGATGTCCCTACTCCATAAACAGCGCGGGATTATTTGTTTAGATAGAGAAAAATAACCTTCAGGTGAGACGTGAAATACAAAACCAATCTTTCCCCAGCATCTAGACTGGCACTTAAACAGCAAACCTTTCAATGGGTTTTCTTTTCCCTTCCCCTCATATTAATATTTTTTAATCCCGACATGAATGACAGGTACCGCTTTCCTACCATGTCGGGTTTTTTTTTATTATGAAATTCTCCTGAAATGCTGTAAACTTTCAGATAAAGCGGAGAGGCAGGAGGTTGTTGAGTAGATGAGATTATTGATAGTTATTGAAAGTATCCAAATAGGATTTAGAAATCAGGCTCCTGCGCCTTTAATAGAATTCCAGATAATCTTTTATCACAACAAGACACCCATAGAATTATTTAAACAGATTGGACTGCTCCAGCAGCAAATTTCAATTATTCTAATGCTTTAATAAATGTGTTGTGTGTGTATTAAATTCAAGCTTCTTAATCCAAATTTTACGATTTAACTGCTCTGATTTTTCATTACAGCTACACCCACACCCAGACATTTCCTTTTCCCCCCTTCTCCTGGAGAAGCTGATCCCTTATCGCATCAAACCCCCCCAAATAAAAGAAGAGAATAAAAAAGTGAGCTCAGAAAGGTATATGGACCAAGAGGGAGCTGGGGAAGGGGGGGGACCACCACCCAAAAAAA
>NW_017728927.1:14199586-14200666 GCF_001723895.1 Crocodylus porosus
CCCCGCCCTTTCTCTCTCCCTCTCCCACTTTTTCTTTTGATCTAATTATTTTTCCTATAAGCTCGGTCTCCTAGAGAGCAAATATCAGAGTCACTGAGCGAAAATTATGTAAATATTATTAAAGGGACTCGGGCTCAGAAATTCATTTGTGCCCGCGCGACGAGGAAAGCCTGTCCTTCTGATTATTTTCAATTTATTTGCAAATAAAGGCCTGATGACCAGGAGGGATCAGGGATATTTAACGAGGCTGTAAACATAATTCCACTGTGCACAGCCTCGCCAGAATTAATGGTTTTAATAATTGGGATTTCAATTTCTGGGGAATTGGTGGCGTTTGCACTGCACCAGCTCGCTGGAAATGGAGGAGGCGGCTGGAATTGATACAGAGAGCGAGAGAGAGGTCCTTTTTCTTTTCTTTTCTTTTCTTTTCTTTTTGGAGGGGCGGTGGGCGCAGGGGCCCGCTGGTGGATTCCCGATCCAGCCAAGTTTGCTAATATTTCTTTGGTGCAGATGTCCTCCAGCCCCCAACGGCTCCCCGAGGACCCCCAACCCTATTAGAACAAATGTGTTCTGCTTTTGTAAAGAGGAGCGTTTGCAGCGCCTGTCCTATTACAGGCGACACATGATCAATAGGTTGATAACACAGCAACATCAATATAAGCGACAGAACAATGAGGGATATCATTGAACATCTATCTTAATATAGCCGGCTACAAGAGGCCTGACAAAGAGAAAAAACCTCATGAAAATTCCGCCCCACGTATTCCCATCTCCGCTCCAATATGCGCACACACTCCCCCAGCTGCTGCAGCTATTATTTTCCAATTTCAATTTGACACCCCAGCCTTTCATGCTAATTCTATTATTGTAGGAAGTTTATGTGATTTCATATCACTAGAAATCGGTAATGTATAATAACCCTTTGGGCAAGAAACTGAATCCCCGCAGCAGCCACCGGGAAAATAATTACTTTCATATCAAAACTCTGCAGGAGCTGGCCGGGCCGCGTAGCCTGCAGCTCCCAGCCGCGTGGGGAGGGGGCGGGGAGGCCGGGTGAATGCATTTGTTAAGCAATAAACA
>NW_017728927.1:14210408-14269416 GCF_001723895.1 Crocodylus porosus
GGGGGCAGCGGGCGCCCCGGCCCGCCGCAGGCCGAGCCCCGCGCTGATGGAGTGAGAAATGATGAAGCCCCGCTCTCCCCACCGCCTCCTAATTGTCCCCTCCCAAATTTCTGCCTCCTCTGGCCCCATCTGTCCCTCGCCGAGCTTGTGTGTTTTCGCCTTTGTCTCCCGGGCTCTTTATTGACACTTTTTTTTCAATGCCCGCTGCTGTCGCCCTTCCCCGATCTCCTTCTGCCCCATTAACCCATCGGCACGAGGCGCCGGCAACAAAGAGCTGAAATCTGATCTGCCGCTTTATTGAATCTCTATTGTTCTGCCGGGCTAATTCCTCCCTGTGCCTCCTTCCTGATCAGGGGCTGGGTGGGGGGCTGCTTGCTTCTTAATTGCATCCAAATGAAAGCCGCCCGCCACCTGAATGGAGAGCATCTCCGAGCAGGTTTGAGAGCCGGGGAGGAGAGGGGGCTGGGGGATTTTCTCCTTACGACATGCGGGGCCTTTAATTCCAAGTTTGCACCCAGGCAAAATGCAGCCCGCCTCGGTCCCAGACATGTCAGAAGGAATCGCAGGGCTTTTAAACAGGGGATTAAGGAAAGTGGTCACTTTTGACTCAGTAGGAAAAAATCCCTCCATGACGGTAATGAAAGCCAGGATGATATAAGTATCTTCTGGTTCACAATAGCAATTAATATGGTAATATTCTACTGTTAAAGATGCTAACATGAAGATGGGCCTTGTACATGGTTAAAGCGTTTAATAGAGGAGAAAATGCATTCTTAGAGCATCAGGTAACAAAGTCAAAGGAAGGGAGAGAGGGAAAGAAACAACTCTTATTAAAAATTAAACATGGGCCTTTTGCTTTCTAAAGGGTTTTGGTTATCCTCCGAGAAAGAAGACTGGGGTACTTTGAGATCCGGTAAGCAGATGCTCGGTTTTGCAGCGGTTTATCAGAGGGGACGTCTTTAGCTGATTTTTCCCAACTGCCATTTAGAAAACCAATGCAACATTTCTTGAATGAAAGGCCTAAAGAAAGCGGGACTTCAGCCTTTTTGTGGTGTGGCACTGTACACGTTTGGGATGAGTCTGATGCAGGATCTGTCACTCTGCCCCGGACAGCCTGCGAAGGCTTAAAACTACAGCTGTACATCCACACTGCGGTTGCTTCCTGGCATAGTTTATGTCAGTGCAAAAACCCCCGCTGTGGACAAACAACTGGATGTGACCCTTTTGTTTGCCGGTGGATGGATGGATAGTTAGTTGAAGAATTTCAATAGGAAACTGCTTTGGAGACTAATCCAATATTTTCATGAAAACGGTTTTTGTTTATCCATCATTTCAGATGTAAATGGATTTAAATTATCTTTAGTTTTCAGTTGACAAAAAATGGGATTTGGTTTCCTTCTTCTTTCTTTTTTTTTTTTTTTAAATTGCAGAGTTAGCAGATGAAAATACAAGCCTCATTTTTCCCAGCGGCTAGCTGAAAGAAAACTCGCCATCCCCTTCCAGTGAGGGATGGTGATTCTCCGCAGTCGATGGGTTCTTCCCTAGCACTTGGCTCTTGCGGCTCTTTTCCTTTTGACCTCTCTCTTCAAGGCAGGCATCGGATAGATTTTTACAAATAAAGACACGTACATATATATATATATATATACACACACATACACATATATATATACACCTTCAAAATGTAGCACTCCCAGGGAGAAACCCATTTCTGAAGTTTGGTTTTCTATGCACATTCATAAAAGGCCACTCTGGAAGGAAGATGGCACAGATTTTTTTGTTGGTAGTTTGCAGATGCCTCTGTCTTGAAAGTGCTTCAAACCTGAATAGGAGCTTTAGGGATCACATAAAAGTTCATTATGTGTTTGCCAGCTCTGGGCCTTGCGTATCAGAGCTGGTGCAATGGGAGAAAAGCAGTGCTCGTGAACCCCAGAGCAGATCCTGAATTGAGGGCTCAGCTTGTGAGTACCCAAACCCTTATTATTTGTTCGTTGCAAAAAAGTTTGCATGAATCTGCAGGCAGTGGCTGTTCTTGTGGCACATGCTCGTATTCGTGTGGGCACAGGAATTGCAATCTGATTGGTCAAAGAGGATTCAAAAACCAAATAATTTCCAGCCAGTAATGTGCATGTTTGGCTTGACTGCTCCATCACTGACCAGGTCCTTTATGTCCTCTCCAAAGCACGCGTTCTGCAGACAAGATTTCTTTATTCTTAAATTTTATTTAAAATCCCTTTTATATATGTGATCTTTTAAAAATGCATAACTTTGTAGCTGAATCAGAGGTGTCCACACACCAGCCCAGGACAACCTCTCATATCTCTCCTATTCTTCCTTGTGCTCTTTCTCTTTGTTTCCAGCTGTTTCTCCTCCTCCTCCTTTTGTGTCACACTCAGTCCTAAACTCTGCATGGACGCCAGATTCCAGATGACTTGCCTTTTTACCACCCTGTCTGAAGCAACAGCTTCTTACATCGGGCTCTGGATTGGTTTTGCTGCTATGAACAATGCAAGGACCATGTGGCCTTTGGAAGCAGACTGAAGGTGTTTTAAATACTAACAACCTTGGAGAAGATGAGCAATATATGCATGGATTTATTTTGTATATTCCTTCAATGTCCAACATTATTTTAATTATGGCTAAAGTGCTGGATTTTAGGTGAAAAGGACCCTTCCCCCAATCTATTATGCAACTAGAGTTCACCTGAAGTTCCAGGTGACAGAGCATGATGAGGGCCAGAACAGCAAAACTGAAAGGTGCATCTAGGAAAAGAAGTTAACATGATAAGACAGCAAGGCAGAAGGTGACTAGGAGGAATGGGATAGTTGCACTTGAACCCGTGGAAGGATTTATAGTAGGGAGGCAGTGCAGTGCAGTGGGTCAAGCACTGGGCTAGGTGTCAGGAAATGTCAGGCCTGTCAGCTTCAGTGGTGCTGAGGTTATCTGCTCCATTTGAGGATCTTCATCACAGAGTCTAATCCTCTGCCACTGAGCAGGTGTATGACTCTGGCCCCCACACTTCTTCATGGTTTGGGTGTCTACAAGGCACAATGCCGGCCAACAAACATTCCCGAGCTAGCTCGTGCAAAGCTGGCTCGGGTGTCTTGAAACAGCACTGACCTGCACCTTGTAGACCTACCCCATCCATGCCTCTCTTTCTCCAGTCACCCCCCATTTCTCTTCTCTCTTCCTGCTGTAACCCCTTCACGGCAGAGACTCTCACTGTGTTTGTACTGCGTGTAGTACGACGCGCCACTAAGCTCCGCTAGCAAATGCCACTGGTGCTACTGTAATGCATAAGAATGATAATGGTAATGTGGGAAGAACTATATAAATGAATGCATGCACGATATTATACGACAGGAGGGAAAGGCCTAAAACTTCAAAGGCAATGTTAAAATTAGGAATTCGAATAGGGAAGTAATTAAGCAATAGATTCATTTGCCTGGGGGGAGGAGGAGGGAGGGAGGGAGTTATTGGGCTATAATACTACATGTAGTATTAAACTGACTGAAAATACACTTGGGGTTAGTTTAGAACAGCACATCCTGACTTACTGAAGGGCATGTACTAGATGACCCCAGAGACCCTTTCAATTCTGCAGCGTAAACAATGATGCTATTAACATTTGTACCAAGTGTTTATTAGGACTCCTAGTCTCTTATAGCTGGCGCTTCTCGTACTCCCGTACATCCCCCGACCCTTTAGGGTAGATCCTTCCAGGCCATTCCTGCTGGACAGGAGATTACAGAAAATCAGCACAGCAGCAGTGGAGGCAGGGAAGGGCCAAGCAGAGCAGTGGAACAATGGCAAGACATAGGAAACGTACTGGCCTGGAAAGAACAATTTTGGGGAAGGGCAAGGAAAAATGTTGGAAGACAGAGACAGAAGAAACACTGATGGCTAGAGGGTTGACTGAAGATTTGAAGCTGGCGTGAGCAGGGCCATGCTGGGGTAAACCAGGCTCCTCTTTCCCGCGTCTTCACCGTCCTTTTTAGAACTGATCAAAATGGTCATCGCCAGTAACTCTACTCTGACCAACACATTTTTGGTCCTTTTTTTATTCTTAGTAACATACAAAGTGTGAGATGATTGGTCATGTTTATCCTTAGCATGAGTGCAGCCAGCTCCATTCTGGATGCTTAGTTGCCCTGAGTCAGATATTAGTGCCTAGGTCTGGCACATAGGTCAGATATTGAAGTTAGAAATAAGATTCAGATTAAAAAAGAAGATTCAGACTACACCAGCACTGATGCTTACATCACCCACAGGTCCAGGACTCCTTTTCCCTACAATTCGGGAGCAAGATTAGGTTAATGAACCCACAAGGAGAATCAGACTGAAGAATTATTGTGGTTTATGGTCAACCAGTGGGAAACCAAAAATAACATCAGCCCAAGCCACAACACCGATTCCTAGAACCAGGTGTTTGCTGAGATTAGTGTCATGTTCAGGTCCCGGGGTTTGGTTTAGACCAGTGTTTCTCAACCCGTGGGTCACGACCCAAAAGTGGATCACAAGAATATATGAAAGGGTCATGAACAAACTTTAAAAATGGATTCTCCTTTAAAAGAAAAAAAATGTGGGAAGCTGCGGCTTTTCCTTTGCAGGTTGGCAGAGTTCCAGCCTACGGGGGGCTGCTGGGGGTGGGGGGCCTTAGTGGGTCAGGAGTGGGTTGGGACTGGTCAATGATGTTTACAAATGGGTCCTGGTACAAAAAAGGTTGAGACCATTACTCAGAAAGGGAAGCAGCTTTTAAGCTGGCTCTGAGCTGTCCCTGAATTTGGATGGGTTTGGATGCAGGGTGCTGGAATCCCACTACCTTTTAGTTTTAATGGGATCCAGCACTCAGCAAGAAACCTGTTTTGGCTGACGCAGGATGGCCGGTAACCGTGTGGGGCTCAGTTCAGCTCTGACACAAGTCCATTGCCTTCCACAGACTTATCTTAGGAGAGATTTTGGCTTTGGTGACATACAACAAGAACGGAGCCAAATCCCAGGTGCCTGAAAGAAAAGAAACCAATAACTAACTGTAGTGGGATGACAACTCTCAGTGGGTTTATTGTTCAAGTGTTTAAGAAGCTGAAGAATATAATTAAACTGCCCGGGAATGTATAATCACGGAAAGGAGGCCTTTTTGTCCTATCCTTCCCCGCAGAATCTGGGGAGGAATGATCGTAAGCATCACAAGAAAGAGACTTGATAAGCATTTAATTGGTAGCTGTGACACATTTGACAAGGGCCTTGTCTCTTACTGCCGCCAGACCCAGTGTCCATTTTGGGGAGAAGGGTCAAACAGGGTGGTGCTAGGGAATCATACCATTTCCCTTTGCGCTCCGTCCTTAATTTTTCACGGCTTTGGTGGGGCTGACTATAAAAGTGACCAATAAACCATAACTCTCAGCACAAGTGAGAGTAGAGTGGATTTAGGGATAGTTAGGGGCTTATATACAACACGGTAAGTCTCATGATATATGATGTGGGTCTGAACTCTAGAGCACAGCACAAAAGATTCCAGCAACCTAGTAAAGTCCATGCAAGTACCAGAGAACAGGTCCCTGTAGGCCCCTGGCTACATCGTTCTCACTGCTTTATTCTCTCTCTCCCATCCTAATGTACTTAACTATAAATGACCCCTTTATTGTATCTCCATTTCATTTTTTTCCAATGAAGCAGTAAAACAAGCAAGTACAGAAGCGGAGTACTTATTGTAAAGTGAGTGCTGATGCTTAGCACTCTCCAAACGCTCATGCCAGAGTCAAAGGGATGCTTTGGATTTTTCTTTCTGACTGAAGGCCCAATTCTGCTTAGTTACCTCCGTAGAAGCCCATATGGTTTGTACAGGGTTAGGGCAGCCTGGGGGAGCCTGCTGAAGAGGGAGATGAAACACACTGGATACACATCCCTTTGGCTCTTTCACTGCTTCTCAGACTCCCGAGTTGTTTTGTTCCACGCTGCAAGAGGGTTGGCTGAGCAGGCACCAGGGTTAGTTAACCAGATAACCTACCACTGGGCATCTTAGCAATCTGGCGCTGTGCTGGAGCCCTATTCTAAAGCTAGCCAGCTGCCCTGGGCAGAGGGACAAAGGCTCGGTGTTTATTAGTATAATTTTTAAAGGTGCCTCATTGTATTTATTTGCTAGGTGGTTAAACATTTATTATTTATATTTAATTTTCTTGGGCTAGAAGGGGCAGCATTGGCAGGGGAGTGCTGCCAGATTCAGTGCTGCTGTTTCACACTCTTATTTATGTAACCCCGGCCTCCCTCGGGGGGCCTCCATTTCATGGAGCTCTATCGTCCTCTTAATTGGCCTCACAGATCACGCCTTTTGCTTTTGTCTCACCTAGGTGCCTGAGACTTAGGCTTTCTAAGATATTACTTGTGGTTGAAATGAAAACGTTTTGAGGCAAAGCCAGGACGTTTTCTACCCTTCTTAAACCTTTTCTTTAAAAATCATCTCTAGGGGAGCTGTGGGGCTTAATTCATTAATGTTTGTACAGAGCTTCAACATACTGCAGAAGGGCAAAGTTGATTATCGTGCTTGAACTGGACTCGGCGTGTAGCACAGTCGTCAAGGAGCTGTGGTACTCTGCAGAGCCTGTATTTCAGAGGGCCTTGTGTACCCAGAGCTGAAACCCTTCAGCAGAATTACACTCTGAAGGATGAATCCTGCAAGCAATTAATGAATCTGGTGGAATGTATTGAAGCCTTTTCCATTGTGATATGCTGCAATGAGGAACAGGCGTCTTCCCGTTGCCTTCAGTGCTTTGGATCAATTAAAAAAATCCTCATCCCAACTAACTCGAGCGGAGTTTTGCCACTGAATTGATTTGGACCATGAGTCTGACCCAGAGGCTTCCTGTGTGTCTAAGTGGTGAAGGGGCAACCACGTTGAACAGATCTGGCATCAGCAGACAAAGCGTCTGAATGAAAGCAAATCAAATGTGAAAAAGAAAACTTCTTGAAAATGTGCACTCCCTTGTCTTCCATGTCTCCGACCTCGCCTGCTTCTTCTGCCTCCAGTCACTCCCCAGGATCCTTTAAGGCACCTTTCTGAGGTTCCTCCTCTGGCTTCTCCCAGCTTTCTGGGGAGGGGGTCCCCATCAAGCTCTGTCCTTGCTCCCCTTCTCCTCTCCTTGCACACCTTGTCTCAGAGTAATCTCATCCACAAACACAATTCATCTACCACCTCTAGGCCAACAACACCCAATCTACCTGTCTACTCCAAACCTGTCTCATTGTGTCCAACTAAAAGCTCAGCCTGCCTCTCCAGCATCTTGCAGGGGTCCCGCCACTGGCCGAACCCCAACAGCACTCTGAATCTTTCCTTTCCTTGCTCTTTCTTTCTCCGTCATTCTGAAGCACACCACTACCCTTCCTGTTGCTCAGCACCCAACCTGGGCATTATCCTTGATTTGAATCTGTTTAGTTCCTGACCCCCAAGAAATGTCTAAATCTTGTAGACTCTTGGTGCATAACACAGAATCACAGACAATGAGGCTGGAAGGGACCTCAGGAGATCACATCTAGTCCAACCCCCTGCTCAAAGCAGCACCTTCCTCAACTAGATCATCCCAGCCAAGGCTTTGTCTAGCCAGGTCTTCAAAACCTCCAAGGATGGAGAGTCCACCACCTCCCTGGGTAACCTGCTCCAGTGTTTTACTACCCTCCTAGTGAGAGGGTTTTTCCTAATTTCTAACCTACACTTCCCTTGCTGCAACTTGAGCCCATTGCTCCTTGTTCTGTCATCTGCTACCACTGAGAACAGTCCAGCTCCATCCTCTTTGGGCCCACCCTTCAGATAGTTGAATTAAGTTCCCCCTTAGTCTTCTTTTCTCCAGACTTGGTCTTTCTGATCTACCCACACAGCTAAAACGCTTAGCTGGGCTCTCATAATCTCACATTTCAATTATTGCAACATCTCTTTTTCTGGCCCTGACAAATGAAATCTTACCCTATTTAGATCCATTCAGCATGCTGCTGCAAAGATCATTTTTTTAGCTTGTCTTAGGCTTGTTTTCACTTTCAAAACCCTTCATATCCCATCCCCACTTTCCCCATCATCTCTTATTTGCTGTTGAAATTACAGCTCATGCCTCCTATCAGTCCATGCTGCCAAGCTCCTTTCCCACTTGTTAGATTTCCAGACACTTCAGCATTTCTCCCACACCGCTCTTCACATTTCCCCGCAAATATCCACCAGGCCACTGCATTGCTCTCCTTCAAATCTCTCCACAAATGATCCAGTGTTTTCAAACAGATCAAGAAAGGAAAACAGATTTAAAGCTGATCAAGGTAAATAGCCCACGGAACACATGGCCACAAGATAATAAGGCAAGGAGCTTAGTAGGAGTCACAACCAGATTAGACATTTATAAGGATAAATGGCCCTACATAAGGGGGTGAATGTTCACGATAAAGCTTTGGGAGATGTTAGCCAATTGCTAACTGCTTGTGTTTAAGATGAAGCTTCCCCTCCTACTGGTTACTCCATAATGGTCCATTATGGTGCTTTCATACCTGCTTATGAAGTGTGTTCCTGGCCACAGTTGGAGATAAGATTTTGGAATGGATCTTGTTAGGTTAGATGGTGTTGGGAACCACCAGCAAATCTGTCTTTGCCATGTGGGCAGTTACACAGCTGGTTATCCTGCTGGCTGCTTTTAATTCAGCTTGAAGGAGAGCACAGGTTAAATGCCCCTTTGTTTAGCGATAGCTGAAAAAGCAGGAGCCAGCACTCAAGTTACAGGCTAGCGGAGTAGAGGCCAAGCCGTGCAAGCGGAGGAGTTTCTCTAAAACCAACTGGCAAATGCGTGGGCTGGGGACTGTTTGCATGGTGACTGTGTGTGACGGACAAGCAGCCAGAAAGCCAGGGGAAGCCCTGGAGATGTGACCCTGCGAGGAAACCCAGGCAGAGGACGTCTTTCTGGCAGAGTACTGTTTGGAAGCTGGCCTGGGTTTCAGAACAAGCGTCTCTTGCTCTTTGTTCCTACTGCACTCAGCAAACAGGACGATGTGTCCACTCTTTATTTTTATACAGGACTTCGCCTTGGAAGTCCCCACCTTCACCACCAATTTCCCATCCTAGTGCAAACAGCTCACAAGTCACACACTGGCTAATCTGCCAGAATGGACAGCTATACTATCTGCTGTGGCTTTCCCTGTGTCCCTGGAGGGACTGGCTAAGCTTCCTCATTGTCTCCCCCTCAACCTCCGCTTTGGGATTTCCATGCATGTAACCTCTACCGCCTTGCAGGTGAAACCTTAATCAAGTGAGGCATGCAAGCTTAATAAAGCAGGCTTCCCTCCCCAGTACCACACGCAGCGCTGAAGACACGTGCAGTCCTATCACATGCTCTCTGGTGGGGGGGAAGGTCAAAACAAGGCAACTTTTTGCTCCATACAGACTCACAAAATCCAATAAGAGCTTCCAGACTTTTCTAGTCATTTCACCAGATGTTGAGCAACTGTGTCTGAATTGTGCTGCCTCTTTGGGAGCTGATGAGAGGAGGGCTGTGTACTGAAGTGGCATGCTCAATTGCACTCCAAGATGGTGCAGACACAATAACATTTTTTCCTGTCGATGGTGTCCATGTGTCTCTCTCCATCTTGCTAAACTCTTTCATGCCCTGAGATGTTCTGAAAGCATGGGCATTTTCTGCTCCGGGAGATGCACATGTCTGGCTGGGGAGCACAAGGTGCGTGGCCATCCGTGGTTTGTTTAAGAAAAATACCCTCCCGGTGATCAACGTCTGCATGGAGGAGATGTATGGTTTCAATTCTGTCCTAGAGCCATGGATCATTTAATGTTGTCAATGCACATGCATCCTCCTCAAACATCCCAGTGAGAATTTCTGGGGACTGTAGACAGCTTAAAGCTAGCATTACAGCAGCAGCTTCCTATTTGCTTTCAGATCCATGTGCATTTTTTAATGCTTAAGCTTGCATAATTGCTGCTGAATTTTTAAGTGACTTAGCACAGGACTGAAGTCTTTGGTAGGCTTGTGGTTTCCCAGCATGCTTGCTCTGAGGTATATTGCTGTGGTATTTCATAAACCCCGCATAATACTATGGTCAGGACCACCTTGTTCAGGTGATATTTGGGCTAGTTTTAATTCCTGCATCTGGAGTGGTTTTGACACAATTTTCAAATGGCTGCAGATTGCATGTACCTGCTTCAAAATATTATTACATTTCAGTTTTCACAGAGACCCCTCACCTTTGGAGTTTGCTCTCAAGGCGGGATCTGAAGGACCCTGAGGGGCTTGGTCAGGTGTGGAGTTGGCCGGTCTTATTTTATTAACATGCTGATATGATACTTCCTAGGACAGAGCATGGCAAAATTGCCAGGCATGGAAAGAGTTACTTGGTGCCTCATACATACCTGATCTAGATGGACTTACGAAGGAGAAGGGATGTAGGTGGAAAGAAGCCCCAGTAAAGACTAGTAGGATAGGTTTATGCCCTTCCCAGCTGCTTACAGCTTGTAAGACCAATGAGCGGTGCCCAGGATTTTGAACTGATATGCCTTGTTTTTGAATTTTATTCTTGGAAGGGGTTAGGAAGCGACTGGGGAAAGGGATTGTCATGTCTCCTTCCTCAGTGGTAAGTCAGTGCACCGGTTCCATGGAGAAGAGGCAGCGAGCACTCTCAGGAGAGGCTTCTGTCACCTGGATTTATTTTAGCTGACTTCGAAAGAAAAGTGCCAAGGAAATCATGGAAAGGATGCAGTAGTGTCTATGAGTTAGAGCAGGACACTGGGAGCCAGGAGCTGGCTAGGGCCCTGCAGAGAGACGGTTTTGAAGGCACATGCAAGGCTTTGGTGACAGCTGGTGACACCTCACTCCTTTCTGTGCCCTTTGAGAATCTTGCCCTCAACTCCTTGTGCTCAGATTCCTTTTCTATAAAACAGAGCTAATGACATGACCAGCTGCAAGGGTCTCCAAGGAGAGATGCTCTTGACTTCTTTCATTTTTATGAAACATGCTCTCCCAATACTTTTCATGACATAAGGACAAGCAAAGAGGCTCTCAACCTTGCCCTCCCTGGATGCAGAAAACATCTGTCTTGCAAAGTTTATCATGACTAGTCACCATGATAAAACCGCAAGTCCCCTGTCTTCACTAGGGTTTCAACACACGTTAACAATGCATCTTCTTTTTAACCTTAGGGAGCACAGGGCCCTGGTATCCTTTGCCTTGCACCATTTCTGTCCTTACCTACTGCATTATATCTCTTCATCCATCAGCCAATGCTGCAGGGATTACTGATCCTAGAAAAAGGGGTTTGAAAAAGACCCACCCACCAACAGTGCCCAACCTTGAAAAGAAAACCTCCAGGAGAAGGATAAAGGAAGCCCACCTTTATGAAGTGGTTGTCCTGATCAAGAGAAAGCAGAAGGGGGTTTAGGCCCAGGTATAACACCCAGCTGGTAAAAGGCAGAGCTTCCCAGGAAAAGGTATATTCAGCAGGTGATGCAACCTCTCAAAGAGAGGGAGAAACTCTTCAATGATCATGATGCCCAAAGAGAGGGAAGACCTGGATGCAAGAAACAGCTGAGCTTTCCAAAGCACCCAAGTGAGTTAGACACTAAGCAGTGATGGGAGTTAGGCACCTCCCATCTAAGGTGTTCGTTCTCTGGTGTGCTGGACTGAGGCCAGGCTACCGCTGTCTCTAGCTGAGGAAATGGCACCCTCCTGATTTGTTTTTTGTTCCTATTGAAAGTAGAGAATTTTCCCCAGCACCACCCGGCAGTGTGTCCTTCCTAGCCCCAGCTACGGCCTGTTGGTACGCTATGAATGTGACTCCTCACAACCCTTCAGAGCCTGTGTCAGCACCTCAGTCATTTGGTACTGGGGGCAAAAATGGGTCCAGCATAGTTCTGCCCTGACATGGGTTTGCATTAGCCACAGTGCATGGGTACAGATCCCCAGGCCTGAGCACTGGGATTAGCTGTTTGTACTCCCCTAGTCTGAGGGCACATTAGGCCATGCTAGCCACAGGCTGGGGGGTTTGGGCAGGGTGAGAGGCTGTGCCTGAAATAGCTTTGAACCCCAGCTATTCCCAGGCTGTCATGGGCCTTCTGCAGCCAGGAGCAAATAAAGCAGCCTTCAGAGCTGGACTAACCTGTGTTGGACGCTGAGTTAGGCCCCAGCACCCACAGGATTGTGGAAATCTGGCTTGCACCATAACACTTATAGGATGTCTGCAATAGGGAGAGACTGGACTTCGATGACCCCTTTCCGTCCTGGGGTCCTACCATGTGCACAATGGAGGGATGAAGTTCATCCAGTTGCTGACTGTGCTGCTTCCCTTGGCAGCTACAGAAGGAATAGCCTGGGAGCAGAAATCCAGCTGAGCTGCATGCCTAGCAGGGCTACGAACAGGGCCCCTGGTCAGCCTGATTCCATTTACTCTGCATTTCTATTTATTACATTGGAGCCCAGAGTAAATTACTTTACAACACAGAGCATTCAATATAATTTGTCTTATTCCAGTAGGTCTCAATCATTATGAATTCTATCTGCCGCTTGCTCCCTTCAATTATCTGCCATCAGAAAAAGTTTATAGTTGTTGCTAAAATATCAATTTGGCAGGGGCTGCAATATAGTTACTATCCACCTCTGTCATTTACAAACTTACATTCTATGATTAGAAAGAAAGCTGGCTAATATGAGAAATATTCATACCCAATCAATACTGAATAAGATGCTGCCACCTTTTGGCTTAACCTAATTCTACTCTTGGGTCCAAATTCATCCCTGAGGTAACTCCTTTGCCCTATGTAGAGTTACACCAGACACGGGGCTGGCCCTTAGGATTTCACCGCTGACTTCCTGGGCATATGATGTTGTGGGGGTTTCTGTAACGAACAGGAATGAGGCTGGGGAATATGCGAAATGATGCTGGACGGTTTGCAGGGTTTAGCAAAAGCAAAATAAAGCTAACCATGTCCATTTTCTAGGACACCGGGCATCTGTACACTCGCATCGGGCCTGACCTTAGTTTCCATTTTGGAAACCAGGATTTGGAGGTATTTTCACAGGGTCCAAAAGATGGTTTCTTCTCTCCTGTCCTATCCTCTTGACTTTGGTTTGCTGGGATGTAGCTCCTGGAGTCGTCCTTTCAGGGCCTGCTGGCAGGGCTCTCAGCGGCAGCACTTTGGCACTGGCTCACCTGGGTGGCCCATTGGAGCTCAGCTTAGGTGAGGTTCAGCATATGCCTCAAGGTGTGCAATCAAGGCTTTAGTTGAGCGACATGTAAGCTCCATGGGGCAGGGGACTGTCAACTATGTGCTCATGCAGCACCTTGCACACTGTAGCCCCTGTGTGACCTGGCTGGCCACTAGATAGCCACAATCTAGATGTTTATGGATAATAATATTAATTCCTGATGTCTTGAGAATAGGTTTCTAGGGCCAAAAACTGGACTGTCCTTTTACTCATGTGTCATGTGTGCGTGTGTGTGCACATGCATTTAATTTTTTGCCTTCTAGCAAAGTACTTCCAAGAAGCTAAGTGCTGCAGTAAAGTAATCAAAATATTTATTGCGGTAGGAGCCGAAGTAGCCTAGTTCTTTCTTCTGAGGTCACCCAAGGACCATACAATAAAAAAGCCCTGGGAACCCAGTCCCTGCTGCAGGGCACCTGTTTCTATTCTGTTTACTCCTTTGTTTCCTGAGCCTAGGACAGAGTCTGGATTCTGTCACTGCCACCTGGATTTGCTTTGCTTTCTTCCAAGGAACTTGTATGAATAAATTGAATTGGCAAATGCGTTGTTCAGCTGCACGGTATTGGTGTCAGGAATAAAGTAGGTATTACCAATCCCTCTATTACAGCGTTCAACATGCTGCCAGGTACCACAGAACGGATTCCGGATCATTCACTTTGAGCAGTTCCATTAATTCCTTCTTCATGTTTTTGGCTTACTGCTCTAATGCTGAGCTGGGGGAGCAACTCACAGCAAATGACTCACCTGACAAATCTGACCGCTGCCCTGGGGCTGCACTTTCTGCCAATGACTTTGATTTTGTACACAACGGGGCCCCGACAATGCCCAGCGTAAGTGTGGGCTTCTCTTTAAGCACCTGAGCAGTCAGGCCCTGTGACCTCAGTGGGATGACTCTGGTTAAAATCAAACTTGTGCTTAAGTGCTTTGCTGGACTGAGGCCAATCTGCCAGGACACTCGGGACCTGGAGCTATGCTCTTTAGGGCTTGGTGGCAGGGCACCCAGTTGCAGGACTTTGCATATAGAACCAGATGCCCACAGTTGTCTACTGGAGCTATGATGAGTTTTAGTGTATGCCCTATGGTGTCTAATGAAGGCTTTGACTGACATACCTCTTTGGGGTAGGGCCTGGCATATACCATGTATTTCTACAGCATGTGGTGCTGCTTGGCCATGAGGCTGCCTGACAACCTGGAGACTAAACAGCTATCAGGTCACGCTCCCAAGTTCTGGGCCCCAGATACTGAATTCTGTGCCGCATGCTTTCCAAGAGCACACTTCACTTTGTGGAGCTGGTTACCACAACTGTTGCTTTGGATAGTTGAGATGCACAACTCCCCATTCATGCTCTGTGTCATCTAGGTTGCATCATATTATTTTTTTCCTCCCGGTTGGACAGTTCCCACACATGCACAGGACTGTCAGGATGGATGAGCCACTCAGCATGAGTATTTCTGACACCGTCTCTGCCCATGAACTAAAGCTCAGTCACGGAGAGCAGGTACCAGGACAGCCAATACTACATAAGCAAATTTGCAGGTTGAATGAATGTTTAAAACACTCTTGCAGCATTTCCCAGTTCTGTACCAAGCCAGGAAGAAGGCAGGAGACCGAGGAGGACAGAGCAAGAATTCACAGAATGTATCACAGTTCCTTCGTCATCCCCCAATTGTCATGATCTTCTGTACACTCCTTCCACCATTGTCATTCTTTCCCAAAGATATTTGGGCGCTCTGAATAAATGCCCAGTCAGACTTGACCTCTAACTGGCCTGTTAGGAAATGCAGGTCTGTGCTATGCCAGTGGGAAAGTAAGTTTCCCAGATGTGTAAAGCTCTGTCACCTGGCCAGCATGAGACTCCTCACAGGGTATTAATGATCTCCCTGAGACAGAGTCATTAATTATTGCCAAGAGCACAGTATACAAAAAAAGTAGGATTTGTTGCAATTGGATCAATGCATAAGAATATCATCAGTCAGGCAAGCGCCTTTATTTCTAACGTTTGAGGGCCCTGGGTGGCATAGCCCCAAATCTAGTGGAAGAGGTTGGTGTACGCATTTCAGGAGCTGCGTGGAGAGTAAAGGCAGCTTCCTTTTCCTCACTTCCTATTGCCATCCAGCACCGGCTACTTTTGGGGTGAACAGGATGCTAGCTAACTGTCCCACTGCAGGAGGGATCTTGTGGGGATTTTGCCCCTTGCTGTAAGAGGAGGAAGTGTGGATTTCTTACCTCCTGGGACCCCGTGACCTTACTGGTCTGCAGCCCCTATTCCTACGTTTGCTGTATCTCAGGTTAGTTGATTTCTGATTGCAGGCTGGATCATTGCCATGGGGGAGTTTCCACACTAGCTTTCACAGATGTGCTAATAACCCTGAGTTAGTGATTGCACAAGTCTAGTGAAGAAAAGCTCTTAGCTAACTTGAGCCCCAGAGAGGGGCAAGATATCAGACTCACCTGTGCTCTCAGCATTTCCTCTGGCTGCTTCCAGGTGACTTCCCACCCTGCCTGTTTGGGTTTCCAGTTTGAGGTGCAAGAGTCTTTGAGTAGATGTGATATCTTTTATTAGACTGAGTCGTTGGGGAAAAAGGGTCTTTGCAAGCTTTCGGGCACAAGCACCCTTCTTCAGGCATAGTGAGCTTGCAAAGCTTGTGCCCGAAAGCTTGCAAAGACCTTTTTTCCAACGGCTCAGTTGGAGTAATAAAAGATATCACATCTACTCAAAGAACCTTGCCTGCCTATGTCCTTCGACCAACATGGCTACAACCAAAAACCTTGCATTTTGAGGTGCCTAACTCTAATGTCCTGGCACCCACTCCGGGGCCTGGCTTGCATTGCGGGGGGGGAGTACCCCAGCCCTCCGTCCCAGCTCAGCTACCTCTGCACAGCAGTGCTTCGTGCAGCGTGGAAGTTATTAGAGGTTGCAGTGCCCCAGGCTTCCACTGGTGCTGCCCCGGACTCCAGGCAGGGCTTAGGTGGTGAAATGGGGCCACCTGGTGGTCCAGGGCAACACGTGCTGCGCAGTTATCTATTCCCGCTCCTGCACTGGAACCAGGCTCATCCCGGACGTACCTTGTGTCTGCCTAAAAGCTGGATATTGATGAGACTTGCGTGGCTAGCTGATGAGCCAGTAAGGAAGCTGATTGGAAAATGGGTGCATTGGTTTGAAATGCTCCAGATTAAAATGCTTCGTCTGTCAAGAGGTCAGCAGAAGCTGGTAAGCCACAGCAATGCAAGACTGTCTAGAGCAGTGGTCACCAACCAGTGGATCTCGATCCACCGGTGGATCTCAGAGCCTGTCGTGGTAGATCTTGGAGCCTCTTAGAGTCAATCGGAGGTTGGGGTGGGGGGGCTGAGTGCCAGCAGGTCAGTCCATGGGGGGGCTAGATTGAGGCCCCCGTGGTGAGGGACAGTGCCACAGGCAGGAGCAGGAGTAAGTTGAGTGGGACCCCGGCTGAGTGAGACTTACCTGCTGGGGATGGGCGCCCCCAAATAATTTTTTTCTCTTTCTGCCTTGATCTCCAACCCCCCCCCCCCAACTTAGTTGCTGGGCGGGGGGAGAAGGGGTGGTGGCAGTGCATGGTAGATCTTCGGTTGCTTTTAAATGCCAAACATGATCTCTTACTTAAAAGGTTGGAGACCACTGGTCTACAAGCTGTGAGAGACTCTTGGCCCCCCTACACCCCATGGTGGAGATGAGCAAGGAAGGTAAATTCCTGAGCAACCTTCAAAAGGCTGAAGTCCTCCTGCCAGCCCCAGGGTAGAGGGAAGAAATGAATGCAGACCACAAATGAATCCAGTGGCCAAAACCCCAGATAGGAGGTTGCAGAAGGGCATCTGTAAGTTGAAGAGCAGGGGGATTTGCATTACAGCCTGTAGCCTGCTGGGCTGCATGAGCTCCTGGCTCTGGTCCCTGGACCAACCCCAGTTACTCTTAACATCATGTGGAGACAGCAAAATGTTGTGTTTGAACATAATGGCTCATAAATCATTAAAAACTGGTATAAGTCCACTGGAGTCAACTGAACTGCACCAGTTCATGCCCACTGAGGGTCTCGCCCTCATACTCCAAATTTCTACCATACCAGTGACAAATACAAATAAAAATCATAACTTGTGTTTCCCCGAAACTCTCCCAGTAATGTTAGGAAATCTCATTAGATCAGGTTGAGTCGTTCTCTTCAGCCACAGAATACTCCGATCTCAACTACACACACAGGTTGTGTTCCCTTTCCCGCGCTGGGGAAGCCAGTGCAACGCTTCTAGTGTGAATGCAGCTATATTGGTGTAGGGCTGTTTTGTACCAAGACAGCTATTCCAGTAAGGGAAAAGGAATATACTTCGTATTGGTATCAGACACTAAACCCAAACTTACGGCGGTGCCAGTGTAAGTCTTTTAAAATATCACTCTGCATGTTGATCAAATCTTAGTGAGAAACTCTCAAAAGTGAAAGCAGACAAGTAGGAAACCTCCTGAAAATGCACAGGATAATATGAAAGAGGGAAGACCAATGGGACTCTCTCTTAGGTCTCATGGCATTTTTAAAACACCAGTTGCACATTCCTGGTTTCTCAGAACATCTAAGCTTGTCCTCAGCGGCTGCCGTACCCTCAGCTCCCCTGTTTCTTGTCCAGTCTCCAAAGCTGGGCTCTTTGGAGTCTTTGAAGGCTCTAATATAAACAGCAAGCATTAAAAAAATCAAACCCATTATGCATAAAAAAGATGACCAAAAGCACTCTTCAGCTCCCAGTTGCTTGTGCAGTCCCTTTTGTTCTGCCTGACAACCAGGCAGAACAAATGCAAAATTCCCTCAAGGAAGCAGGACCTTCTGCATCTGAAAGGAAGTACATCATCACAGCCAGTGAAGAGGCTCTTTCACATTTAAAGGCAGAGAACAAGTTAAAAGAAATACGACAGCTCAATCAGCAACGTAGTTGTGCATGTGGAAGTCTTGTCTGAGGGAAGAATCTTAGTAAAATGCTTCTTTTTAAAGTCTTCCATCGGAGGTTTGATCACATGCAATTCCTTGTGTAGGAATGACCCAGCTTGCCTCTTTGGTAAGACTGTGTCCTGAGTGCCTGAAAAAATAATGAAAAACTATCTTTTTAATAAAAAAAAATCTTAAGGACATTAAAAGTTGTAGAACTCATCCTCATTAGTTCTCTTTAAAGTTATTTATGAATAGACAATTGCTCCTTTCCAGGTTCTCCTTTACGTGCTATTTCCCCAGGCTAAAATGCTGTACATTTATCTTACAGATGAGGTTACTTTTTATGGTATTCCTGCTATTATATATCACTTTTAATGCTATTAGTTTGTGTTCCATATTAAATTATGTTTAAAAAAATAGCACAAGAAAAATTTTCAGCTTCATCTGGAAATGAAGGCCATGGCGGTCCCGTCCATGTAGAACAGGAAACAGGTTGAGGTCAGATATCTGTTGGGAAGAAAGCTTTGCAGTGTCAAAAGGAAAGGTTCCTGCTTTCTATGGCGGGATGAAGTATAAAGACAGGCACTGTTAAACTTGACACTCCAAGATGCCACTGAAAGATGTAAGTATACAGTTTGTGTGGTGTCCCCCCGAACCATTTTGATGGGCACGGATGGGACCCACCTTTGCCCACCTCAGCTTTCAGGGTGACAGGTCCCTGGAACAAGTAAGAGGAACCTCCTTAGCACTGAGTACTCTGGCGGTTGTGAGGAGGATGGCACAGGGCCACCTGCTTCTCGCGTGCCCCTGGCGCGGAGCGTGGGAGAGAATCCCTCCTGTAAAATGCCTATTCAATTAATGCGTGGCAAGTCTTGCCTGTCTCTCTTTAGAAATGGGCTCTAATAATATTGGCATCATCACAAGATAAGATACAGGACTAGCCAAATCACAGTCTCGAAACTCGGCACGCCTTCAGGGATTAAAGGAAGTAGCTGAGCTGTCACTCGAAAGCTGATCATAGGCTCGTTTAACTATATCATCCCCTAAGACAGTCCTTTCAATTATGTCAACCTGTCTGCTCTCCCTAGACTCTAATTTTAGAGCAGCGGTAGCTAATATTCTTGGAAAACTGATCCGCCTCTGCAGATCATTCCACTCTCTGTCTGAGGCTGTTAAAGGAGTATCCTGTGGGGAGATCACACTGCTTGTCTTCTCCTTCTGTAATAAACCTAATAAAAATAGGTACCATTAGGTTTCTTTGTGTGTGGTCTATTTAAGACACTTATCTGAGATGCATAATGGAGATGTCATGTCTCATTCACAGTGGGACCTGGTGGCAAGCAGGGTCATTGCAATAAAATAAAATTAAGTTTAAAACACCCAATACAAAATTACAAGGTATAATGGGATCAGAGGTCAGGGGATGCACCTATCAGAGGTAAACGCGAGCTGGAGTTATGTATTTATGTAAATGCTGCTGGAAGCCAGTGATGGTTTCATATCAGTGAGAAGTGAATGGGTGGGTTGTTGCAAAGGTGTGTTAGGCAGAAACCTGACTGCCAGGCAGCGTTGCTCCAAAGCTTACAAGCAAGTGCAATATCAAAGTAGCCAGGCTATTCCCTATTCAAATATTTTCTTGGGCATAGGGCCATGGGCTGTTTTCTGAATGGGAATCCTGAGTAGTCCAGGGGGACAAAGGGCAGAGAAGGGAAGCAGTGGCAGGTGGGGAAAGCTGTGTACCTTTGCATCCACCTTACTATAGCAGTGGGACTGGGAAGCTTTTTGAAAGCACTGTCTTGCAGACCATACCGCAGCTAGTTTCAGGGGGGTGGGGCTGTACATACAGGCCGCAGGATCAGACTGCATCCCATAGTCACATTTTTCCCTTCTGTGATATGATATTATAGCCCCAGCAGCACCTGGCCCAAGCACATCCCAGGAATTTAGAAATGACAATCATCTTGATGTCTTCCTTCCTTGACCAGCGGATAAGGAGACTCACTGGTGTTGTGGTTGTGTATGTGAAGGGCAAGAAGAACCTCTGGATGGCAGGCTGAAGGGGAAGGAGAGTTTTGCATTGAATTATGAATGCAGCAAGATCTATGGTCACCTCATATCCAGAGAAGGCAAATTCATGGTCTTGGTGGTCCTCCTACCAGAGTTCTGTCTCTTGTATGCAGGCCTCCCTGCCCTCAGCTGCTTGATGTTTGATTGTCTCCTTGGGTTGTAGGTAATGCTGAGGTCAAAGCTCTTTAGAGTCAGGTAAGATCACTTCTGACCTAGGGTCAGCCCTGAGAAGGAATAGGAATGCCAAAACGGGCACCTTGAACAGATCTCTGTACCCAAAGGCAAACAATGTTGAATACAGAGCATGGAGACAGATGTTCTTGTGGCCTGTGTTGCTCAGTGGACAAGTTTCTGTACCACTGGAGGTTTTCCGGGGTGTGTGGCTAGATCTTAGTTGCAGTAATTATGCCTGGAGGTAACAACTGCCTGCAGCATTGTGTACGGACTTGAATCCAAAAGAATAGAGTGCACGCAGCCATAGCTGGAAATCAGGGGGTTTGTGGGGTGGAGGAGGAGGAGGTTTTTTTCCAGGTCTATCCCAGGAGCAGCAAGGAGTCAATCCAACCTACTTAAAGATTTGTGAGCACATACCGCACCCTTACTGAAGGGTGCTATTATAGAAGAAGCAAGGGCTTTGAATTGTTTCCTCCTTTGTGCCAGCAGCACAGCCATGCTGCAAGGAAGAGATCCTATTTCCCATATTGGTCACTGTTGGGGTCTGGCAATGCTATCAGCTGCTGTTGCTTAGGTCCGATGTGGGTATTTTCTGTATGTTGCTGGCTCCACAGTCCGTGCCTTCCTGGCTGCAGCACATGACGGGGGAGAGAACTGAGCCTTCTGGGATTCTCCAAGGGAAGGATCAGTTGTCCCTAAATCCGAAGGACTCAAGCCTCCTCGGAGGCTTCCCTTGCACCTCTACAGCCTCTTTGGGGCAGGACACAAGTGCCTGAGTACTTGTCAAAGGCCACAGAAAGGGTTGCCAAGAGGCTCCATTGACTTGAGCTTGGAGGTGCATATGTGTCTGGTCTCGCAAAGAGCCGCTGAGGAGCAGCTCTGCACCCCCAGCCAGCATGCCACCAGCCTGGGCAGAAGGAAAGACAACAAGGGCCTAGCAAAGGCAGCAAAAGAAAGACAGGAAAGGTGATGAAACCCAGATGGGCAGGAAGAGAGTGGTGTAGCTTGGTACAAGGGAAACCACCCATCCAATCCAAACACTTCCAAATTAATCTTGGTACCACTGAGGCCTGCCAGGCCTGCCTCTGTTTGCAGGTCAAGTTGTGTAGCATCCGGGGCATAGTCACGGGCTGTTGTGGCAAAGATTCCTCCCCAGTACTCCAGCACGTTAGTTGGGCACATCCTCTCATCTTGGATGCCCCTCGTCTGACTGTTAAATTCTCCCAAAGCAGCTCTAGCTCATCTCCGCCTTGTCAATAACCCCGCACTGTATCATTTGATCCTTTCCAGAATAATGCCTGATTTGGCACTTTTCTTCCATTTTCAGCAGCCTACCCTGTCAGACAAGAACTCCAAAATGTCGCTAAAGACCTGAGCTAATTTCTGATCTTTGCTTTTTCTTAAGATGTTGCCTGCGCTATATGGATTTCTAGACTTGGGATTTACAATCTTCCTTAAAGACAGGTAATCTCTTCATAACCATTTCCTTTGTTATCTGGGCACTGACTCCTCGCCTACCGTGCCACTAAGCACGATCCCTGATTTAGGCATCTCTCCAGCCTGAGACATTACACAAGCCAGTAACTTTGTTATCTGGGCACTGACTCCTCGCCTACCGTGCCACTAAGCACGATCCCTGATTTAGGCATCTCTCCAGCCTGAGACATAACACAAGCCAGTAACTGCTCTTCGTTACTACCTACCTCCAGTCTACTCCTTCTTTCCTGGACTATCTGGTCATGATAGTTCGAGTGCTTTATATGAGGTGAGTGAGACTACAAACTCATCAGGGCGTGTGATTTTCTTTGCGCTGCAATTCACTTGAGTTCTGTATAAATAATGCATAGAAGTCTCAGCCCTGTGCATGATTGGAGCCTTTATTAGTCTTTTTATTTGCATATGATTTACCTTTCCTGGTTCCTTTCTGCTCCTCCAACAATTGTTACAGCCAATCCAGATTGCAAGTATGAGCCAAGGTAGAGAAAAGACAAGGTCCTGACTACCTTAACCATGTAGAACCCAGGTAGCATAGCTTGACTCAGTCCAAGGGAATGAGTTTTAATTACACAGCTCTCTGTGCAACATCCGTATGAAGCTATTTAGAGACTCTGTGCCACAGCATGGGTTCAAGTGCCAGCAACATCTGGATGCTAACTGCATCATCAAATGCTAACTATCAAACGCTAACTGCACCATTTTGTGGCTCTCCCAGGCTTTGGGACTCTTCAGCTAGTTGGCTTATACTGAAGCTAAGAGACAGGCATTATGCTGGGAGGAAGAAGTAAGTTGCTTTGAAGACCCTGCTGTGTCCCTAGCATTACGTGCATGGAGAATGACTGACTTTCAGTCATCAAGACAGGCTACAGCCTTCTGGACTCTTCACTTCCTTTTGATTCCTAAATAGCTCCAGCAGCTACCCTAGCAGTCTCTGATTTGCTAATGCAGGTCTCAGCTCCAGGTCTGATGATGGCAGGTTTGTTCTCCTCAACTGACAGCCATTAACAGTTATATCTGGCTCTTGGTCTTCCATCCTATGTTCAATGAAGCTCCACTCCTACGTTGACAGCTCTTGACAGTTCATTTCTACCAACACAAACTTGCCCATATGACAAACACCCATTCCATATTACCCTGTCTGCAGAAAGAAATGTGTCTCTTCCGTGACTGGGGGAAATTAAGTCATGCCCATTCTTCATAAAGTTATACAGAAATATCCAGTACTTACTACACCAAACCTGCAATTCTCTCGCTGGTTCAAAATATGACAACATGCCTACACAGTAACATGGACTACATCACCCCAAAGCCTTTCTGTATACGCTAGAATCCTGTAGGATATCTAATTCAAAGTATTTGGCCTAAGGCCTAGGTCTCTTTTTACCTGGCCATGACAAGCCATTTTCTACTGGGTTGATTGTCATTGCCAAGAGGGAAACTCAGGAAGGCAACTTCCACAACCATGGAGCTTGGTCCTTGGAAGTATGAAAATAGTAATAGCTCTTACTGACTTTGGAAATAAATGCAAAACCTATTTATTTGACCTGGTTTTCACATCATGAAGAATATTTAAATGCCTGTGGATGGAAGGAAAACTCTGTTTCCATCAGGCCAAAGATGACCGTCAAGGACATTTCACAGTAAAGTTATATCTTCAAAGCTCTGATCTGATCTGCTGATTCCCACAGCTTTATCATCTAAGACCTTCCCAACTTTCAAAGATCGTGATGAGTTTGGTCTTAAAACCCAGATCAACCAATTCAATACAAATTTAATCACGAAGAGATTCCTTCTTCTCAAGGGGAGCATGAACCTGTCCTTGCTAGAAGTCTCCTATACATAGGCTTGGCAGAATTCAATTTTTATTTTTTAATAATTTCAATGGACAATATTGATGTTTATTTTTAAGCATTTGTTTCAATTGTTATCAATTTCATTTTTCAATATTATATGAAATTAGAGGGTTTGGGAGGTGGGATGGGGAGGGGCAGGATTGCCATCAGTCCTGGCTCTGCTCACCCATAGCTCCCTCATCCACTTTGTCACTTCCTTTTCCTTTGTCCCCAGTCCCCTGGGGTTTCTGGGAGTTGCAGTCCAAACTACAGTGGGCACGGTTCTCTCCCTGTCATCATCACACACTGCATCAGCCATCACTTTTCTTATGCCCCCTTTCTATAAAGTTTGATCATTTACGATGGAAATATTTCTTGTTGGTCTGTGAGCATGGGGTGAAATCAATGCTTATCAAAGTCTACCGATAAAACAAATCAAATCCTGCCAAGCCTACTTACACACAGTCTCCATACAAGACCCATAGCTGCTTGTTAAGTGTTGCTTGGAAAGAAGCACACCCCTCCGATTGCTTTATGCCCTTGGCCAGCATGAGGAAGTCCAGGCATAAGATTCCATTTGGCTCAATACACAATTCTGCATAATTCTTGCCCCATTTGCACAATTGTTGGAATCTGCAGCTGCTTATTGAATATTGCCTGTGTAACTGTGGTTTCATAATTAGCCATTTAATTCTCCTGTGCCTGATTTCCTTTTTCTAGCTCCCTATATTGCATTGTTTATATTTATAAAAAAACACTTGCTTATATTTCTCTTTACATCCCGGAGGTACCTTGATGACTTCTGCTGTGCCTTTGCCAGTTTCTTTGGGATGGATTTCAGGTGCTGCCATGTCTATGTGTGCTCTGAGCAAGCTTGGAGGGAACGCTGGGGACTCACTAAGTCAATGACAACTAACCTGTCACATCACAGCTCACACTTGAGCACTAAATGTTCTCTAAGAAGAGACAAGTGCTTAAGCACTTACAATCCACTGCAGCTGTGGACAGAAAAAGACTGTCTGAGGACTGTCTGTGCAACCTATAGGAAGACTATTAGGCTTGATCATGTAATCTCTATGCAGGTAAAACTGCTAATGACTGAAGTGGGCCCAATGGGATCGTTATGACCCAAACGGTTAGTGATACCTTTCCCAGCCACCATCCGCTACAGCAGAAATTGCATCCAGCTCAAATTATATAAATCTGACATAAATGAGTGGGGGGAAGTAGCCATGCTGTCCTGTTACCACAGATAGGATTGTTTGGCATGTTTGCCTGAAGTTGACTGATTTCTACAGCGCCAGCACTATTCCAGGTGCCTTGAAAAGCATCAACCTGACTGCCCACCTTTCTCCCATCACTGATACTTGACTATGTTAGAGGCTGGGGATTAATGCAAGAAGTTAGGAGACAACCTTCTATTATCCACTTGGGCGCGAGTACTCTGCTATTCTAGGTAAGTCACTTCAACCTCTCTCATGCCTCAGTTTCCTCATCTCTAATGTGAGCTCTCCCCTGCCATATATCACAGTCAAACTCCAGGCTTTCTGTTCCTCTTGCTTTCCAAACATGACTTAATTGTATGGTCACTAAGTGTGCCATAAAATAGCAAATAATGGCATATATGTAAATTCTCCTGCTATGGAGAAGAGACTCCTGAATTTAGCTACAGCCTCTCAATCTCCCAGCTTCTCCAAAGAATATTTTTTCTTCTTGCTTGTGCTCCTGAGGCTGCTGTGTTCTTCCTATTTTGTCTTCACTTGTGCTGTTTACAGGGTCATTCACTCCTTGTGAGCCAGCCGTGTTCACTGGTCACTTTTTATGGGGAACCTTAACTCCACAGATGTAGATCAGAGAATGAATGTTACTAATAATACCAGAGCCCACTTATTCCTGCATGTAATTGCTGACAGATGTGTTTTCTTGTTTTTTTACCAATTACTTCCTGAACCAACAGGTGATGCTATTTGAAACTTGCTTTTGGCAAATAGTGAGAACATTATAGAATGGAAAACAAGTTTGGGTCAAGTAATCATGAGTTGGTTCAGCCTAAATTAAAATGGGAGTCTGTAATTAAAGGTCTCAGGTTTCCAAAGGGCAAATTATATTAATGGAACTGGTTGGTGAAGTCAGCTGCTTGAGGATTTGAATGTGGAGGAGGTTTGCAATGTAAGTCAAAGGAACAAATCCGTATAGAACACGCAATTAGTGTAAGTGGCTTTAGGGAACAGGCCAAGCAGCTCTGAGTACCCTTTCCTGGGACACATAGGCTTTCAGCCTCAGGAGTCATATTCATATGGCTGAAGAACCTTTTGTCACTTGTTTCAATACCCTTTGCAAGGTCCAACTCAGCTTCACTTCTGGCAATTCTCGCATCATCCCTTCACTTCTTGACTTGAATAGACTTTCTTTGCTGACAAATCCATTTTACAGGCAGTCCTTGACTTGCAACGTTTCGAGTTACGTTTCGCACTTACAACATTTATAAATTGGCACCCCGTTTCAACTTTCTGACCTGTTTTGACTTTACAACGCTTGATGCGCAACAGCAGACTTGTTCACTGGCATGGCGTGGTATCGCATCTCCCTGGAGAACATCTGTCCAAACTTCCTTGGACACTGCCTTTAAGAAAGCAGCCAGGACTCCTGAGAGAACTCCAGCCAAGAACCCTTCAAAAAGTCCAGCCAAGTCACCTCAACGAAGTCTTTCCAAATCAATATGATTGCTATTTACAATATAAATGCATTAATGTAGCTATATTACTTGTCTATAATGGATTGAGTACAAAATTCTCTGTTGTTTTTGGTGAAACTAGGGTATCGGGCCTTGGTTCAGGAACCAATCCCCTATTTTATAACATTGTTTCCTGTGGGGAAAATCAGTTCTGAGTTGCAGCATTTCAACTTAAGGCAAAAATTTCAGGAACCAATTGTGTCGTAAGTCTGCTGACTGCCTGTATTTTATTTTTCTATTCCTGTAGACTCTCTACTTGTTCCTCATGTCCTTTTGGAGGTGCTTAGTCACTCCATGAGGCCTTTATATTTTTAACCCTGGCTTGAGGTTCAAGTTCTAGATGGGAATTGTCCATGGTGGTGAGTCATGTCAGTGTGACACAAGTGTCACACAAAGGAATCATGTGATCCCCACGTTGTTTTTGTCTGTGGGCCATGTGTACCTGCCTTAGTCATCCTCAGGCAAATGTCTGTACGCTTTCTTCCAGTTCCCCATCAGATGAACGCTCTCTAGGCAGCCAAAACCAGACCTTCCTGCCTGGCCTCAGCAGCTTGTCTAAAGCCAAAGAAGGGGATAGTAGAGAAGCTCAGAACCGAACCCACGAGCAACTTGCTCCGCTGAAGAACATTTCCTGTATGTTGCTGAGGTCTCTTCAACCTTTAGCCATCCATGGGCTGCATGTTAATATCTAAGTGGATGGCTTAGCCAGCTAGATTTTGGTTGATATTCTTACCTGCAAGTATAATTGTAGGCACAAGCCCTTGAAGAGTTGCCCCACAGGCCGAGTGAGGGGCAATGTGCTTTGTGGGCTTATTGGGTGCTTTCTTCAATGACCCCTCATGTCAAATGCCCCTTTGCCTGGATAGCCCCCCCCGACTCGCACCTTGTCCGGTGCTAGGTGCTTTTACGGCAACACATTCGTACTATACGATAATAACACAGTAGGAGATGCTCTAGTTGGGGCTGGTCTTGCTCTGAGCGGGGGTTGGACCCCTTCCAACCCTCACTTTCTATGAAAGGTGCAGTCCTGGACACGCGTGAGGTTTGTCCCGAGAGCTGCCCGGGTACAGAGCACAGCGAGCTGCGAGCCCCCCCCGCTACGAACGGGTGCCGCCCCCGGGCCGCGGCCCACCCAAGGCTGAACAACTTCCTACCCCCGCCCCTGACTCAGCACGGCGGCCTGCCGCCGATTGGCCGCCTACCGGCTGAGCTCATCAGAACTCGCCGAGGGGAGAGCCGTGATTGGCTAAAGGGGGCGTGATGTCATCGTTCGTGCTGCGCGGAAGCGTGACTTGGCGGGAATGGGGCTGGCGGCGTGACTCAGCGGAGCGGGCGGATAAAGGGGCAGGCCGAGCCCACGTCCGTCCCCATCGCTTCAGCCCGCGGCTGGCACGGGGACGCTGCTCGCTCCCGTCGGCGCGCGCGATGGAGCTGCCGGGCCTGGGCCAGCCCTGCTCCGCGAGCTCCTGCCGGCGGCTGGGTGAGCTCCCGCGGGGGATGGCGGGGTGCGCCGGGGATGGCTCCACGCGTGTCCTGTCCCCTCCTAGCTCGGACTTTGCAGATAAAAAAGGAGTTATCCGGCATAGAGCCTGATATGCAGCCTACCACTCGCTGCATTTTGAAGTATCGTAACTTTTTTTTATCAGAGAGGTGAAATATTTGAATGGAGGGGGGACCCTGGAACCAGAAATAAAAAAGCATGTTTATCTACAGATAGACCTACCCAGGACATGCTACAATCTCTTGGCTCCTCTTTATGCAGTGTTTTTGGGGGTTGTTTGATGAATGTGTAAGCGTATATTGGTAATCCTACTGGCGCTCTTTCCAAATGGTGCTTTAGTTAATCAACTTGTCCACCTTCCCCGGTGAGGGTTTCATGAGCCGGCTGTCTTTGCTCCTTGCAGACTTTCTTCCTTTAAAATGTGATGCATGTGAGGAGGTTTTCTGCAAGGATCATATCACCTATGACCAGCACAAATGTACCTCTGCATACAAGAAGGTGAGTGTCAATATTAGTAATAACTCCAAATGTTTGCACCCTTTGGGAATCTCCAGGTCATGTATAGACAAATGGCTTTGAAACCTGAACTACAGTTCCTAAAAGACCAAAAGGCTAGAAATATTGGGGGCCCAGCAACTGGCAAAGTTCTGGGTGAAAACAGATGAGGCTTCTTCCATCTTGCCTCTTAGCAAGGCTCTGAAGATTATTACTGTTGATAGCCACTCTTTTAATGAGCACAGCAACTGAAGGCTTTATTATCCTTCAGCTTCCTCTGGGGGGGGACATCACATGACAAACATGCTATGGAAGGAGAAACAAGACTTACTAGGAAGTCAGTTCGAGCACTTGAACTGATAAAAAGCATTGTTCAAGTGGCTGCATATAATAAAGTAGCCTGTTTTGAAAAACACTTTGGATTCTAGACTTAGATTATTATCTGACTTGATCTTCTTAAAGCAACTGAATGCAGCTACAAAACAATGCAATGTAAAGTCTAATACCAGAATGATGCCTAAAAAGCACCTTGGGAACTTTAAAAAATTTTTTTTTTTAGCAAAATAAGAAGTGTCTATATATATACACGTTCAGAGTATCACTCCACAAAGAAACCCGGACAAACTCTGGTCTCTCAGACCAAGCATCCCCTCCCTTTCATCCCCACCCTGCTTGCGCGGTCACAGACTCGGTTCACCTGTCATCCATGTCACTGTCACTCCATCTACTGCTGGAGGACCCACAGCTGCTGTTGCTGTCCTCAGCTGCATTTGTCTCTTTCTCTTCCTTATTATCACTGCCCCTTTCCCTGCTAGGGGCAAGTTGGAAGATCCTGTGCTGCGTGTCTTTGTGCCAGGTGGCTTGGGTTAGGCTGCTTTTTAAGCCTTGCTTCCTGTCAGTCCCACTTCTAATTTTTCTCTGTTTCCAGGACGTGCAGGTTCCAGTATGTCCTTTATGTAACACCCCCATTCCGGTGAGAAGAGGAGAAATGCCAGATGTTGTAGTTGGAGCACACATGGACAGGGACTGCAAATACAATCCAGCTCAGCATAAAGAGCGGGTGAGGAAACTGCCTTTGGAATCTAAACCTTTTACGTGATGCTGATGGGGTCAGGCCTCTGAACTCCAGAGCAGCCTCTCTCAACCTTTCTGTCACTGACCCTTTACCTTCCTCTGGGATCTTGCCTGTGTTTGATCTAACTGGCATGCCTGTGCTGATTAGGATGTAATTGGCAGTTCAACTCTTCTTTGCCTAGTGTCTATGACCAGTTTAATATTTTAACTTGTGGTCTAGATAAGAAATATGCCAGTGGTGCTCAACCTTTTGGCTGTACAGGCCAGAAAAGTGGTATGGGGCTCCTCTGTGAACCTGATCAGAATCTGGGGGCCTGGTGCTATTCCCTCCAGGCCCTCACTGGGATGGGATCCTGGGGCCTGGCCCTGCATGCTGTGATTGGGTGCAGAGCCCAGGGCTTCCCTTGAGTCTGGTGTTTTGGCAGCAAGGGAGAGGTGCCTAAATTTCTCTACCCAGGGAAAGCTGAGATGCTAGCTGGCCAATAATCTGAAGTGGATATACTTGCTTTCTGAAAAAAAAAAATCCATCTGTCCTGTGCCGTATCTAGATCTTCACAAACAAGTGCTTGAAGTCAGGCTGCAAAAGGAAGGAGATGATGAAACTAGTTTGTGACCAGTGCCATGGAAACTTCTGCATAAAACATCGGCATCCATTGGATCATGACTGCACGGGGGCAGGCCGTCCTATCTCCAAAGCAGGGTGAGGATGGCAGCCTATACTTCTGGTCCTGTGACACTGGAGCTAGACAAGCAGTTGTCTGAGTTGGTGGGTGGGTAGGAGAAAAGGACAGCGTTCCCCTGATTGGAAAAGGTCACCAACTTCTTTTAGTGAATTTTATAACTTCTCTGAATGGCGGAAGTCTTGGTTCTAGTCTGTAAGTCCCAATGGAACTTAAGCAGGGGGTAGAATTCAGCCGCTTGGCCCCATCAGTCATGCTTGGAAGAACCTCTCGAGTTGCTTCAGTTCTACCTTTTCTATGAACTGGGACTTTACCTTTTTTTTAATAGCCCTTGAGTTCTGTGGTAGGAACCAGTGAGTTTAAAAATAGTAAAATGACTCGAGCCCTAGCCTTTCTAATATAGTGATCCGTCTCTTCTAGGCAGAGCTACCTTCGTTGTCCTGTGCAGTAAGATTCTAGTGCAGTTGGGTGACCAATTTTGCAGAGATGACAAGAAGTGGATGGATAAGCAAGATCTTGCCACACAGCTGCACAATAAAAAGATGTTCAGTATGGTTCTGTTTCCTTGTAGACATGCTGCTATAATGAGAGCCTCTGAATCCAATGTCAAGTTGATGGGATCAAGCACAGTGTCTCGTGGGCTTCTGCAGTATAACGGGTATAAACTGAATCTTCCTTTAAACCAGAAGGACCTATAAAGCTTTGTGTCTACAGAATATAGCAGTGTCACTGCTGCTTTTCCTGAACTTTTTTATTATAGTTGCTAGCTGACCTCTGCTCAAAAGCAGGAAGGCCAAGGGGGAGGAGCAAGGCTGTAGGCACAGTATATGACATGACCAGGTACAGCTTATTTGCTGCTTGCCACAGTGGTGATTTTTAAAACGCTTCTATTACATGTAAACACTTGGGTAGCTAATTGCCACCCATTACAATGAGTGGCATCTAACCTTGGTCCAGTATGAGACCATAGTAAGATGGTAACACTGATCATGCACATCGCATATTGTTCTGGAAGCTTTTTTTTCTTAGCTCCTTAGTCTAGTTGCAACTAGGGCATCTCAAATGGCTTTCCTATGAGGGCTGAGCACCTTAGCTAAGCATGATCTATTAGAGTCCTGTTCATCTCCAATTCCTTTCTTGTGTTCTTTTTTTCAGATGCAGACAATATAGCAGGGGTAATTCCTAATGCTTGGATCAAATTTGTGCACCTACACACTTTCTACACTGCAGACTGACGACTAAATTAAATTGTTTTTGTACTTTTTAATATCTGTACTATTAAACATTTTTCCTTTTGCAAAGAATGGTAACTTTGTATTTATTTATTTATTTTTTGGAGTATTTCAAGATACAGTAAAAAAGCACAAACCTTGTTCTAAATGGGGAAGAAGCATACCTCTACATGGAGTAAAAGAAGCTAAAGATTGGAAATGATAGCCAAAAACCATTGTATTTGCTTCTGGTGGATTGGGACCTAACTTGCATGGGGAGCTGTGAGCATGGACTGCTGTTGCATGTCTCTCTCATCTACTTGGAAACGGGATGAGGCCAATGCAGCACATTGCTTACTGAGCAGTTAACATTGTCCATGTAAGGCATGACTTGGGGTAGGCAGGGGCCAGGAACCAGCAGGTGTTTATTTTTTAAACTGCCTGACATACAAGTCTACTTGCCTGTTTTGAAATGCTTGGAAGAGATGCCTGTATTACAGCACAATTAGTCCCTGAAACTTTCACCTCCATGATTAAAAGATGTGAATCTATTCGCCTTCCTCTGGTATCCCAGAGTAAATCTGCTGTCTTATAGCATCTTCTTTCTTGCCCCTGCTATCTTTGTAAAAGAGAGTTAATACACCTATCCCATCACTTGCTGGTGCACAACATGTATTCCTCTTCTTCCTGTAAAGTGAGCCTAGAGAGCTGCTTGCTTGAAAGGGTAGTTATAAAACACACCCAACCACCTGATCAAATAAGCCCTAGACAAGCTTATAACATCTGTATCTTCATTAGACTGCCTTCCAAAAACTCTTCTCTAACTAAAGTAGGGCTCAGTGAAGCATAGGTCTACTGCTTACCATGTCACAGTAATTTAGCTCGGAAATTAAAGTAGAGAGACACTTAAGGGAGCAATGTTAATAAAGTAACTACTTAACTAGGAACCTAATTAGCTGCTTCACTTGGCTACTTGTGTAGAAAAATGTCAGGACTCAGGTTGCCATGGAGTTGGGACTTTGATTTCATTTCTCACTGGAGCCTCTATCAACCCTGTGGCTCCCAATCTATGGTGATGGTTTAGCAGAGTCAGAGCAGAAGCAGGCTCCTTTAGGGCAAAAAAGCATTATATAAGTGTAGTCATCTTTATTTTCCTGGCTTTCCCCAGAGAATTTTCCAAGACAAGCCAATCCCAGTCGCAGAAACTGATGCTACATTACACAGCTATCTAATTCTTGAACTGCATGTGTTCAGTGGGTCTGTACCAAATTTCACCACAAGATGTCACAATAGGATGCATAATATAATATTCCTGTAAGTTTAACCACGGAAAACACTCAACTAACCATTCAAAGTGGGAGATGAGCTTAAATTATAGACCTAATGTTAAATGCCAGCATCTTTGTGCTTGACCTCTCTGCAGCTAGACTTAGCGCTAGAACAGCTCCTGCATATTTCCATTGTGTTAGCATGCTTACCTTTTAGAGGGTGTTCACCAAGAATTTTCCCCTAAAATTTACATACCATTGAATGTTCACTCATTCAAATGGGGCGAAAAGTCATGCTCCTTTTGCTTTTGCTTTGTGTCATTGTTCTTGCATATGAATTGCCTGAGGGGAATGTCTCCAGAAATGAAATGTTAGTTACTTGTGCACGTGGCACATGGCAGAAAACACAGGTTTGTTTTCCACAAGCAGGCATTTGCCTTGGAAACTTGTCTGAAGAGGCTAATTCCCTCAAGCCACATTCTTGGTTTTCCATTCCGTATACAGGACCAAGTGAAGTGTATCCATCTGGAAGGCTTTCAGTATTCGCTCCCCAGGGTGTGCAGACTTGGCTGTGTTAGCCTGAATTCAGGCAGAGGTCAGGGCAGAGGCGCACCTTACAGACTAATCTGGTCTGTGCACATCCTCTCACCGCCTCTGGTGAAAGGAGCACCTGCTTGCAAAACCTCATGCACCTTGGCTTCAGCTAGTCCACAGGGAGGGAGCCAGGGAGCCGGCAGGTAGGATTTGCCTTTTATATAGTGTGTGCGTGTAACTGTAGTGAGCTTCAACTCATGAAACTTGTAGTCTGAGTGTGTGTGTGTATACATATGTATATGTATGTGCATGTATGTAATACACATACGCACACACTAGATATATGTATGTGTATATATATGTATATAGAGTGTGCGTATGTGTATGCATATATAGAGAGAGCAAGACAGAGATAAAAAATGCATGCCTGCCCACGTCGACACCCGCGCCGGCGCGCTGACGCAGCACGCAACCACGCCTCTCTTAGCCTCGCCCCTTCTGACCCAGCGGTCCGCGCGCGCGCTGGTGACGTCACCCCTACGCGCCCTTGTCCGCCGGAGCCGGCTCCCAGACCACTGAGCTCCGGGAGAGAGGAGGTGGGACCGAACTGTTGCGCGACTTTCCATTGGCCACTGCGGTGATCGACATTGCCAGAACCAATGAGAGCGCGGAGGCGGTCTGAGGCGCCAAGCGAGGGGCTCCGTGAAAACAGCGCTGCGCGTCGTGGAGGTGCGTGGGGCGGCGCTGGGCCGGGATCGGGATCCCCTTCTCCTCACGCCCTGGGTGGAGGCCCCTCCTCTCCCCTTGTGTCCCGTCCACGTGAGCCCCGGAGTCCCGCTGAGCGGCCGCTTGACCTCGTGGCTCGTCCTCGTGCCCCGACTCCTGCTGGTCTTTCTGCTCCCTAGGCGTGAATGACCCTAGCCTTGGTCACGGTCCCGTTTCCCCATTTAAACTCCCTTCCCCTGGTGCCTCCTACGTAACAGCCCTGCAGCCTGGTTTTAGCTCCAGCTAAAAGCTTTGGCTCGTAGAAACTCGAGTGTAGAAACGGCGGGGGTGAACATGTCCGGTGCTGTCAGGACTCTTGAAGGCTAGATTTTGTTGAAACGAATGCAGTTCTCTTTGGACCCTAACTATAATGACTACCCAAAAATTTGTGTGTTTTTTTTTGCCTAGTTTGTCATGTGTTGTTGGGTGTTTGCTTTTTTTTAAAACTATGTATATGCTAGCAAATTAGTGCATATTCATGCAATTATAGAAAACTATGGTTGGAAGGGACCTTAGGAGGTCAGTGGTTTTCAACCTTTTTTTTCCATTTGCAGACCCCTAAAATTTTTTTGAATGCAGGTGCAGATCCCTTTGGAAGTTTTTGAATGGTGGTGCCAGACCCCCTTCGAATTGTAAGTGGGTATTCACATACTTTTGATCATAGTCCTCTTCCACAGACCCCGTAGACGTAGTGTGTGGACCCCTGGAGGTCCACAGACCGCAGGTTGAAACCCGCTGACCTAGTCCAACTCCCTGCTCAAAGCAGGAACATCCCCAGCTATATCATCCCTGCCCTGCATCTGGGTCTTAAAAACCTTCCTCCAAGGATGGAAATTTTACAGCCTCTTTGGTAACCTCTTCCAATGCGCCACCACCCTCCTCATGACAGTTTTTGCTAATATTTAACCTCAACTTCCCTTGCTGCAGCCTATTCCAATAAGTATGTTCATTTTTGCTTTCATGTTAAACTTAATCATATAGTGCTAGCTCCCTACCAAATTAGTAAACCGCCTAGTTTTGCTTCAATTGGAGATAAATACATGTTGCCCTATATGCGATGATGTCACTCCATCTGCACTACCCCTCTTCAAAATCCTAGATTTGCCCATGCAGGTGTCAAGTACCTAAACTGCTTAAACTAGCATGTTTCAACCCCGCTGTCTGCTTGGCAACTGAATTGTATGCTGGTTTACTGCAAGCTACCTATAATTGTATACTCTGTTATTGATTGTGTTTTAACTTGAGCCAGAAGCAGTGAAAGAAATGTAGCTGCCAAAGGGCTGCTTATTAGAAGCCTTGACAATGACCAGAGCTAGTCAGTTGTTCTCTCCCCTTCTTTTGGCTTCTGATAGTTTTCTGACTGCTGGTAGAAGACTTGATGATGAGGGCTCAGTTTTAGGACTACTGAGTTTTAGGTGCACTGATACCATGTGCACTTTAGACCAGTTGGGAGCTAACCTTTTTTGCAGATGTGCTACAATTTAAGCACTCTGCCCTCTCCAGTTGCCACTCCTATGCCCTTTCCCTAGCTGATTGGCCACTCTACTTTCTGCTCTGTCCTTGATCTGCCACCTGCCACACAGAGGGCACTTGTGGCATGCACCCTTTAAAGCAGGTTTGTCAAACTCACCTGGCCCATGTGGGACTGCTCTGTGGGCTGGATGAGCGTTGCAGGACTGGCCACATAGGCTGGATAAAGCCCCTGCCATCCTCCCCTTCCACCCACCTCACATAATACTGCTGCAGCATGGGGTCCAGCCCAGCCAGAGCAGGTGCCAGATCTAGCATGTGGAGGTGGGGACCCAGAGACCATATGTCTACAGTGGCTTGTCCAGGATTACACCCCACATGGCTCCCACTTCAGGACCCACACTGCATGCAGTGACCAGCTGGAGTTGCATCCCAGACTGGTTAAGCTGGGTGCTGGATTTGGCACGCTGGAGTTGTGGGGGGCCTGGACTGGCCTCTTGTGGGTGCTGCATGCAGTGCAGGTCCTGGAGTGGGCACCATGTACAGTGTGTGTCCTTGGTCCTGCACAGGCTGTGCATAGGTCCACTCAAGACCCAGGCCAGCACTGGGAGCTGAATGATGTGGTTCCTCAGGCCAGATCTTTTAACACCCCTGCTTTATAGCATTCCTTGCAGCCCTGTCAATTCTGCCAGATTAGTATTCCTGAAAATGAGTAGCTCTCCTCCCTGACAAGTGCAGAGTAGTTTGCAGTCTGAAGGCCATGCACTTAAACAGATTGCACTATATTGTCAGTAGTGTGCACTCAGTATTGATGTATCAGAATGTGTAGGTGTTAATAGTAAATTTTGATGTATTTGTTATAAATCACTGTACAACTATAAACTTCTCTTCTTCCAAAGCCTTATAATCAAGCAGTCTACATAACGGCTTTATGTTCCAGTAAGAGAAAGTGATAAGTGTGGTATGGCTAAAACATCAGTACCTCTTGTAGTACATGCCTTCCCATTTATTCTCAGTTTTTCATGCCACTGACCACAAGAAGTACAGTAGAGTGTACATTACTAAAGTTAGAGCTTTGATATTAAATTAAATTGAAAGTAGTTAAGAAAATATTTTGGCATGCCTGAAAGAAAAGTATTTTGATTTTATATATTTTAAATTCAAGACCACTTTGATTAAAACAAACATCCAGTTAAGAACTGCAATTTACTAGGTCAGACAATAGATCCATCTAGCTTAGTCTAACACAGTGGCAGAGACCAAGAATCTTTCCGAAGATATATCGGTCATAGGTTAGAAATGCTGCTGAATATGGTAAATCATGTAAAACTGGTAGAATCTTTCATTGAAAATTTAGTGAGCCAAGCTATGGTTGTTCCCCAGATGGTATCAATATAGTGGAATAGTTTTGTCATCTTTTACAACCACTAAAGTGGTGCGGCTGAAGTCTCTCTACTCATTGTCAGATGCAGCAAATGTGTAATTAAGTTTGTTGCAGCTAAATATAAGGTAGAGCAGCCCTTGAGGACCAAAGGTAGAACCATCATGAAATCACTTTCTTTCCTTCTGATCCAGAGTTGTATGAAATGAAACGCAAAATGCATTATAATCATGTACACGTATTTCCCCCTTGCATATCATCCAAACTAAGGGAGAGAAAAGTCCTTGCAATCCTTTTCATTAAAACACAAGAATGCAGTTGAGCCATCTCTGTACTGCTGGGACTGTTGTTCATATACCCATGTGTACTGGGTACACTTATTAGCAATCGTATAAAAGTGGTTTTTGAAATGACTGAACCAGTCAGAGGTGTTAGCAGTGCAGCCATGATGATCCAGGAATTATGTAAGATGCAAGGATTTGTGTGTTGGGGGTGGTGGTGATACCTTTTACTGGATGCAGTTGGTCCAATAAAGCTATCGCCCTCCAAAAAATCCTTGCCTGATCAGAGTCCATTTGTAGCTTATTGTAAAGTTTGACCAAACAGTTCCAAATGTGGCAAAAAATAATCTTAACTGATGTTTAACTCCATAGAAGAAGATCAAAGGGCCATTGCCATACTGGGTTCTAGGGGGCAGAAACTGTTAGACCCTGAGTTTTTTGCAAGAATGTAATTTTCTAATTTGCAGTATTTTAATTTTACTGCACTCATAAACTAAAAATCCTCCAAAAATATATTAAGAATGGATATATAAACATGTAGTTAAAGGTTTACCTTTTCTGAGTAGTATAAAAGATGTATGATAGCTAGGAACCTATTGAAATCACGATGTTGTGGAAATTGCGAAATCCAGCGCTGTCCCTGAAGGCTACAGAATTGGGGGGCGGGGCAGCCAGCAGTCTTCACGGTGCTGTGGCCCAGCTATACAACCTGCTGGGGGAAAGGGGGACTGCCTGCCCCTGCTCCTTGCCACTAATTGTTGGAGAGGGCTTTGCCTTGCCCCGCTCCACCAATTGGCAGCCCTCGTATGGTGGATTGCTTTCATAAGCAATCAGCAGCAAGGGGCAGGGTTGTATGATGGACACCCCTTGCAGCCAATCAGAGGCAGCAGTGGTGAGGGGTGGAGCCACTCAACCAATCAGCGGCAATGCGGGGGGCATTGGGATCAGCCTGTGAATATGGCGGCCAGCCCTGTGATCTCCCCACTAAATCAGCTGGCCTCCTCCTTGACTTAAGTAGACCCCTATTGATAGCTACGTACCTGTCTCCTGTTTCAAAATTTCCGGCAAAGGAAAATTATTGATTTTCCGCCCCCCATAACAGTGTAATGAAATAATAGAATAGTAGGACTGGAATGAATGTATATGCTTTCATTTTAATATACATGTGTTTCAGTGATTCTGATCTAGAATGGCAAAAATTAAGAAGAATACAAAAATTAAGGAAGGAAGCCAAAGGAAAAAATTAAAGCGGCCATTAGCTGCAGAGGAGCAACTTGTCTGTGAAACTGAACCAAAGAAAAAGAAACAAAGCTTGAAGGTAAGCCTGTTAATTCATTGTTACTCCCAACAGTACCATATCCGAATGCATTATGAGATTAAGTGGTAATGATTCCTTGACCCATAATCTGTTCAAAGTGAAACAAAGTTAAGATGAAAAGGATTGTGGGTTATGGTTCTCCAGGCATGTATGTTTGGCGGGGTGGGGTGGGAACGGAGCGTTTTGTCTTGTTCTTTTTGAAGGCATATATATAGCTGGGCAGTTTTGCACCCTGGGTGCCAGTGGGCCACAGTGGCTGAGCTGCTGGCTGCAGCTGCTTATAGATGTACTAACTTATGTTCTAATTAAAATATGAACAAGTTGCCTCACCGTCACATGTATTAAGCCCCATGTTTTAAAATGACCCTGGAGGTGTGTTGTAAAATAACTTTGTTGTGCTTTAGTTAAAGTTCCTCCACATTTTTTTTTTTTTTTTTTTTTTTTTTTTAAAAGGGGGGGGGCGCATAATACACACAACCCTAATCTGTTTTAACTAGAGCTCACCATCTTAATTAGCACTCAGCCACTTTAATTAGGACTGTCAGAGATGGCTCTAATTAAAACGGTCCCTCAAAACCCCGGAGCAAGTGTTTAGGCACCCTGTGTGCCTTCTTAAATGCCCAGGATTGGTGTCCCACTCACCCTTAGTTACACTTCTGCTTGAAGGCCTAGGTATATGATTGCTGTTCTTGTGGGGTGTTAATATGAAAGATGGTAGGGGATGTAGAGGTGTAAATGGAATATAGTATCTATAGTTTCCTTGAATTAGCCATCCGATTGAGGGTGAGCCATGGTATTGGCTTTGGAAAAATCTGAAAAAGGTATTTTGAAAATTGTGTGTTAAAAGAACTTTTGCATGCTGCCTGACCAGAAGATGTCAGCAGTCTCTTCACATTTTAGAGCATCTTCATATTAATTTTAAAGCAAAGGAGGTTAACAATGTAGTGACAGATTTCAGTGAAAATCTGACTTCTCTTCCTCTCCACTCCAGCTGTGGCAAAATCTTTTATTTAGGTTCCCTACTGCACATTATTTTTGTGCAAAAGCAGAACTATAGAATTGTTCGAGCAAGAATAGTATGTAAGCAATGGCATTCCACTTCAGTTGTTAGGAGCAAGAGCAAGTAAATGTTTTGAGCTTCGTGTATTAAAATCTGCTTGTCTATGCAGCAGATCAAGAGCCAGGCATCCTTATATTTCTTTGTATATGGCAGAACAAGAGCCAGGATTTCTTGTACTTATTTATAAATACGATGCTGTTTACATGAATTAAAAAAAAGTAGCATGTGTCTAAAAAGACTACATTCAGGTCCTGCCAGTAAATGGTCTACAACAGTGGTTCTTTAGGCATTGGACTCGAGGAACCCCCTCCATAACTTCTGTGAAATGAGTAGCACTTGATTTCAAAAACATATATTATAGTGCTCACTTTCTTGCAGCGAGACTAGGCAGTGTGGTGGGGGATTGTGCTCAGGGGATTGTGTTCGGGCATTGACTAGCTTGAGACTGCATTTATTTACTTAGCTATCTGATTATTTCCTCACACCTCATCATCCTTCAAAGAATCTGGTGGCACCCTAGGGTGCACTGACACTGGTAGAGAATCACTTGTCTACAGGCTAATATAAAAGTTTGTTCAGACAGATAGGACATACTTGTAGATGAGAGGATGGCTAAAACCTTTCTGCCTTTCCTCTGAAGTTCTTGAAGTGTTTAAAAACCTGATCTTACAAACACCTTTGTGCATGTTAATAGTCTGTGGCTTTGACAGCATTCTGATTCTTTCCTTTTGTTGTCTTTTAAAATTAGACCCGTTTTGCAGTTGAAAAAAGCTCAGTAAAACCAGTGGATGTTGATCGGTGACTGGGTTGTTATTAAGCTTATTTGGCAAAAGGTGTATACAGTTTGAGGGATTTTCTTCATGTGTGCAAATGTCTGCAGTTTGTCTGAATATAGCTACTGCAGCTTATAGTATTTCATCCATAGGATTGAATCTTGTTAGGTAGTAGTCTGCTTGTAGAGAACATAACTGTTTGGAGGCTATCTAAGAAAAGTTATGGAGTCCTTCCACATTTCAGATCTGCTGGGCAGATTTCAAGCAGACTAGAAGGGAACAGATTCCATGGTTCTATAAAATTAGGGTGTATTGATTTTTACTTTATGTGTTTTTTGTTTGTTTGTTTGTTTGTTTTTTTAGTGAAGGCATATATCGCTATATATCATCATATAGGGCTCCAGTAGGGCTCCCTTCAAGTATCTTGTAGAATACACAGGAAGATAACTCCAGACTTGACTTTAAATAAATCTTCAGATAAAAATAAAGTTTGTGAGTGATTATGGGAGGAAGTTCAGATTTTATTGCATTGTCTTCAGCAATCTGTAGGCTGTCTACACAGCATCATTCCAAGCAACCAACAAAAAAGAACCAGAGACACCAAAACCCTGGAAAGGCCAGGGCTGTTCTGAGCCATTTGATGTCATGTCCCTGATCAGCTGTTGAGATTCAAAATCTTTTCCTGAATACATGGGCTTTTCAGCTCTGCAACTGAGGGAAGTATTTACTGCAGAATATAACCCTTAATTCTATCTCAGAATATCACTAAGCAGAACAGTCCTGAAAATTACAAGTCAGTGGGTGGCTTCAATATATATGTAGTGTTAGTTTTATGAAGCACCATGTAAAGTTAATGCCAAGCTGTTTTTTGGCATCCACCTTATAAACTATAACTGTTGATAGCAGGAAAGCATGTTTGTAAGCTATATTTTTTCTGTGTTTAAAATGACCAGAGTGAAAAATGTTACAAATATTTTAAACACCGCCTCAAAAATGGTTAATGAATATTTTGTCAGTTGTTTACTGGCCTTGTGACTATTACCTGCATTTATACTCCCAGCATTTTGGAGAATGACCAATTTATTCATGATAGTTGCTCTAAAATACAGGCAGTCCTCGACTTTCCGAAGTTCAAGTTACGACGAACGGCACTTGCGGCACTTATAAATTGACCCCCTGTTTCGACTTTCTGACGTCAGTTTCGACTTTACGAGACTCGATCCGACGCAACGCCACAGCAGCGAACAAGTTCGCTGTGCCGCCCATCTACCTGCGCCGATCCGCCACACCACCCGTTTCCCTGATTCAAGACGCTCAGTTGCTGTTTTGACACCATTTTTATGTGGTGAATCTTTGTGTTTCCAAACTTTGTCTTAAAATTTAGTGTTTCTTTGCACATAATAATGGCAGAAAAGCGTAAATCTGGTGCAAGTGGTGTTCCTAAGAAACGTAGAGCAATTACTATGGAAACAAAAATGGAAATAATTAAGAGGTCTGAAAAAGGTGAGACGCCAACTGAAATCAGTAGAGCTTTGGATATTCCCCGGACAACTATTGTAGGGATATCCAAAGACAAGGTAAGAATTCAGGAACATGTTAAGGGCTCTGCTCCTATGCAGTCAACTGTGATAACTAAGCAGCGGGTTGGACTTATTGCTCAGGTTGAGAAACTGTTAATCATTTGGCTGGAGGGTCAAAATCAACGCCGTGTTCCTGTGAGTTTAGGCATAATTCAGGAAAAGGCTAGGAGTCTTTATGATGATTTAAAGAAACAACAGGGGGAGAGTTCTAATGCTGAGCCTTTTAAAGCAAGCAGGGGGTGGTTTATGCGTTTTAAAGCCAGGGCTAATTTGCATAACATCAGGGTCTCAGGTGAAGCTGCCAGTGCAGATGAGGAGGCAACTTGTGCTTTTCCTGGGACATTGGGTGAAATCATTGAAGAGGGTGGGTATTGTGCTCAGCAAGTTTTTAATGTTGACGAAACTGGGCACTTTTGGAAAAAACCGCCTTCGAGAACCTACATTGCCAAAGAGGAGAAATCCGTGCCAGGGTACAGAGCTGCTAAAGATAGGCTCACTCGTTTGCTCGGTGCCCATGCTGCAGGTGACTTCAAAAATGTTGTTGAAATGGGCAAAGAACTCAACTTAGGTGCTGCACCAGAGGATGTTGATGGGTTACTGGCATCACATTCTGAAGAATTAACTAATGAGGACCTCATTGAATTGGAGCAGCAAAAAGTGGCAGAGGAAGAAGATGATGTACCCACTGTTGAAGAGACTCCTCCTCATAAAGTCTTGACCACAAAAGTATTGGCTGAGGCATTTCAATATTTGGAAGCTGCCATGTCCCTGTTTGAAGAACATGACCCCAACACTGAACGCAGTGCATCAGTGAATAGGGGCATATCCTACATGTACAGCTGCTACAGAGAAATTTACAAGCAAAAGAAGAGAACATCTGTCCAGACTTCTTTGGGCGCTTTCTTTAAGAAAGCATCCAAGACTCCAGAAAAACCTGCAGCCAAGACTTCTGAGAAGACTCGAGCCAAGATCCTGTCAAAAAGACCAGCAAAGTCACCTCAAAGAAGTCCTTCCAAATCAGTATGATTGCTATTTACAATATAAATACATTAATGTAGCTATATTACTCCTTTTCTATAGTTGATCAAGTATGAAATTCTTGGTTATTTTTGGTGAAAATAGGATATCAGACCTTGGTTTAGGAACCAATCCCCTATCTATAACATTGTTCCTATGGGTAAAAGTGGTTCCAAGTTACGACATTTCGACTTGCAACACAATTGGTTCCTGAAAACCATGTCTTAAGTCCGAGGACCGCCTGTAATGTTTTGTTCAGCAAATGTCAGAGAACATACAAAGTTCAGTAAAGGACAAGGTGAAGCTACCACATCCATAAGGATTCTTTCTAGTCTTAACATATGAATCTTGAATACGTTTTGGTATCCAGAGATAGATGATGATAATGAATTTAAAATCTTTCAGCATGTTTTGAAATGCAGTCTAGGCAACAAACCTTTTTTGGCTTAGAAACCTAATTCAAAGACATTTGCGAAGTTCTTCTCTCATGCTTGCACACTGGTTTCTTTCTTGGGGTGTCACCCCTTCTCTCGTTCACCACCTGAATGATAGTGTCTTTTTTCTTTCAAAAATATTATAGTATAAGTATATTCCTAACTCTTTGTTGCGAGAAATGAAACATTGAAAACTGGGGAAAAAGCACATCAGGCCGTTTAGTTGGTCCTCTTACATGATAAAATATGATATAGTTTTGTATTTAACTTTAGCATTGATTCAAAAATAAGCTTCTACCTGTTATATTTTAAGGGCATATTATATACAAAAAATCCAAAAGCATATTTAATAGAGTTTAATGAACTATGATTGTCTTTGAATATATTTTTTTGTGATTTAAAGGGCAACATTTTTCCATTCTTGAAACAGGGAAGTACAGGATACAATTCCTTACATGCTCTTTAAAAAATAAAATACCTTGATTTATAAGAAATAAGCCAAAAGATAATTCACCATTTTAAAGCTAACAGGTGTGTACTACATGACTTTTGGTGAAGGAGAGGTTTCAGTGGTTCATTAAGTGAATGTACTTGCGCATGATTAGGCTTGGCAAAATTTTAATATTTTAAAATTTTTTTATACATATAGTTTTGACAGCTAAAATCAATGTTCATTTTTAAGCATTTATTTCAATATTTGTTGATTTTAAAATTTTCAAAATTATGCAACATTAAGGGTGTAGGGGGGCAGGAAATTTAGTAATGATGGTATACTGTTAAAAGCTTTATAAAATCACTTTAAAATATAAAAAGTAAATATCTGTAAGTCAATAAAGTGTTCCTGCTTGAAATCATTTTGTTCATTTGGTAGGACATTCATATGAGGCTGGTGTCTTTGCTCTCACTGAGTGGAGCGTGGGGGCAGGGGCTGGGCTAGGGGCAACAGGTTGGGGCTGGCAGTGGTGCTCACTGTGGGAGGAGGCTCGTCAGAAAACTCCTGACTGTCAAATGGCACTGAATTCCCTGAGCCCCACACTGCATCAGGAGGCAGTGGCTGCCTAGCCCAGGGTGAGAAGCGGCTTCCCCACTCCCTGTGTCTGCTTTGGGAGTGAGCCCCGCCTAGCGGGTGCCAGCAGAGGGGTGGCCTAGCCCCTGAGCATGCAGGGGCTGGGCTCAGTGGGAGTTTGGCACCCAATCCCTGGCTGGGAACTGGGTAGAGAATGGCCAGCAGCATCAGGCTCCCAGATGCCAACAGCCCTGCCCCTCAGCGGCAGGACCCTGCAGCAGCATTCCTGCCTCCAGGCTCTGTCACCAGCAGCCAGAATCCAACTAGTGTCCTCACCCAGCACGGTCCCTAGCCCCTGCATTGGCTGCCTGAGCCACTGCCAGATGAGCAAAGCATGGCAGTCGCAGCCGGGGCTCCCTTCACCCTGCCTGCAACAGCTGCCGTATGTGTTTGTGCACATGTGCATGGCACCCTGTCTCCTTTCTATAAGTTTTGGTTGTTGCAAATGGAAATATTTTTTTTGTTGGTCTGTGAGTATGAGGTGATTCAACGTTTATCGGCATTTAGTCGTAAAAATTGAATCCTGCCAAGCCTACCCATGATTTATGTTTAGCCATTCTAGCAGAGTACTTTTAGTCTACAAAGTAGAAAATGTAAATTTCTAATTGATTTTTGTTGTAGAGCTGTAAGAGGGCAACTTGAAATGTGTCTTAAGTGACTGGATTTACTGTTACATTGATCATTGTTTCATGAAATTTGTTCCAAAATACTTATGCTTGTAGGAGTAAAGCATTTTTCTTTGGAGCAGGTTGACCTTTCAGAAGAATCTTGGTGTTTTATTGATTTTCATCTACTAACATTCTCCCTTTTACATTAAATAGCAACAATCAATTCATGTCTGATTTATAAATGTTTTCATGAATGATTTTGGAACTATACCATTCTAAATGACAGTGCGTTTCTTCAGTGGATTTGAAAAGCATGTTGTATAAATTTTAAATCCTTTGTTCAGGCATGTGTGTTTCTCACAATTGGTCATTATGTTACTGTTTATGGTAAATAGTTTAACAAAGAATTAACATAAGTAGTGATCTCCACACACATTTTTACCGTGGGTTTTAGAATTACCTGAACATGAATTTTACTTGTTTAACTTTAATGTTTTTGCAATATATCAAAATATGCAACTGCTTGTACTTGAAAATTATCCTCCCTAAGCCACATTATTTAGAAAATAACAGATATGGTGAAAATAGATTTAAAAGGCATGCCAGTCTAGTGCAGCAATCAAAATTTAAAAGCGTCCTCTTCCCAACATGTCAAGCCTCTCTGATGCAGTTTTTTCATTTTAGGAATTTTTTTTTTTCCTGCCCTCTAAAATAGGGTTGCAATGTTATAAAAATGTCAGCTAAAAATGTTAGAGATATTAGAATTGCTCATTTTCAGCTACCCTGTCTTACTTGTATTTAGGGACTATTTCTCCCCGTAATTCTTAGCTGCTTCAGGGTAGCACTGATTGAGAGAGCCTCTGAAAGCAACACTATGGTGCTTGGAGTGTACAGGTCCAGAGCTGCAGTTTGTCCCTGAAGAGCTACAAGTGGTGGTGGTGTGAAGGATCTCTGAGTTCTAGTAGAGTAATTTTTCTGTATCCAAAAGCAATATTAACCCTTTGAGCTAAGCATGAGAGATGACCATGTTTCCTCAGCATAATTTGTTCATTTATAAAATTGAGTTCAGTTGAATCATCTGAATTTTGCAGAGAGCAAGATGTCATTACACAAAAACTCAAAAGTTTAATTTTGTATTCATTTTCTACTGTAATCTTGCATGAGATTTGAATAAGAGGCAGTCAGCCTTTGTAAATCCAAATCTCCCTTTATACAGGCACTGAGTCACCAAGTGTTATGGCAGGACCCCAGTTCATAACTTTATGGTAATAAGACAAGGACTTCCCTTTAAGTTGTTGCCTTTTGTATTGCAAGCAAATAGGGAAGAAAGAACAACGTTTTCCCCAAATAACGACAAAGTCAGTGGGAAAGGAATTTATTTTCAAGATTCCACGCAGATAATACAAACAACAGAGAATAAACAAGTAGCTGATAGTCTTCCTTTTTCAGTTAAATAGTGTGCAGGTGCCCAAATAGTGACAATCTACTTACCAAATGGAAAATGGCAAAATCAGTAGGGAAAATATTTTTATTTTCAAGTTTTAGAAGGGTTATTACAAAGGGCAGTGGAGAGTTATTTGTACTAAGCAGTAACACAACTCCATTAAAAAGTGTTTCTTTAATATCACTATGTATAATACTCTAATTAAAAGGTCTTTGTAAGTTAGGGGGATTAAACTCTGCAAGTACACTCATTCAGCAAGCTGTAAGGTAGGATATAAATTATTGTTTATAATAGGATCTTTAAGGTAGTAGGGGTAGTGACAACACATTTAGTGAGACTAAGACAGGCGTGTAATGTTATGTTATGTTTTCACTGCAAGGCTTTTTTCAGGGTGTACTTAATTTGTCACCTCACTAATTTATACTAGGAGCATGCTGACATTTTGAGATGTGAATTTGTTTGCAAAACATTTTCAGCTGCTTTAATGAGTAGAAAGCTTATCTACTTTTCAGAGGAAGTGTTTGCCCTCTGGCTTGTTATACAAAGGGAGAATAACTGTAGGTGAGATGGTCAAAGTGAATTTGCTGTTGCTGTGCTGCTGAAATAAGCTGCATCTTGGCTTGTGTGGAAACCTTGGGATATTGTCTTGTAGGTCCTCTTTCAGCTCTTCCACCAAATGCTTGTTTGTAAGCTGTTATCTCAATTCTGTACTTAACTGCAAATTATGTACTTCGTGCCTCAATATTATGTCTTTATTCCATTCTTTACTCTTTTATTTGGCTTTAAAACGATGCATCAGCCCGCTATACTGAATACAGGAATATTAAAAAGTTCATATTGCATCATATGGGTCTTTCAGTTCTGAAGACTTAACTACTGTAGTATACTTCTTATAGTTTTCTTTACTCTAATAAGTCTCATAACCAGTGCCTTGCAAGTTATGAGACTAGCATCAAAAGGAAAACATCTGACTTAAATAGTAATTTCCGCTGCCCTCAGCTTGATCTCAGCATTTCCATGATGTCCAAACTCGCTTCTTAAGAAACTGGCACCATGGTGGATGTTTCTGAAAACTGTAGTTAAGCATTAAGATGAGTGTGAGGATGCTACTGCCTTCATGCAGGCATGCTGTGTCTGTTCACTTTTATGGCTGAAATATTCTGCTTCCTTCTTTTTTTTTTCTCTTTTGAGCTGCTTTAGGATTAAATTAATATCCTTGACTGAATCACTCCACACGTAAATAACAGTTTTGTTAGCACCCACTGTCCTCTTAGGATGACTTACTATTGGCATGGATAGGATACAAATTTGTTGGTAAAAATGGTGTAATATATTGGCTTGAAATCCTGTTTGGCTTTTGTGATTTACTGTGTGTGGGATACAGGAAGATGTGACCTGTCTTGCATGTTTTCTTGGGGGTTTTTTTTGCATATTTCTGTAATATTGTTCAAATTAATAAGAAGTAATAAATAAACTTTGTGGGTAACTGTTTAAGAGACTTCAGTGTTTATTTCTCTCTAAGCGCACTTGTCTTCTCAGAATGCTTATGGAGAAGCTCTGAATTCTTTTGCTAAATTAATTACATTTTTTATTTTAAAACGGGTACATCTCACTGTTGGCGTTTATAAGGAATATTAGGCTTCTTATAACCAGACAAGTCCAAGAAAGTACGGATTTTTTTTTTTTTCCTGAAATACAGATATGCATAGATTAGGCTGAATAATTTTACATTCCTTTGAAAAATATTTTTGTAATGCTAGGAACAGATTTCCCAGGAAAGAGTATTCACAGCTGGGAAAACAATCGCTACTTTGAAGATGGTTTTCCCAGGCAAAAAACTCACGTCTCCAACTGTGTTTGTATAAACAATATGTAGTGTATTTCTTGGTAATTTTTTAAAGGAGTTAAGCCTTCCTTATTAGAGATTGACTGAAAAAAAAGTTACATTTTGCCAGGTATTTTCCCTTTAATCTCTATGTTCAGGTTTCTCTCCCTACTGTGTACATGTTGTCAACCAGCAGGTCTGCTATAAACAGTGGGACGTTTATCCTTCTAACCCAGCCTTAGGTAAGCAGTACTTCCTCACAGCTCCCGTCTTTTTAGCTAGCTGTGAGAGCTTTCCCTGCTCCCCACCACACTTCGTTGTCATTGTTTCCATTATAAGTTGCTACTGAGAGGATTTAGCTGCAAAAAATATCACCAGGTTGAAACCCAACACAATAAGGTCCCTGGTGGGGAAGGTCAAAGGGAATGATACTGTTATTCAGTAATGTTCACATCCTATTCAGGGCTGTCAGGTATATGCCACTGATGGAGTTGGGGATGAAACCCAGGTCTTTTGAGTCCCTGTCCTTTTCCATTCAATTGAGTATATTGCATTCTTGAACAAAAAAAATATTTAATTTTTGAATCTGTGTGTTTAATGGCTTTTGGCTAAATGTCATAGGATTTTAATAAAAGTGAGAACATTTCTGCACAAACCAAGTTAAATTGATTTAAAAAAAAATGGCCACCAAATATGAATAGCAACTATATATTCAATGAGAAGATGCCATGTAACTTGTTTAAGCTGTCACAAGCTACTCTGCTTTGCAAGAGACTGTGTAGTAAGCTTGCTAGGGGAAAGTAAAAAGATGCCTTGTTCAAGCATGTCATAAAGCGAGGAGAGAGGCACATCAAAGGCAGGGTACTCTTGAGCAAGCTGGGACGTGGAAGTGTGTACAACATGTGACAGAATCTTATGGCCTTTTTGTTTCTTGGTTATTACTCTTAATAAAATTTTGTTAACATTAAATTATTAGGAAAGCTAAAATGAAATGGGGTGGCAGTTTTAACTTTGATTTTCAGGAGAGATGTTTTTTCCCCCTTCCTCTGTATACAAATCCTGTTATCCTTCTGAGTTGTATGCGAATCTGTATGAAGGAGTTATGTATACTATAATTTATCTTTTACATGGGAGAGAGAAAAACCTGGAAGAGCTTTGTACTATATTTCACAATATCCTTGTGAAGCAGGCTATTTCCTATGAAGACATTTCTGAACTAGTTAGTCTGTAAAGTGCCACCTTGTTCTGCTTTCTGCTTAAAAATTCTTGGAGAACTGTTTTGTTTGAAATGTAAATATACTTTGATAGTCACCAAACAGGAAAAAAAATCTGAATTTATATAAATGAAATATTCGGTCCTACTCTCTTTTAATTCACTCATTTGTCTTGGCTATTAATGAGCAAGTAATAAACTAGATAAATGAATGGCTTTTGTGCATCAGATTATAGCCTTGACATCAAGCCGAATGTTGATTTATCTGAAATAAGTACAATAGAAGCACTTCCTTCAGAGTTTTAAGACTACAAAACTTGTCATTCAATAGGACTAGGTATAATATGGAGAAACAGGAATTAGAGGCAAAAATAATTCTGGTTAATTTAACTGGTGTTCCCAGGAAAAAGTAAAACAATTGGATTGATTGGATTCAGTGGGAGCTGTCAGGCTGAAGCTTCCTCCCCACCCACCTGGAGCAACACAGCAGGAGCAGGAGCAGGAGCCGCCACCAGAGGTGAGAGGAATGGAACAGCCCTGCTGACCTGGGCCCCCAGAATACAGCTTGCAGTGGGCTGTTCCTGGTGCGGCTGCAGCTGATCTATGACAGCTCATCAAAACTCTGTGGCCCTCGGGCCCAAATAATTGCCCACCCCTGTTCTAGGGGCTCTGTATGGTATCAGTGACCTGGTTCCAAATGGTATGCCGTACAGTGAGCTGGGCACTTGCGGACCACACGCAGAGGAAGATAAACCACTGCTGTTAAGAGCTTGCAGTGTAAATCGCATCAAAATTGTCTCCCCTGCAGGTAGTATGAAACAATTTCAGGAATGATCGGGCAGAGACTGCACACAACCAGTTTGTCAAGGAAGTTCTACCTGAGTCTCAGTGTGGTTTCCAGACCATTCAGAGGTACAATAGACCAGACCTTTGTTGCTAGAAAGCTGAGAGAGTGCCATGAGCAACACTGAGATCTTTACATGGCGCTCTTTGACCTGATTAAGGCTTTTGATTCAATTAGCAGAGAGCCCCCATGGAAGATCTTGATAAAATTAGGATGCCTGCCAAAATTTATTATCATTAGCCATCTTCAGGACACCATGACAGCAACCATTTCAAGCAATGGCTTGGAAATGAACCCTTTACCATCAGAACTGGAGACAAGCTAGAATGTGTGATAATCAGGGATCCTGGTTTTTCCTGATTACTTACTTACTTACTTACTTACTTACTTACTTACTGCATACTCTCTGATTTAAAAACCCCAAAATCCATGATTAAAATTAAAGGCCCCCCCCCCCACAGCCCTCCCTGGCCCTGCTGGTGCCTCTCACTACCCCCACAACAGCCACCACAGCCCCTGCCCCCCCCAGCCCTGCCAGAGGGGGCCCCCAGTTGTTAGGGCCAGCTCCCTGCCCCCAAAAGGTAGCAGCTACAGCAGAAGGAGCACAGAGCCGGCTCCCCCACTGCTGCGTGCTGTGGGCTCAGGCAGGGGTGGGGCCAGCTCCTGGGGGCCATGTGCAGTCCACGTATTGCCAGCTGGGCACTCCACGTCGTTCACCAGCATCTTCCCCCCGCACAGCTAGCTCAGCCCCCAGCCAGTTTCCACCCCCAGCCCAGCCCCACAACCTGCCAGCCCCCTGTAAACCCTCTTACCTAACCTTACAGGTTCCAGAAGGAAAGTGAGCCAGAGATAAGCCTTGGGTCTGACTAAAAGCCTCAGGCCCTGCCCTTCCCCCTCTCCTTCTCCTCCCCCTCTGGGTAGGGTTGGGGGTTTCCCACCAGTGTTCACTCTAAGCTGTGTGGTGTGCACTGCTGTGCAGGCTTGCTCATGCTGTGCTGTCAGGCATGCCTGTGTGGCCACGCACACCACATTGCTTAGAGGAAATGCTGTTTCCCGCACCTTTTGCAATTGGCTTTTGCAGGCTGGAACTCTGCCAGCCCACAGAGCTCTTTGCAAAACTGGGAAATCCACAGGTTTCTCTGCTAAAAGGGAAAACCTGCTTTTTCTCTGAAGAAAAACACAGAGTTCCCATTTTTATCATTTTTCCGTGGGAAATGGAAAACCTGGATTCCTGGTGATGATTTCACCAAGGCTTTTTTCCATCTTTATCACAGCTTTCCACATCTCAGTGCTAACAGACTTCCATTTGGGGTCAGCAGCCAGTATCTCATGGATGGAAATATCTTTAACATCAACCAGTTACATTCCAAATCCAAGATGACCAACACCTCCATTGCTAATCTTCAGTATGCTGATGATTTGTGTCATGTGTGCCCACTCAGTTGAAGAGCTCCAGGTCACTCAGCTGCTTCTGTGAATCATATGACATTTTTGGATTCACTGTCAGCTTCACAGAAATGGAGATACTACCCCAAACCATCCAGTTGTTCTTCCCCAGATTACAGAGGGAAGTCCTTGGAAAATGTTGAGCATTTCCCCTGCCTGGCTAGTCATCTTTCCCAAAATGCAAATGTAGATGATAATATTCAGTACCATGTAAAATCTGCTAAGTGCTGCCTTTGGGCTCCTTTGAAATCATGTCTTCAATGGTCATGACATCAGGTCTAAATTCGACTTTGTCTACGGGCTGTTGTCATCCCTACCCTGTTGTATGGGTGTGAAATCTGGACAGCATATGGAAAACTGCTGAAAGCCTTGGAATGTTACCATCAGTGATGCCTTCAGAAAATCTTCCATATCAGCTGGAAAGACAGAAGAATGAATGCCAGTGTTTTGGCTTAACCAAACACTGCCAGCACTGAAGCCTTGTTTATATGTCACCAACTCTGTTGGACAGGACATGTCTTAAGGATGCTGACAGGATGCCAGCTCCCAAAACAGGTCCTATACTCCCAATGTGCCAATGCTTACAATTCTAGCAAGTAGAAGAGATACAAGGACACTCTGAAGACCCATCTGAAGAGGTACATTATTAACATCAATACCTGGGAGACCTGACCACTGAATTGTCTCCAATGTCTGTGAAGTATGACAAGACATCTACTATTTTGAGCAAATTCACCTTACTATGGAGGCAAATAGCCAAGAGACAAAGGGAAATAGTTGTGACATCACCAGGGTCCACTCCTCCTTACTGAAACTGTATGCCATATCTGCAGTTGAACATGCAGATCTCGGATTGGTTTTTTCAGTCATCTCTGGGCTCACAGGATGACTTTTTCCCTGTCTCCTGGAAGACTGTCATCTTTGTATTGAGGGACTGTTACTGACAATATATAAAAATAGAACAAAATACTCAAATATGAAAAACTTAGTTTTTCACATAACAGGTAATTATTTTTATTAGTGTATATATTCTATCTGATGTTTTAAAGAATAGACTTTGTTTTGTCTATATATACACTTGTGGCTTTTTTGAAAAAAAGAATTAAAGTGGGGGGTCTTGATCTGTGCCTGCTTTGAACCCCTTTTTTTTGTATCTTGTTGGTTTGACTTTTTCAGACTGTTTTAAGATAAGTAGAGGGATTGGTGTTCTCTATAGCAGTTTTGTTTGTAGTTGTCAGGATACAGCCTCCCCAGGGATGGCCATGATGTCCCTAGGGCACCATGACCATGCTGGGTCCGCCCTATGGGCACCTACTAATCTCTCCTGCCATGTCGTGCTGGTATAAATGATGAATTGGGAGACTGCCCTTTAGTTACTGCTTGGTCACAGTCCTGACAGACTCCTTTAAAGCCTGTGGGTTGTTGGACCCCTTACTGGGTCCCACACTCAGGAGGTGTCTTATGGTACCCCCAGGTCTTATGGGCTAGGGGTGTGCGAAATGGGCCATATTCAACACCTCCCCTTTATTGTGCCCCATGCCTCACAGGTGGTATTTAAATGTTGTCTCTTTTTTGCTGAGGCCTTAGTCTAACTCAACTTCTTGTCATCACTGGGCCCTTGGCCCCTGTAGCTGCGCCTTCCAGCACTGGGGTCTCTGCACCCCCTCTCTCTGCGCCCTTTCTGGTGCTTGGCTCGCTGCAGCCCTGTCTCTGTGCCCCTATGAGCCCTCCCCCTCCCCAGAGCCTCAGTTCGGTCCACCAGTATAAAAACAACAACAAATATAAGCTCCTGGGCTATAACATAATAGAAGTAATGCAAGCCACACTCTTCCTCTTTAAAACCCCAAACTGTTCCTTGAGTGTTGAGTGCCTCCCAGCCCTGGGTACCTTGTAGACTCCTGGAGCCTCATTAGCCATGTAAACAGTCTATCCAGCAGCCACAGCATTCCTGGGTAGTTCTTCACCGCAGAAGCTCCTTCCCCTGGCAGCTTACCAGAGAACTAACCCCTGCTGGCCCTAGCCCTGGGACGTATATGTGCCCAGGGCTCTGACTCCTTCTGGTCAGCTGACTGGGTGCAGGTGCAGGCTAATCCCCCCATTAGCCTGCTGCCCAGGCAATCTGCAACTGTGGAGCTCTGTCCAGGTCCTCAGGCTCTAGCCAGGCTATCCCTGCCCTTAAAGGAGCAGGCATACTTTAGTGCCCTGTGACAATATTTTTTGTGGCTATGCTCATTCCTGTACTTAGTCATTTTGAGTAAAGCCCTGTAGTTCATAGATGCTAGGGTCGAAAGGGACCCCAGCAGATTATCGAGTCTGACCCCCTGCATAGGCAGGAAAGAGTGTTGGGTTCAGATGACTCCATCCAGATGCCTATCCAGCCTTCTCTTAAAGACCCCCAAGGTAGGGTAGAGTATCACCTCTCTTGGAAGCCCATTCCTAGTTTTGGCCACCCTCACCGTGCAGAAGTTTTTCCTGATGTCTAGCTTAAATCTGCTCTCTGTTAGTTTGTGACCATCGTTCCTTGTTACCCCAAGAGGTGCCCTGGTGAACAGAGATTTCCTAAGATATCTTTATTAAGACTTGGATTTTCTTGTTTTAATTCAAGGTAAAACTGTTTTTGCTTGCTTAAAGACATTGTTTTCCAATTCTGAAGATTTATCTGGGTTAAATTAGCATCTGGTCTGGAAATGTAAGTTATTATCATGAACATGTAGCTAAAAAAGTGAGTAATGTGTGGGGGGGAGAGGAGATTGCACATACTTATCCAAGATGACTGATTATTTAGGATAGTGAAAATTTCTACTCCCTAATTTGGTTGATTGATTAGTCTAAGTATGTAAAAATGGAAATGATTACATTCTTTTTATTACCTACAGTAACAGGTGTTTAGATTGCCAGTTTTACACTTTGTTTGGAAAGAACTTATTTTTCATATAAATCCTCTGCCTTTCAGGAACCTAATTCTAAAATGACAATTCTCACCCAAAGCTGCATATTTTTTCTTAAGGGTGTTTTGTGAAAACTACGTATGGCCAATAATGGGTAGGGGTGGACAGTTTTTGCAGGTGCTAACCATTTCAAAGCTCAGATTGTAACAAGGCAGGTTAGAGTTGGGCAAAATTGGATAGCATCTCAATCTCTTCTTGTATGCGGCAGCAGAACAACAAGCAATTGGTTAGCCAAGGATTTAGCAAATGGTGCTAATAATACAACTCCCTTTTGCAAGCAGACCCTGCCGTCGCCCCTCCCCCTCCCCCAACACTTTTGGTAGCATCCTATCTATAGCTGCTTCCTATACTTTATTATTTCCTTTTCCCCCCTCTGCCAAAGCTGACTGGTTAAATTCTGGGAATTGCTACAAACACTGTGGATACATGTCACAAACAAGCCAACATTATTTCAGTCTTTCCAGACTGAGGTTTATAAAATGTTGAGCCGTCTAATCCTGAATCTTAGCCAGGCTCTGTAGCAGAACAGAAGCTGTGACTGACATAGACAAAGGAAAAATGTGCACAGTACAAAGTAACCATGACAGTGTTGTATGGGAATGAAGGAAAACTGAAGCAATGAAAATGTAAGAATGGAAAATGCAATGATAGCCCTTTACAGAGCTTTACATTACATTACATAAATATTAGGATCAACAAAGCAGGATGTGATTTTTCACCCTGTTGTGAAGATATTAATATATTAACAGCCCTGCAACGTAACAGGTAAAGTTAGTTTAAGGAAAGGAGAAGAGGTGGATATCATATTCTTGGACTTCAAGAAAGCCTTTGATCTGGTGTCCCATGATGTCCTCATGGAAAAATTGGGGAATTGGAGCCTAGACAACTTCACAGTCTCATGGCTGGGGAACTGGCTCCATGGCTGGACCCAGAGAGTGATAGTTAATGGAACCAAATCAACTTGGCACACTGTAACCAGTGGAGTCCCTTAGGGTGCTGTTCTTGGACCTGTACTCTTCAATATGTTTATAAATGGTCTGGACTTGGGTATTATAAGCAGATTGGTTAAGTTTGCTGATGACACCAAACTATGGGGAAGTGCAGCCACCCTAGAGGATAGGCTGGCAATCTAGGATGACCTTGGTAGGCTTACAAGTTGGGTGGATCAAAACCTGATGGCATTCAATACTGAGAAATGCAAGGTGCTCTAGCTTGGGAGAAAGAACCCACACCATACTTATAGGCTCGGCAGTGCTACACTAGCTAGCACCACATCAGGAAGAGACTTGGGGATCGTGATTGACCACTAGATGAACCACCAATGTGATGCTGCAGCCAGCAAAGCAAACAAAACTCTGGCCTGCATCTTCAGATGCATATCAAACAAGACCCAGGAAGTCATCCTTCCACTTTACTTGGCCCTGGTGAGACCACAGCTGGAATACTGTGTCCAGTTCTGGGCTTTGCAATTCAGAAAGGATGTGGAGAAGCTCAAGAGAGTCTAGAGGAGAGCCACGCAAATGATTAAAGGACAAGAGAGCAGGCCTTAGGAGAGGCTGAGAGACATGGGACCCTTCAGCCTGGCAAAGTGTAGGCTCTGGTGTGACTTGGTGGCAGCCAATAAGTATATAAGGGGTATGCACCAAGAACTGGAAGAACATCTGTTCATCAGGCTAGGTCCAATGGTCACAAACTCTTGGAAGACCATTTTAGGCTGGACGTAAGGAAAAACTTTGTTATTGTCCGAGTCCCCAGGGCCTGGAATAGACTCCCCCCAGAGGTGGTGCAGGCACATATTCTGGATTCCTTTAAGAAATACTTGGATGCCTATCATGCTGGGATCGTTTGACCCCTGCTGACTGCCTGTGCTTTGGGCAGGGGGCTGGACCCGATGATCTTGAGAGGTCCCTTCCAGCTGTAATGTCTATGAAATATATGAAAAGACTTACAAACCATAAGTTGCATTACTGTAGTCCAGTGGTCTTCAGACTACAGCTCAGGGACGACTTCATGGCCCTCTGCAGAGAGCTCGCTGCTTGCTCAGCACAGTATGAATTTTAAAATATTTCATGTTTTTCCAAGTAGAAATGTGTTGGAGTTTTCCGATTGGCAGCTAGTAGTTGTTCAAACATTCTTACAGGAAGCTTAGTTCTTCTATTTAAAGTTTGACTAAGAACCAGTTCCATGTGACTTAAGTGACATATTGTACAACACAGAACTATAAATCCGTATCTAATCAGAACATTTTGTTCAGTCTGTTAGTCAGTATCAACAGACACCAAAAGCATCTAACAGTCATGCAGGAGTAAATTATGAACTAAAAGACCTGTATTCATAATGAATCTCACTTTCAGTGACTAATTTGACCTGCTCTTAAAACAAGAGTTGATAGGGATGCTACAGCAGGGATTCTCAAACTTTTTTGCATGGCATCTTAACAGAAAACTTAGTAGATTTTTATCCTTCCATTTATGCTAAAATCAGTTTAAGCAGCTGATGGTGGTTCATGCAGCAAGCCACAGTCAGTTGGTTCAGCATCAAGTAGCAAATGAAATTCAGGGCTTAAAGCCATAAGTTAATGAAATAAGAATTTTTGTTTTACAAGCAATGCAGTTTGTTTTATTATGAACTTCTGGTCTGAAGGTATAATTAAGCTTTTGTCGATATCGGAATCTTTTGACTTGGAAGTGACTGAAAATATTTGGGAGCCAAGAAACTTCAACAGTTAAGTTTGCACAAATATCTCGCTTCTCTCTGTGCTACTACTCAGTCTGTAGATAGGTCTGTGATTGGGAACATTTGGCTGTATTTATGCAAGGTTTTCCCCTTTCCCTGCCCCCTAGCATGCTATTATTGTAGCACGGGGGGGTTTCAACCTTTTTGGATCAGTGTACCCCCGGCAGCCAGACACGGAGCAGGGTAGTGGGATGGTGCGTGGCCAGATGTTGGGTACGGGGGAGAATTTTGGCACATGGCCGGGTGCAGAATGAGGGGTAGTGCATGGCCAAATGCAGAGCAGTGGCAGCCACCATGTGCAAGCTTCCCCCAGCCCCCCACATCCAGCTGGGTGGGCAGTACCTGCACAGCAGCGTGGGATGGTGCACGGTGGTGCTCCTTTCTCTCCTGCCCCTACATACCTCCTAGGGCCTTCTCAAGTACCCCCAGGGGTATGCATACCACTAGTTGACAACCCCTGCTGTAGGACATTAGGATACAAGAATTAAAAGTAGTCTTCTGTCAGGTGAGGATTATTTCCTCTTGTGTTCCCTTTTATAGCTCTTCCTAGGGTGGGGAAAACACTAAGGGAAGGAAGACTATACTTGCTGGCTCTTATGTTGCTTTTTCTGTTGAGAAAAGTCCAGGGATAGGAAGTGTCTCTTGTGATGATGTAAGAAACACTTATCTTGACCTCCTCTGCTAAGCAATTCTATCATCAATAGGTCTCTCAGCTCCCAAGGGTTCAACCTCTTTGCTTAACTACAGTCAGTAGCTTTCCTCATCCTCTTGTCTCTCTGCCTTCTTTCCATAAACACATTTTCCCTCCAGTTTGCCAAGATTTTAACATTTTTATTGACAGTATTAAGCCAGTTGGAATTTGAAAAAAAAAAATGTTTCCTTTAATGAGTGGAATGTTCCTTTCTGTATTTCAGGAGAGTGTATTAGCAAAATCTGAATTAAAACTTTAGCAAATTTATATGTATCAGCTGAAGTTTTATATATAATACTGAATTATACCCAGTGATAGGACCTTCCTTAATTGGAACCTATTGAACGTGTTTCTAGTTGATAATGCATTTGAGGAATTGGAAAAACAGGTTAAAATTTAGCGTTTGGAACCGACCACTGGGATTTAGCAGCTCTGCTGGAAACAGGCAAAGCTGCTTCAGAGCATAGGGGTACTTCAGAACTAAGGCTCATATTATCATCTTGAATGTCACTACACACCTGAGAGGAGTTTCTCATTAAATCATGCTGAAACAGTATACAAGAGGCAGCACAGCATCATCTCATTACTGCTAGCCATATCTCATCCACTGGCCAGATCTGCCAGTTTGGTTGAGGGACAAGGGGCATAAGCAAGGCATCCTGCCATGTACCCCCCCCTGCCTTTGCTCACCCCTGAGTTGGAGGCAGCATCGTATACCATGTAATAACTAAATACTCGATACTACATTTTCAATGAAAATAGGTTGTTTTTAGTACTGATGGCATTTCTTTAAATGAGTTTTTTAATTTGCCTACTAAGTTTGCCTACCTGGAACTGATTTTATATAGTAAGCAGTTTCAAAATATAAATGTAAGTGTTTTACGCT
>NW_017728927.1:14269543-14301099 GCF_001723895.1 Crocodylus porosus
CACACACACACACACACACACACACACACTCTCTCTCTCTCTCTCTCTCTCTCTCTCTCTCTGCATCTTTTAAGTGAATGCAGTTCACTTTTAAACTACTGTAGTTCCCAAAGTTCCAGGTGGACAGGTCTGGGACACTTATCTTCTACTCTGGACTGAGAACACTGATTTCATATGGACCTTTGCCCAAATGCTTTGTCACCGGAGATATAAGTCAGTGTCTTAGAAATGAATAATTGTTTACAAAGAGGTAATCCATTTGGTGGTGTCATTCATTTATACTAAGCTGTTTTTTATTTTGCTCCATCTTTGGCATATGATAATATTGCTCATATTCAAGAGAGACTTTTATTAATTCAGGGTCGAATTTTCAAAAGCACCTGAGTGACTTAAGAGTGCCATTTTTTTTTGTTGTGTTTTGGGGGTTTTTTTATGAGCCTTTTGCCTCTATTTAAAAATATCACCCTTAGTAATAAAAATAGAGGTTTTTTTTCTTATGTTTCCAAACACCTGATACAAGGCCAGTTTCTGGAGGTGCACCGATACATCAGTCTGATATTGGATCGGCACTGATATAAATAAAATTAACTATATCGGAAATCAGCCTAAGTGACTGATAATTTGGCTGATAACTGCTTGTGCGTACATGCAACTGCAGTGCAGCATGCAGGCAGCGAGGAGCACAAGCCTGGCAGCTTGGAGAGTTGTGTCCAGCTGGTAAGTCTGGTGTGGTGGAGGGGAGGGGGAGGGAAGGGGCTTGGGGGGCAGATCAATGTCCCCGTGGTGAGAGAGGGAGTAGGGCTGGGGTAGGTGCTGCCCAGCTGGGGTGGGGCAGGGTGCAGGATGGAGCCACAGCTCATCTGGAGGGGGCGGGGGATAGCAGTGCAGCTCCCACCACTGCACGCTGCTCATCTGGCAGCTCGTCCCCCTGCTTGGCCCCAGCAGCTGAACCAGCTGCCAGACAAGTGGTACAAAGTGGCAAGAGCCAACCCCTGGACAAGCCACACCCACCCCACCCTGGCTGGGTGGTGCCTACCCCAGCCCCATTCTCTCTCTCACCGTGGGGTCACACACGCTGCACTCCGGAAGGCCCAGGGGAGGGCAGCAGGGCTGGGAGCACAGCTGTGCAACCTAGAGTGGCAGCTCACAGAGGGGCTGCACAGAGAAGCTGCCTGCTGCTGCAAACTCCGTGCTGCCTGGGTCATACTTCCCCTGTGTGCATCGGAGCAGCGTGGGCAGCACGCAGGGTTGTGCCCTTTGCTGCTGCCCCCACCTGCAGGGGAAGTGTGACCAGGGTAGTGGGGAGCTTGGAGTGGCAGGCAGCTTTTTGCGCCCCCTTTTGTGCCCTGCTGCGCTGGGTTCCACACTCTGCTCTACAGAAGCAGTAGCGAGGGCACATAGCGGGAAGCATCACTGGTATCTGCTGCCTCCCTGCAGCCCAGGGCCGGGTCTGGGAGGTAGCTGGGGCCAGGGCCATGGCAGGGAGGCAGCAGCTGTTTGCAGCCTCCCCGCTGCAGCCTGCCCAGGTTCTGGGTAGCTGCTGATAGCCATGGAGCCTGGGCTGGGAGGCAAGGGCTTGGGGGGCGGGGCAGGGACTTTGGTTGAGGGACAAGGGGCATAAGCAAGGCATCCTGCCATGTACCCCCTGCCTTTGTTTTGTTTTTCTGGCATGCCAGCACTCCGGCACCTTCCAAGGTAGGCTTTGTGGTTTTTTTAGGTACTCTGGGCAAAGTCTGTGCCATGCTTTTAAATCTCTAAAATTGTTATTTAACGTTAAATGTAACCATTCATAGATGTAGTTATTAATTACATGCATTGGGTTAGATTAGATTAGAACAACAATGTTTTTGAACAGAACAAAACAGTGTTTTGTCCAGCAATATCAATTATAAATTGGGAGTAACAAAGGAATTTATAATGTTGGTGTTTTATATTCATACTGGCAAATTGCCTATCAAGAATGAAGGGGTGGGCAGGGGAGAACAGGGATGGAGTGCTGTGCACCACCACCACCTCCCAGGAGCCGTGGGCAGGGCGGGGGAGCTTGCACATGGTGGCTACCACCGCCAACCACCGGCCCACGCTGCCGCCACTCTGCATGCAGCTGTGCAGCAGCTTCGTGTCCAACCATCTGTCTGTGTCTCCCTGTGCAAAGCACTCTGGTTGTTTCAGTAAGCATTGTGATTGGCTGCAGAGACAACCAATCAGGGTGCTCCAAGAGCATTACGGACAGACAGACAGCCACGCTAAGCCGTGTGTGTGTGTGTGTGTGTGTGTGTGTGTATAGATATATATAAAAAAAAAATTCGTAACTTTCAGTTATTTCTAAAGTAAGTATTGAAGGTATAGGTTTCTTTCAGAATCTGTAGAAGATATAGACTATTAATAATTTTTTTCTTATGCTAGTTTTTCATTTGTGCCAAAAACAAGACTTAAGTCCTAAAACCACTCTTATTTTTCTAGGACTTGGTAGGGAATTTATATGTAGAGGAATTGGTGCATATTATTTTCAAATGAGCTAGTGTTTGGAAACAGCATTGATAAAGTCTGATGTGAGCTATGAGCTACTTTACTTAGGTAAAAAGGAAGTCACTATTGTGAGAGGTGTGAGGGGATGGTTGAGTAAGAAAATGGGAGAGTAAGTCTGAGTATAACCCTCGCTTCCCAGAAACATTTTATACTTAATGACCAGCACACCTGTTAGTTAAAAACCCTCCAAAATACATAAAACAAAATAAAACAGAAAAAACCCCAAACACTGGTTGAAACCCTGACTGAAACATGCTGTAGAAAATTGCTTTCCTTCAATGAAGGAATTCTAGCACGGAGCAGATAAATGCAGATGGTAATTTGGGGAGAGTATGTTAAAATATCAGCTGTAGCATAAACAAGTAAACTTAGAAATCCAAATGGCATTTATGCAAATATTACTTCATTGTCATGAAGTTTAAAGAATCAAAAGAAAAAAACAGTGGGACGAGGTAAGCTGTTTCTGCACCTTGGCAGAGGGCTTTATTAATTAATAAGCTTTAATTGAATAACAGTTTCAAGAACATATGCAAAGCTAAAATGTAGGCAGCAGGAAACTCATCCTAGAATGACATACTTGTGATTTTAGTTCCAAAATGTGGATACAGGTGCTCTAACTGAAATACTGTATATTCTATAATTCTTGATTCCTTCCACCCCCTCTCTGTCCCCACCCCAGTGATACTAAATCTGTGGCCCAAGAGCTGGATCTGACCTATGGTATGGGGGATGAGCAGCAAAGCCACTTGGCCTGGCACATCCCTTTTCCTGTCCTGTACCATGTTGCTGATCCCTCTGCGGGCAGAAGTAAGCTCTTTTCCTCTCTGCTGCCTCCTCTCTCCCTCCATATGTCAAGTTCCCTATATTGATACATGAAAAGAGAGATCTCATCTCAGTGTATGAGATTTATGTGTGTCATTACTGCTCTGCTTAAATACTGGATTGGTTCTATAAACTGATATTTAAGATTCAAGAACACTTGGTATGGGGGCTTTGCAGTAACCTTCAGCAAAGGTCACTTGAATACAAAATTCTTGGTAGGGGATTCGGCTGGAAGAAGTGGTCTAAAAGTCTAGCGTGTGGCCCTAAGATTTGTTCTGCATATGGTTCCTTTCTGAAGGTGAAGGTCAACAAAGAAGCCGGCAGGCATTTAAGAGAAGCTTGAGAGAGTCCAGAAGAGAGCCACGCGCATACTCCGAGGGCAGGAGAACAGGCCTTACAATGAGAGGCTGAGAGCCATGGGACTTTTCAGTTTGGAAAAGCGCAGGCTCGGGGGGACCTGGTTGGTGCTTATAAGTGTGTAAGGGGTGTACATCAGGATCTGGGGGAACGCCTGTTCACCAGAGCACCCTGAGGGATGACAAGGTCAAATGGCCGCAAACTCCTCCAAGACCTTTTCAGGCTGGACACAAGGAAGAAGTTCTTCACTGTCCGGGCCCCAAGGCCTGGAACAGACGGCCTCCAGAGGTGTGGTGCAAGTACCTACTCTGGACTTCTTTAAGAGATATTTGGGTGTTTATCTTGCTGGGATCCTTTGACCCCAGTTGACTTCCTGCCCCTGGGACAGGGGGCTGGACTCTATGATTTTCCAAGGTCCCTTCCAGCCCTAATGTCCATGAAATCTATGAAGATAACCGTAAGGCCAGTGGGTTTGGAAAAACAACCTATGGCTGGTTAGTATCCCAATTACAGAAATTGTCTGATGCCAGAAAGAATGAGACTTGCAACATTTTAATCAAGAGATTCTTACACTGTCATGCTTGCAGAAGGTATTTTAAAAAGATATAGTATTCCATTCTTACAATCGAGACAAACATGTTACAATAGAAAAATGTAATGTTTGACTTTCATTTAAATATAAGGACTTGATGTAAATGTGTTAAGTGCACCTGCAGCTGTGGCAGGAGAACCTGATTTTTCTTAGGCAGTATTTAAAGGTAAAATGAAACAGCAGATGTCTCTTTTGAAATTTCACTGTGATGTGCAAGACAGCTGATGGGGGTTGCACATGACTTCAGACTTGGTGAAATGCTGATGTAAACAGTAGTTACAAATTGGGAAAAAACTTAAACCTCTGGATAGAACTTTTTAGATGAAATTAAGAGAAACAAAATATCAATGGCTCAAATGCATCCTAGAACAATGAATAAGCTATACTGTGTAGTTCTTAGCAAAGTTGTCAAAGTTTCATTTGTATGAAAAAAATCAATAACTTTTTTCTGCTTCTCCACATCAGTATGTTGTAATGAGTTTTTTTCCACTGGTATGGCAGCTTCATTATGTAAGTGGCAGCACCTTACATATGCCAGGAAAGTAGCAATCTCTGATAATCAAGTTATATCTAGAGTCTTCCTAGCCGGATAAAATTTTCTGCAATATTATCATTCATACAAGTATAAAGCAAATACAGCCCCCCTCACTACTAGGTTTTTAATAATCCTGTTCATTATTAAATACAAATGACTAAAATGTATTCTTTCACATTAAAGTCTTGTCATAAAAATATTTAGAGTATAAAGTTTCAGTCCTCAGTAGGGCAGGATACGTACATATTTTTCTGTTGGTAACAAGCATTTTGTTCTATATTTGCAGTTTTCACAGTTGAATGTTTTTATACAGCCCTACTAAATTAAACTTCTGATTGCTCATTGCTGTCAGGAATGACAGACTTTAGGGCAGCATGACAAAAGCGATTTAATGTTGACATTTTAGTTTTCTGCTCAATGTACAGCCGTAGTTTATCTCTAAAAGTTTCACCTAGAAAACTGTAAATTAGTGGGTTCAGGCAGCTGTTAGAAAAGGCTGCCAGGTTTACAATATGTCCTGTTAAGGGATAATCATGTCTAAAAGATTGACTGCTTGATGAAGCTGGCTCTCCTTTTTCTTGAAGAAGCTGAACGCTGATGAAGACATTTTCAGGTAGCCAACAGATAAAGAAAACAAGGACAACTACAAAAATCATCCGAAGAGCCTTTTGCCGCCGTAATCGAAGACTCCTGTGTTTGTGCGCTTTTATGAGAACTCGAACAATTAACGAGTAACAAAGACCGATGATCACAAAGGGGATGATAAACCCCAATGTTATTTCTAGCCACTGGATTTCTTTCACATCTGCAAAGCAAAAGTAGATCTCTCCAGTGTGTTGTAAATGTACAACTGTAAATGGCACCAGTGATGCAGAAATTGATGCCATCCATATGAGGCCGCAGCTTAATCTAGCATGTTGCATGGTGCGAAATATATTGGACCTCATTACTTTTGTAAGTGCTATATATCTGTCAAAACTCATCCATGTCAGAAAGAAGATGCTGCTATACATGTTGATCTGAAGGAACAAAGACATGAAAGTACAAATAATAGTGATATCGTAATATTTCTCATCAAGATTAAAAACCTCAATGAGGGAGTCAGCAACTAAAATGAGGTCAGCTACTGCAAGATTTATGAAGTAAAGGTCTGGAATAGTCATTTTTTCACGAAAACTTATGTTAACAACCAAAATCAGAATGTTTCCGACAAAGCCAATAGGGAAAAGGAATATAGTGTAAAGACATGATAAGAAAAGCCCAATAACATATTGTTCATGTTCATCTGATTTATCAGACAAGCTAGATGATATGCTTTCATTACAAAAATGTGAACCATTAGGTTTAAAATATGTGCTGTTACAAATAACTGATGATATTGCTGCTGTGTGAGCTTCCATGGTTCTGATCTCTGCTGGAAAGATTACATCAGTATTTGCACTTTGTATTTAGGGCCAAATGGTTAAATTATTGGCATTTCCAAAGACATTAATAACAATCATTTTAAAGATTTGAAGAAAGATTTACTTTTTTCATAGGACATTATAACTTGTTAAAATGGAATGGAAGGCAAGGCAATTTGGCTTGAAATTGGCTGAATGCTATCAATTTCCAGAAAACTAAATTATTTAAGAAATTTGCTATTTACAAGGTACCATCCACACTGCAGATGAGAGACTTAATGTTTTAGATTATGTAGAAACTTTTTGAATGTAATGATTGTTTGTATTGCATAATGCAAGTTTTTCTTCAAGAGTGTCCCTTGTTGCAGATTGGAAAGTGGCAGAATTTTAGCTCCATTTGTCTCTTTTTTACAAATTCCTGAATAGCCTTAGACCTGCAAAAAGCAAATGGAAAAGCATCAGTTTCATGACTAGAAGACTAACTTAAAAACTCAAGTAGTCTATTTACAGGAACCATGCATTTATAACTTACCTTTAGGTGTCTAGGAACATGATGTTTAAATATATATAAACACATCTTCAGCAAAAATGCAGTTAATATACATGAAAAGATATATTATTGGGACCGTGTCGATCAAACATTGCTTTACGTACCACGGACTCTTAATATGGCTAAGTATGAAAGAGGAATAAACCAGTCAGGGTGCCCTGTTGACCTCTGGAAAAGACAGCAGCTTTTTTATGTATCACATTCCTTTTTTTCCTGCTTAACTAGCACACTTTTATTTAATAGCATAGATTTTGACTGCAAAAATCTGCAGACAGATGAAATGTACTGGTTCTGTTTGCAAAGAAAGAGAGAGAGAACAGGCATCATTTTAAGGCATCAAGATAGTATAAAGCTAATTTGTATTCATTTACACCAACATCTTTGACTCTTTCTGTTTTTTTGCCATACATTATACTGCATTAACTTAAATATGGGTGTTCAAAATAAGAATGTTTTATAGATGTAAAATGATCTAGACTTCAAGTTTTGGCAAGCTTCCTAATTAAAAAAGCACACAAACATGCAGAGAACAAAAAGACCATGATGTATTAAAATACCTTTATAGTTGAAATTTAATTTCAAGTTAGTTGATTTAATTGTTTTAAAATAATAAACCTGCTAATAGTAAGATGATTACATCGGACGCTGCCATATAAAACATGAAACTGTTTACTTGTGTAACACTAGCAAAATTATATTTGGGGATACATATGAAATATATATTTCTTTTTTTGTTCTCAATTTAATTATTTAAAATACCTCTGGTTCACAGTCCAGGGACCAAACCATTACTGGATCAAGTTTATATTCAAACGAATTCAGGCTATTACTGGTAATTAATAGATATTTATAGAATAAAAATCCAAAAGTATAGTTTCTCTCTTATAGAGAGACTAATATATAAAATGAAATAGGAAAGGGCGCATTATATTTTTTGTTGCTTTTTGAGACTTTGTTTATCCAAAGGCATTATTGCATGTATGAGAGGCAGGTTTGATTTTTTTTTTTTTTTTTTCCCACCCAATTAGCAATCTGAGCAAGGTATGAGTATTAGAATTGATGCCTTTTATGAAATGTTCAATTTTTATTGAATAAGGTGATAAACTGCTTCAAATGCCTTAAAGGGAAAATTTAATTATTTAAGTAATTAATGATTCAGAAAGGTGGGTCTGTAATTATATTCTAATTATACAAATAAGTCAACCAAAAGCCAAGCAAACAATCTAATTGTTACATGTAACCACATAAAGTATTAGAATATGTTTTACCTTAATTCCTGTGTAATCATATAGCCATTTGTCCAGAGCTGATTTCCTTCCAAACACCAGAAGGCTGGTTTATATTCAGATATGCTATTAGTGGATATGTTAAAACTTTTATTTAGGTGATGCCAGGCTACACTGCATGCCACCTGTTGGTAGTTCAGTAAGAAATAATCTATTTAAATTCATATTTGGTTTTAAAACATCCTAAATAAATTATTGGTTATGATAGCAAAGTGCAGATCTTGCTGCATGACCTTGGCAATAAAACAGAGCTTTATAGATTCCCAGGGTCTGTTCTAACTTGTGTTCACTTGAACTGGTGCTGAACAGGCTTCCTTTAAAGGCTAAGTTAACCCTGTTTCTGCTGGTTCTTTTCCTTTACCAGAAAGACTCGTCTTTTTGCCTTATATTTGACCGTTACCTTTCAAATTGCTTACCTCTGATTTAGTCTTTTTGCATTTTAAGCAATGACTCAAATGGTACAACACATTCAAATGCAGCTTCATTGAGTTTAAAGATTTATTTTTTCAAGTTGCAGCTCAATATATTTTGTTATTGGTCTGTAATATTAATTTAGTTTAGTTTTGAGTTTTAAGAAAGCTTTTAATGGTCCAAGAACCGATACTAAAACTCTAGGAAAATATTAGCTAAGAAAGCTACAATTAATTAAACAACTTGAATAGAATTTTCTTACCTTCAAGTCAGTTGTATTTGGATTTATCATTTGTATTTCATCTGTCATAAGCACCAAGTATATCCGCAGCTTGACACTGCTCTGATGTTGTGCAACGCAAAGCCACCTATAAGAAATAAGCTTAATGGTGCAGTGAATTTAGAGAATCAGTTTTTGCTTCCAAACTCCAGTATGGCAGGTGGAGTTTTGCTTTTCAGCTCCACGGGTAGAGAAGTAGCTGCTATTTGCACAAACACCACCTACTGGTTGTTCAAATTGTTCTATCAAAACTGGAAAGAGAAGCTAAGAACATTCAAAAACAGAGCAGTGCATTAAGCTCTTATTTCTAATTTAAAAGAAGAAAATAAAATGCATTTGAGATGATAGCCATCACCTTTTAACTGGATTTCTTTTTATATTTGTGATCTGACTTCTTCCTGTAAAGTGTCACTCGTTGTTCTGCTTGATACAACATTCTGTAGCTGCTCACCTAAATTTGGCTATACATCTGTATATATGCCACAGTATTCATGTATATAACATTCCCATTTATATAACTATTCGAGATTTTCAGAAGTTCATTTTATATGTTCAAAATTAAAGTACAAGTAGCCAGGATGTTGCCTTTCCTACATATTTACAAGAACTTGTTAAATTTCACTGAACATCGTTTTTCTTTTTTAAAGTCAGAGGGTCCAGTCATTTTTAAATGACCAAGAGATTTATTTAAACATAGCCACTATTAGAAGCACAAGGCAGAGAAAATGATCAGAAAGACCATTATTTTTACTGTAATGAAATGAATATTATATCATTAGATGTTTTTGTTGTCTGGAAAAGTCGTAGCGTGCCAAAGTATCTGAAGGTTTTTCATGAAGATGTTGAAAACACATTTAGATATGAATAGGGCCCTACCTACATTGTGACTTGTCAGATTTTGTGGAAACCGTGAAATCCAGGGTTGCCCACAAAATCGGGGTGGGAAGGCTTAATAACAATTTTTTTTTTTATTAAGTCTTCCCCTCCCGGGCAAGTCTCCCACCCCACCCAGGAGCAGCGTTCTCTCTAAGCTGTGCAGCGTGCGGGGGGGATGTGCAGGCGTGCCTGGCAGCACAGCATGAGTGCGCCATGCAGCTTAGAGGGATCACTGCCCAGGAGGGGAAGGCACTGGCTGGCAAGGTGGCTATTGTCCCTCCTCCCCCCCACCCTCCCAGGGCCTATCTGCCAATCAGTGCTATGGGGTGGGGCTGGATGAAGGGCAGCCAGCAATCAAGATGGTGGCTGCCCCCTCGTCCTTCCTCGCCCCGTTCAACAGTCTCTCTGGCAGTCAGTGCCAAGGGCAAGGCTGTTGCAAAATGCCTGTGAAATGGGCTTTTCATGCCAGGACAAAGCCACAAAAATGGCTTAGTCTGGCTGCAAGTTAAGTAGGTCCCTAGATATGAGCGTAGGGTTTTATTTGCCAGTCACAGTATCAGCAATACTCATTAATCCAGAAGCATCTTATTGTTCAGACTTTCTATGTTTAAAAAAGGGTAAAAAACCAATTTTAGTTGCTCTTGATTGTGGTACGTTTTCTCTCATATTGTCATTTGCTGATAACCCATGTATGTTTTATAGTGAAACGGTATCTTAACAACCCATGTTAAATGATACTCACACAAGTATCGGAGTTACGGCTCCCCCTGACATACCCCATCATTTCTGTAGTTGCTGAGAAGTCACTTGATTGCAACTGTTTTGCTCAGTAAAGTGTAAGAACGACATAGTTGAGCATTGGTGTTTTCCAAGAGGTTTGTTTCTCTTCTGTCATAGTCAACTATTTTGTTTTTTCTAGACTTGTTTGATAGTATTTAAGAAGAAAATTCTATTTATTTCTTAAAACGGAGTCTTCATTGACTCTAAGTAATGTTGGCATCCAGTCAATTGACTGACTGGTCACGTATTTTCAATTGACTGCATATTTTTGATCAGTCAAAGATCATAGCATTTTTACAACCTCCCCCCACACCTACTTTTTTTTTTTTATAGTTTTTCTGACAGAAATATGATATTTTTTGTATTGTTTTTTGACACATTTCTCAATGGAAAATTTGGCCTGGATCAGCCTGATGCTGATTTTCTTATGGTCAATTTGTGCTTTTTCTGTGGATTGGTTGGACGTGTTAGCAGTTCTTTTACATTTTTGACCAATATTTGACTGGTTAATTGACCAGATTTTATTTGATTGGTCAAATACCCAACCCTAACTCTAATTCTTGCGTACAGGTGGAGTTTCTGCCATCCCCACCTGATTTGACAGGCTTTACTTTCTTGTCTTCAGCTATCTGGTGCAGAAGGCAGGGTTTGTAAAGTAAGTAGAAACTTTGGTGAACGTATGCCAAGGAGGGATCCCAGCAGTTTGCCGCATCAGCCACCAACTGGGCAGCTTCTCTAGCAGGCTAGATAACTGGGAAGAGACCATCTGGGGCCTCCCAGGAATGTGCGAGTTGAAAGAATCTGCTGAGAGAAGTGTGGAACAGCACTGGGAGTTGTGTCAAATGCACTATGCAGGGTTTCAATCAGGATGATGGTGGCAGGGGCTGATAAATTGTTCCACAGAGGAAAGAGGAGCAAACTGTAAAGTAACTTTTGGTGTTAAACAGAAATATTTTCATGTGCAGAAAAGTTGTCATTTGTAACAGCCAGTGTTCTGTATCTTTGAAATTAGCACAAAGTGGAAATCTGTAGAGAATATAAGGTAGACATCTTCCTGATGTCATTGTGCAGTACTTAACCAGAGTAAATAGCTATTTTTGTGGAAGGTTGCTGCTGCTTCCCCAAATTCTTACTCCTTTTCCTCTTGCAAGAGATACTGTAACTTTTAACCATTGGGTGACATTCTTTCCATCTGGCTTCCTACACTTTTTCAACCCAAAAAAGTGTTTTTCTCTATTTCCTAACAAATGAAAACTTCTCAGCGTCCGTTCAAGTGGACAGCTGTGTTCCGTGCCTGACAGAAATATCAGAAAGCCACGAATAGCATGTATTTTATGAAAAAAAAACTTTTACAGAACTATTGGCAAATGAATATAATTCTCTTAGCATTTTCTTTTTAAAAATGAATGTTCTCAAACAGGAAGACCATCTGGACTTTTGCAATCTATTCTGGTGGAAAAAAATCCACAAAACCTTATTTTTATTAAAATGTATGTTACAAAAACTGAATTCTAATATCTCAAATTTTACAGTATGGGCCACTGACAATGCATGGAGGCCCCCATAACCTGTCATTTATCTTTCACATAGCAATCAAAATACAAAGTAAGAAAGGAAAACATCTAAAAAAATATCACCCCTTTTTGTACAGTGTAGTTCAGCCTACTAATTTTTCACGGGATCCCCCATTTCCATTTCTTTATGGAAGGTCCTTCATAAAACCCACCAGCACAACTAACACTAATTTGTCCCAACATTTGGGTCCCAGTAGGAAGGTTAAGAAGTCAAAGTGCCATGAAGCTGAGCATGTCCTTTCCACTGAGAAGTCATTCTTGCAGGTCAGGTTTAGACTTAAGGGTGGGACTTGTAGGCAATTCTGCAGCGTATGTTATACCACTATATAGAAGAATTGTCTTTGCTTCGTTATTAGCTTGAGTTTTGTCTCTATTCCGACCGCTATCTTGCACACCCTTCCAGTTCAAGTTAAATGAAGTTTTCAGCTCAAGCCGTCTGCCCTGTAAATGTGCTTGGGTTGAAGCTAGGATACTGCTGGTCAAGACCCCGTCATGTTGTGGGGATATTGCAATTTGAATTATAATTCATCTGTTGCTAATCCAGTCTGTGCAGCACAGTGTGATCATTTTCACAAAAGCTAACTGTTGCAGAGAAGGTAAGCCTTTACTCTCCAGAGCTGCCATTCCCACACATTTCATTAAGACTAAAATTCACACTTAAAAAAAAGAACTGAAACCCTTAGCAACTAAAAGCCAGTATCTTTTGCAATTTACTTAACTACAAAATACATACATACTCTTCTAAGACCCAGGCTCACCCACAGCTCTCTGTGCTGCTGCACTGCCCTGAACCCTGGGACAGCCTGGGAAGTGACAGCTGGAGGAGGAAGGGGAAGCCTGGAGCTACAGCAGTGGGTGGGAGCAGTGGCTGGGCAGTAGCCTAGGGGCTGCAGTTTAATTCCACGCAGCCCACCTGTTACACAGATCTGATCTAACAAATGAGTCAGTCTTTTACTCTCCCTTTTCTCAGCTTGCGCTGTAAGGTTGGGGCCGAGATTTTCAGTGTTCTGCTCTGCACTTGGCCATTAAAATGCTTCTTACCTAGATTGTTTTACATTTCTGCTTGGCTCCATAATGACGTTTTTTACAGCCTTCTTTGGGTTGCCAGTGCATTCAGAACAGCAGCAATACAAAGCTGTATGGGGAAATACAAGCCCAAACTTGAAAGATAAAATGGGCATCTTCCCAGTGCATAACACAGTGTTTCTCCCAGACACAGGTGACTGGGGCCCTTAGCAAGACTATGCAGCTCCCTGTAACTGCAAGTCATGTAATCCCACCCTGCAAATGGCAGAACTTTTTTTAATACATTCAAGTCAGTGACCCTGGAAATAGTCCATGGGTACTGGATTCTGGGTACATATTGTTATCTTTTTTTTTGGTTCTTCCTGTTATTGTTCCCAGCAGTAGCTCTTGTATTTGTCCAATTGCCTGCCATTTTTGTGGGGGATGTAGTTATGGTTATTCCTGGTAGCTCTGTCACCCTGTTGCTCTTTCCCAGTACTTTGTCTCATAGGGGGCCTTCCCGTCAGTCCAGCACTGTCTTCTACTTGAGCCACTGGAACTTACTTCTTTCTCCAAAGGCTGCTCCCTTTACATGGATAAATAGGTTTAGCCCTTCCCTAATACTCAAGATTGTTTTTGCCACAAGAGAATTGAAACAAATCATGAAAATGCTATGATCTCCAAGGCCAACAGGGAAGGGAAGGTGGAGAGAATGTTCGTAACGGGGATGTTTTAAAATTGTGGAATTGTGCACCCCACCCTCTGGCAGTACAGTATATCACAATTTCAGGAAGTTTTCCTGTATTTTACTGATATTGTCTTTGACCATTGGAATTAGGCAACAGCGTGTAATGGATAAATATCAGTAGCCTTGAAGGATTAAATTCCATGTGAAAATTCAGTTAAGGACCAAAATGTCTCTTTCTTCAGTTGTTAGCTTTGGCGAAGGTGCTTCTGTTTACTCCTATACAGGTGTCACAAAAGTACCCTGTTTCCGACATTAAGTGGGCTTTTTTCAGAATTTTGATTTTGATTGGAACAATCCCACTGAAGTGGAGGGAACTGATTTATATAAATAACAACTTGATGGTGAGAACTTGAGGAAAAATTGGACCAAGGGACTGTTTTCCTTCAGTTGTTACCAATTGCAAGATGTATCAGATGGATGGCTGTCCTTTATTTAAAATATGTAAAACATCAGCACTCTGCAGGGCAAAGGAATCATGAGATGCAGTTTCATAGTGCATCAGTGTCACCAAGATCAGGGAGGTTGTTGGTAGTGTCTGTTCTTTTGCATTTTGCTATGATTTCTGCTATTCCATTCTTCAATGGTTTATGAAGACAAAGTATGAATATCAAGCTAACACAGCTCTCAATAAATACTACAATCTCTGCAATATTCATCATTAGCTCATTCTTGAAAGTTCCAATAATTTTCTGTATCTTTAACATGGTCCTGTAGAGAATCATGACATTGTAAAATAGACGGCATGAAAACATTGTTATGGTTATGGTTATAACAAGCATTAATGGTATGTGAATATGCTTTCTTAAGTTTCTTGTTTCTGATTGTGCTGCTTTAATGAAGAATAGAATAAAACAGAGTAACTGCAGAATCAAAGGAATTCCAAATCCAAAGGTGAATTTAATAATCTCATATTCTGGCCATGCAAATAATGGATCTACCTGGCAGTCTGTATTTGCATGGTAATTGTCTGTGCCTAAAAGTGCCACCACTACCACTGACATGCAGAAAGCACATGTTAGTATAAATCCAACACATAACAGAGAACGTTGAGTTGTTGTAGTCATCCAACTAGCCCTGAATAAAAATGGACTGAGTAAAGTGAGAAGCATCAAAATCAAAAGATACTGAGAATTGAAATAACTCACATTGAAAAAAAAAGACAGAACTCCACATCCTAAATGGGTTGCCTTTAGATAGCCAGGTCTTGGTATGACAGTAAATGAGAAAAAAATCATTGCAATATTGCTGATGGTGAAATCTAAAAGAAATATATTTAGGTTTCTTAAGATGCGATTCTGCAAAAAGTTCTTTATGAAGATGATGAGGATCAGTATGCCAGTTAATAAACCTGCTGGCGCAAAAAAGGCAATATAACAGTGCATAAATCTTGATATGATGTTTTGAGAAGCTATGACGTCTTCAATGTCAGTGGAGGAGTCCCAGCTGTTGCTTGGATACCTTATCCATGTCATATTGTGAGAAATCATCCTCCTATTCAGAGCTAATATCCTGTTTTGTGAAGTTTTGAAAGTGTAACCTAAAAAGAAAGTGAAATACATCTTTAGAAAGACGGTTGTTTTTCAAAACTATTTTCCATTGAAATGTAGTAGTCTTTTTTTCTATTTTGTAAGTATTACTTTTTTGTAACACATTTTTCACTTTTTAATGGGTTGCTTATGCAATTTAATATTTGTAGCATGACAAATTTGAGCACTTTTTCTCTTATCTGAACTCTACTGCGTCCCTCTGTCCTATGTAGATACAGAGCTCCTGCAGCTCAGCTGTTGAGCAAGTGGGCAGGATTCAGTGTGCTCGGCGCCCCAGTATGACTTATATTTTGGTGGGGATTTTGTTTTAAAGCAAGGAAGTTGGATTTGTGGCTACGTAGAACCACGCTCTGTCCTCAGCTGGCCAAAAGAGGATTTATGTGTTATGGGAATAGGGACAGTGCAGGCAAAATGATATATATCCTATAGATATTAGGGCTGTGCAAAGCTTCAGGTGGTGATTTAATTCAGAGGAGATTTGGCCTGATTCAGTGGCCGAATCTCTGAATCCGAATCGAATCGGGTCCAATTTAAAGGTTCAAATCGATTCAAAGCGCTGCGAATCTTCAGCAAAGATTGGGAGAGCTTTGATGATGTGGGCAGTCCCCGTGGCTGCAGCAAGGAGCTGCAGCTACTCTGAGCTGGTAAGTATTAGAGGTGGAGAAGGGGGGGCTGGGGGAGGGGACCGGGGGGACCCCTGCCATCCCCCTGATCCCCACTTGCTCCCCCAGTCCCTCCCATGGCTGCCCTCACCTGCCCCTGCTCACCAGGTGCTGCTGGGCAGGGGAGCGATCCCCACTGCCCCCCACTGCATGGGGGGGCTCTGCACAAGCCCCCTTGATCACACCCTGTGCTCCCCCAGCCCCCCTATGGGTGCCCTGGTTGCTGGGGCTCTGGTCCTTTAAGGAAAAAAAAAGCTGAGAAAGCCCTGGGACTTAACGCTCCTGGTGCAGCTTCGGGGGCTCGTGCAGAGCCCCCACCTGGCGTGGGGCAGCAGGGATTGCCCCCTGCCGGCAGGAGCGCTGAGTCTCTGGGTTTTTTCAGGCTTTTTTTTTTTTTTCCTTAAAGGGACAGAGTTGGCCTGTGTGGGGCATCAGCTCCATGCTGGCAGCAACTGCACGCGTACCTTGGGGCAGGCTGCGCTGCCCACTGTCTGCCCCGAGGTGTGCACGCAGTCGCCACCAGCATGGAGCTGATGCTGGAGCTGTGGAGCCCGGCACAGCTGTTTGCATCCTGCCCGCTGCTTGCTGCAGCTTCCCAGAGCCCAGGTTGGCTACAAATAGCTGCGCCAGGCTCTGAAGCCCAGTCATCAGCTCTGTGCTGGAGTTGCACTGCCTCAGGCCTCCCCTCCACTGCCTGCTTGGACACCCAGGTGCATGCGCCAGTATGGAGCTCATGCCTGGGCTCCAAAGTCTGGCACAGCCGTGTGGAGCCTCCCAGCTTCAGCCGGGAGCCCAGGCAGCAGGGCTGGGGGACAGGGGCTTTGGGTGGGGGGCAAGGGGCAGCAGGGTTCAGGGGCAGGGGCTTTGGGTGGGGGGCAAAGGACACAAGCAGGGCATCCTGCTATGTACCCCCTGCCCTCATTTTGTTTTTCTGGTGTGCTGGCACTCTGGCACCTTCCAAGGTAGGCATTGTGGGGATTTTCAGCACTCCAGCCAAAAAATGTTGCCTACCCCTGCTGTAACATGAATCCTGCTGCCCATCTCAGAGTTGAGGCTGAGGATGTGAAGATAGAACCTGAAAGGAGAACCATATTTCTTTAGATCCCTTTCTTTATGAATAACTTGTTTCCTAACTGCAATCCACACTGAGAAGCCCACATAAAATTAATGAGAATGAGTGTTTAAGAGCTAGTCTGAATGAACTGTGCTTTCATAGTAATAGGTCTTCCTAGGTTGATAGTAAGGTCATTTTGTTTTAAATACCACAAAGGCCTTGATTTTGTTATGGTCTAAAGAGTGGCAAAATTAATTTTTTTGCCCTGAATATTTGGAAAACATTTGCTGGTATGTTATTATCTTGTCCATAAAACTTTAGTGAGGAGCATGTGTTTTACAGCAGTTATACGTTCCTGCAGATCAGGGTTTTTAAAGGTAATACAGACAGGCTGTTAACTGTAATTGCTTTATGGCATATTACTAAAATAATTTTGATACCAGGCAAGTGTTTTGGTTTTTTCTTTTAAGCAAATAGTAGACAATGTGAAAAAACAAAGTCATTGTTTACTCAGGAGGGAACTGAATGCAATAAAACAGGTATATTCATTTTGCAGATCAACTAAAATTGTAAGTACTTAATCTTCAAAAAGGTAGCTTTCATGCATTTGTTACTGGTAAACAGGCTGATTTGGAAAATTTAAACTTCCTTCACAGTGAGTAGTGGGTATAATGGCAAAAGATGAATAATTTTGAAACAGCTTCTTGTTAAAGTTAATGAAGTCAACTGTTTGTAATTAGTAAATTTTAAACTTCCAGCAATTAAACGGGATCTTAGATTGAAAAATAGTTTTGTATACCTACAGTTTAAAAGTAAAGTATACTAGTTTTGGAGGTTTCTTCTTCCTCTTGGTGTCCAAACATTTTTGTTTTTGCATTAAAGCATAGCAGAGAAGCCCACATTAAAACTTGGTTATGTTGCATGAACAGCTTATCTGTTTTGAGCACCGTATGTAGACAGTGGGAGGTTCGGTAGCATGCTGGAGTTTCCCCTTATCTAATGGTTCCATATATCCCAGGTTCATAATGAGAATAACACCCCTCAAACTGAGCATAAGATTTTTTCCGTGGAGGGATCCTGTTGTTTAAACACTAAAGATGCAGGCATTTAAAAAAAAAATTACTTTATTTTGGGGTTCTGTAATCTTAACCAGTATTAATATGGTGACAGATTTTTTAATTAACATTCTTAAGAGATAAATCGAGTCACTTTTTTCAGTTTCTCATGTCCCATACCACCTCACATTTATAGTCTGAATTTTAACTTTATTTCCATTACAGCAGTTGAGTGTGTTTAAATAATTTTTCCATATGCACACTACATTTATAATACAGCTATGATTGACTGCTTCACTTGTGGGGTTTGTTACCTCCTATATTTTGATGTCAGGATGTTCTGGTTTTGGGGAAGTTCTGCTGCAGGAAAAGGGTTTGAGGAGCAAAGTTTAACTTCTGTTTCTACTCAGCAGAAGAATGAGCTAAGCTCACAGGGTGACTTGTTTTTCTTTCTGTTTGACCAACTGGGCAATACTGCAGCAAAGAAATCCAGAATTTATTCCTCTCATAGAAGCAAATGGTTTCCGTGCTATCCCCTTGGCTTTGCAGTTCCCTTTTGGCCCGCATACACATACAGTAGCTTCTCATAGCTGTTAACTGTGTGCCAGTCCCCTGTAGCACAGTACCCATCTCCTCTCCTCTCCAGGTCCCCCTCCTTCTCCCCCACCCCACATTTTTCTGCCTGAGAATAATCCCCAAAGGCCATGAAATAAGTTTCCCCCATTGCTTTCCCTATACATTCTCTAAATAAAACATATTAATGACAATTTTTAAATAGATCAAATCTTGGACCCTCCAAAAGGATAGACTTTCTGGCAAATCCAACCTCATATGAGAGCTTTGGAAGGGGTATGAATAAAAGAGTCTAGACCAGTGGTTCTCAGACATTTTTTTTTCATGGACCACATGAAAATTGCTGAGGGTCTCGGCAGACCACTTATTAAACTTTTTTATTTTTTTTGTTTGTTCTACAAATCAAAGCACACACCTCATATTTTAATATCAGTTGTCTTGGCTTTCTAATGGGATGGATGTGCCTGTTTTTTGAGCAAAGTTCTGGGAAGTTGGGTGTAATGTTTGTCAGCTTTAGCCTTAGGTCACCTTTCTGTGGACCTGAATGAAGCTCTTGGACCAGTGGTGGTCTGCAGACCAGTTTGAGAACCTCTGGTCTAGACCATAAGGCAGCAAAGAGGCACTGGGCTCACAGAGGAGAACTGTCACTTGTTTCAGGTTTCATCTCTCACATTGTTTTTGGCAGGCTGGGAAACATTTATGAGATTTGATATTTTCATCCACTCTTGTCAGTTTTTTGGGACAGAACTGAACATTAGTAGTCAGCTTTGGCTTTGTAAATGTTTCCTCGTCTCCTTTCAAACTGCCAGCCTAACCTGTTAAGTGATGGCTTCAAGTTCCCTTGCATGGAATCGCAGCGTAGTTCTGCAGCAGCCTCCTTTTTGCAGTGATATTGATTTGGCAGCAAGAATGTTTGGGGATTTCACTAGAAATGATGCTGGCCTGCATCAGACTATGGAAACAACAATGGAGGTGGAAATGCGTGTTTTAACTGGTTCAGGATCTAGCCTTGGTACTGATGATTAGTTCCAACTTCTGAGCACAGCCAAGGGAATTTTACGTTGCATACAACTCTCCTCACAATATCCAAGCTGCAAGGCCAGCTAGACAAAGAAGGTTAGATATAGCAGCAAATGGTGCAACTTGCAATTTATTACCCATTAAGCTTCATCCTCTTGATTCCTGAGTTGACTGCTACTGTTGTGCACAGTGACATTTCTAAGGAGCTGATGTATTTCATAAATACCAACAGCCCATTATCAACCTGTTTTAGGCCTCATTTGTCATGCTTATCGAGAAACCTGCCAGAAATGGGTAAAGGTTAGAACAGGTCTTGCCAACTTGGAATTTTTTGTTTTCAGGATAACCCAAAGTGTCAGTTTAAAATTGATGTAATACTAGTGTTGCTAGACAGTCTTATTCCTATTTTCAGTTTTGCTTATGCCACCAGGGAATGGATATAAGTTAAACTTCAGTAAGCTGCTTGTACTCTAATAGGAGGGCCTACGTAGGGAGGTTTTACCTGTACTGCTGTACTTGTACAATTATAATTTAGTGTGACAGGGAATCCTTTTGCATGAAGACAGGGCCAAAGTGTTTCCTTCTATTATCCTGCCAATGCACCTTTCTGAAAAATTCCAGGAAAACACCCTAGCATCCTCCACTACAGCAGGATATTATTACTAAGAGAACAAACTGTTTACATCTTCAGTATGGTTCATTAGTATACACTGTGAGTGTTGCCTGCATGTTGTACATGCCAGGAGAATAAATGCATAAACACTTGATGCTGTCTTAATGCAATTTAAAGGTTTGTGGTAGAACCAGAATTTTAAGGTCACATTAGCTGTCTTGTCTTCTTTGAGCTCTGTCTAGAAAAGTGCACAGTATTTTAGGTACCACATCTCTAACTCCAGCTGATTTCTTGAGACCTGCCCTTATGTACGTTCTTACAAGAGGAACTTGATCAATGAGTACTTTTGGATTAAGAAATACAAGTTACAGATAGCTGCAAGGAGTCGTAAGTTATATGCATGGGTTACAGGAGCTGGGAATTTGCTACAGTGTTTTGTCATGTCTGTAGCTGACTCATTGCTTAGCTTTTAACCAGTGACTTGTCTTAGTGTATATTATTTTATAAATAGTTATTCTTCTAAGATGAGCAGAACTTTTGAAGACTGAAGTCAAAACCATTTTGTAACTCAAGAAGGCATCTTTATAAGGCATCTGTCATCCTTTGGTCTGCAGTATGGGCACCTCTACACATGCCAGATGTCTGTTCCAGGCATTGGCGCAGACTTGATCAATCAAATCTGCTTGAGCGAGCTAAATAGCGTGCTCTGCCAACCGCCGCGTCATGTGTATTCAGCATCCCCATGCTTCAAAATGGCAGCAGGTTCTCATGAAATGAGCTTTAGTTAAAGCAGCCCTGCTGAATACACTTGGTGCCGCAGGGGCTTTATTTAGAGTGGCTCCTGGAGCTGCGGTACTTAAAGTCCCCCCCTCCCTACCCCAGGGCATCTGTAAAGATACACTGTGAGAGCATCCATAGATCCTCTAATAGCAAGCTTTAGGCTAGTTGATCAGAAGCTTTAGGGAGGGAATCCATGCTGCTGTGTTCTACATCCTAATAATATTTCCAGCTGGGATTAAGAATTTACATACCACCTCTGTTAAAATAAGGTGCAAATCATTGAAGAGACCCATAAACCTTCTCATTTGATACTTATTGGACTTGAAGTGGATAATCTTGTCTGAGAGGGAGCAGAATGCTTGAGGGTACTTACTTTGTTTTCTTCCCCTTCCAAAAGCTCCAGACAGTCAAGCAGGCTTTAAAGCTGCTCAAAATGCCTTTAGAGTTCCCATTATGAAAAAGACACAAAATTTCAGGCTGCTTTTTCTCTTCTGGTAAATTTTGGAGTTCTAAAATTTTGTCATTAACCCTCTGCATTACATTGGCAAAGGCTTACTTCACTGTCCTGCAATGTATTTCCATACAGATGCAAGGGTTACGTTTTTCCTGTTTGTTGCATTTCATTTATCAGTTTATTATCTTTTTTTATGTCCCCAGAATATAAGGGTTTCAAATATCACATTTTTCTTCCCAGTGTCCCTTTGTGCCAGGTAGGTAGCAGTTTTACTCCCATTTACAGAAGGGGACCAGAAGCCCTAGACATTGTACAGGGCTTGTTCAAAGTCAGAAAATGGTGAGTGGAGCAGAGCATAGACTCAGTAGTTTCTCTTCCGTGTTTCATATCCTGTGCCACAGTCACAAGAATCTCCTTTATAGGTGTTGTTGGCTCAGCTTTCATCTCTTGTCTCAGCTGTTCTCTCTCCCCTGCTCTTTAGATTGTTTCGTTCCCCTCCCTTGTTTGTACTTAGGTCATCATAGTTTAACACCATTGTTAATGCACTTCCTTCCTCCCTCTTCATGTAGTTTCTCCTTCCCATTCCTTTAAGTTCTTACTATTTTATTATATTCTGCTCTGTTATGATTTGTGTGATGGCAGGGCAGGTAAACATGTTTGATTTTCATCCTTTGAACGCCATTAGATAAATTACCCTTCACAGCCAACACGGAGCAGAGCTGTTCACCATGGTTCAGGGAAGACAATCCAGGACTGAAAAAAGTTAAGAGCTTTAAGTGGGGGTATATGTCTTGAGAGAGCCTGGACTCTAACTACATTTTTAAATATCAGTTTGGGGACCTAATTATCTAACATTTGAACTAGATGTAACTAGAAACTGACACTTGTTTATGGTCTTCTACGGGTATCCCTAAATTAAGGAATTATTTTCCTTAGCAACCAAACATCTTTTCATCTAAAAGCTTAGCAGGGCGGCTGTCGTCTTTCACCAGTTACTATGAAATTATTTCCTTTAATCCAACCACGTAGCTTTACGCATAAGATTTTTGTGGTGCCCTGCATATGCAGTTTTAACCCTTCAGAGCCCCATAGCATAGATTTTCTAAATAAAGCTTGCTCAGATCATCCTTCCTTTCTTCTATGCAAAAAGAGAAACCATGTTACGAATTACGCTCTTAAAGCCACATGCAGTTCGCTCTAGGCTGGGGCAGTGATCACGCAGAGCAAGTATTCAAAGTCAGATACAGAATCTTTATTCGCTCGAGCGAGGTGCCTCCGGAGGGGGACCCCGCCTACTACTTATAATACTTTTTTATACTTTCTAAGTGTGTAAGCGTTAGTTCGTGATTAGCTTGTGCTCGTAAAAATACTCAATCATCTATTAACTAAATTACTATTTTGTCCAATCAAGTGGCACTGTGAGCGTGAACACAGAAGTTTAACTCTCATGAATTACATGCCCCCTATATTTTGTCTTAAGATGTTTCTTTATCTAACAAAAACAAATCATGCCCGACTTTCAAGGTTGTTTTGTTGATGAGACTCCCCTGTTGACTGTATTCAGCTAGTTTCGTATCTTATCAGTAACCTTCACATAATGACCCTCACACAGTACCCCTTTTCCCTCCACGTCGTCTCATAAGTGCTGTGTCTGCTTTTATGAAACGGAGGTGAAAGGACAAAAAAAAGGCCTCACTTTTAGCATTACAAAGCCTTGCTTTAACTCTACAGGATTCATATACAACAACCATACATTTTTTATCACAGGCTGTAGCTGAAGTACTGTATGAGGATAACACGTGTATGAGAATCACCTACATTTTTTATCTCTCTCTTATGTGTTGTGATAATGGAAACTGTCATAGGGCTTTTTCAGTTATGAAATTGTAAATGTTCTAGGAACCAGATCTCTTAGCTCTAAAAAGTTACCACTTTATATTAAATTGAAACTTTATACTTTTATGCAAATGCATATAAAGCAACAATGACAACATTGATTTTAATTTGTGCTGTTGATGCTTTTTTCTGCAATGTTTGATAATGCCTGTCCATCCAGAGAACAGATTTAGCTTCTAAGGTTAAGGCTTGAACAGTAAGGCCCAGACCCTCAAAGTACATCTGGAAGTAAAACTCTAGATATCAAAAATATCAAATTCCAGTGTGATATTTTAATAGGAATTAATTTCAGTTGCAGTTAGGCACCTAAATATTTTTTGAGAATACGCCCTTACTCTTTACATGTTTGTTTGGTGGAAATACTAATCTTAGTTCTATTTTGGACCCAGTTCTATAAATAAATATCAACTTTATAAAAACATGTCCCAGATGTGGTATTTCATAGTGCTTTGTAGAGTCCAAATATTGAATGAAAAGAAAAAGATTTTAAAATAAGAGTTTTGATCCTCTAGTGGCAATCTACATATTTAAAGAAATATAAAACTTACCTCTTGAAGAAAATGTTCCAGAGATGCAACTGGCTGAGACTTTTTCTGTGAATAGTCAGATGAAATATAATTGCTGCTTGGAGGAAATAACCCTTTTTATTTATGCAGGAAGCAGATCATGAGGGTGTATTACAGGCACTTCTTTAGCTGCTGTATAGCAAGCTAATATCACAGGCACACTAAGACTACAAAAGCCTACAGTTCTGCAGAGAAAACAGAAACTGTTTCAAGTAATTCAACCCATACACGTTGCATGTTTAGCAAACCTATGGTTTTATCATGTGACCTTAAAGTTCAAATCATGCTACGCAGCAAGATGTTTCAGAACAGAAAAGTAGTGTTTTCCCTAACCATTTCTGAGTCTGTGAGGCCATCCAGTGGCTTCTAATTCAGGGTTTGGACATTTTCCTAGTCATGAAGTGAACCCAGCCATGTTAGGCAGTCTTTGCAAGTAGAATTTTTAGAAGTGTGCCGCCTGAAATAATAACACTGTCCACTGGCTTTTTGGTTTAAATACCTTAAAACTAATACAAGTCAAAGTGAATGTTGTCAAGGGCTCTGTCTAAAATGAACAATTCAGGGTATATTCCTGCTCTCTGAATCACGCATAGCATTTTTTTGGAAGAACGGATTTACATGTATGTGCAATAGTTGTTCTTCAGAAACTTTGGCAATGTCCATCATGGATTGGTGAGCAAGATTTTGAGCCTCAGCTGGGGATGAGCAAGGCTGGCCTGGGCCATGGGGGCAGGGCCACCCCGAGCAGCTGCAGCTCAGTTACAACCACTCCCCATGTCCCAACTGGCCTGGGCTGGGTTGGGTTAGGCAGTACTACACAAAGCACCCCCTCCCTGCCCTGTGGCAGCGCAGGGAGGAGGAGGAGGGGAAAGAGTACCCCCCCCAGTGCTGAACAGAGCCACCTGCCTCGTTCCACAGCAGCAGGGGAGCAACTGGGGGGCAAGAGTCCCTCTCAGCCTTGCATAGAGCCCCCCTCTCTGCCTCGCAGTGGCAGGGGAGGAGCAGGTGGAAGTCCCCCTCTGTAGCTGGGCAGCCTTGCAATGGGGGTGCAGAGAAGAGGGGGGCTGCTTCGTCCCAGCTGCAGTCACCAAGCCACGGGTGTAAGAGGGGGCCCCCAGCATGCTCCCTGGTGGGCTGGAAGTGCTTCTGGTCCACTTCCGGGTCTGTAGCCAAGCGTGCTGGGGAGCCCCCCGTGCTTCTGTGGGACACTCCATGCACCCCAGCATCGCAGCACTCACAAGCCCCTGCTACCTAGAGGTATGTAGAAAAAACATTTAAAGCTGTGTCTATGTACGAATCTCCAAATCTTTCTGAATCTCTCCAAATCAATTTGGAGGGTTCCGATTCCATTCGGAGAGATTAAAGGGTCCTCTGATTCGATTCGGATTCGGAGCTTCAGCCACTGAACCAGGCCAAATCTCCACCGAATCAAATCGGGGACTGAAGTTTCGCACAGCCCTATTACTTGTGTCCCTCCCCATCCCCCCACCGCTCCAGTGGCGGGGACCTGGTCAGATGCCTGTCCCGGTATGGCCCAGTTCAGGTGAAGGGGAGAAGGGTTAATTTTCAGCCACCCCCAGGGCCACTGCTGCAGCCCTCTCCCTTCTGCTCCCCGGCAGAAAGGCAGACCTTGACTGCAATGGGGGAGGAGGGGAGAATTAACCTCCTTCCTGTGCTAGCCATGTCCTATCCCTTCTCAGGCCAGAGAGCAGAGAGCAAAGCCCAGCCCAGAAAGCATGCTGGGGTGCTGGAGGACCCTGGTTTTAACTTAAAAAAGGAAGAGTTCTGGGACAGACATTGCATAAACTGGTTTGAGCTCAGTCAGTTAAGTCTGATACTACATTCAACAGGTTTATCTCAAACTGATTTCAGCCATTTTGAAACTGGTTTATGTGCACTGAATGTTAGTTCTGTTACAGGTTTAAACCAGTTTCTGATCACTTAAACCAGTTTATGCGTAATGTCTGTCTCTAGCTTTAATAACTATATTCAGTTGTGTATAAAACTTCAATTATAAATGGGCATGAAATAAGATTGGTGTAATCTAGTGATAATTCCAGCATATTCCTCACTGCTTGCAGAGGTGGTTTAATGAATGAAGAACCAAAGCAGTTGCCAAAATCCCCCAAGTCTGAGGAGCCTCACTAGACTGAGTTAGTGCAAGATATCTAATAAGTATGTGTGGGTAGGGAGGGGCCTGTTTCTTAGCTTCTGCTTGGGGCCTCCATGAGACTTAATGGCACTTCTGAGAGGTCAGAATTTGCTGATTTCACTTTCCTTCCTGAAACCAGCAAATTTTGTAATCCCTTGAAAATGTGCAACTGGAGGCAAATGCATGAATAGATCCTAATACTTTCACTGGCCTAGACTTAGTCAAGGCTGCTTGTACAGTGTCCTTCCATATTTCAATATGCTGCACAAAAAGCACACACAAAAATTGGAACTTGGACTTCTATAATATTGAAACCACATTCAATAAATGTTTTTTCAGGCTGAACTTAAAAATTGGGATTAAGCTGAAGTCACAAATTGCTTAAGGAGAATGTTTCAGTGGCAGTTTCCACTTACTCGAGGACATTGCTGCAGATGTTTTGGCCTCTGGTTATTGTTAAAGGGTCTCTGAAAATACAGACATAAATTAGGATTGCAAGGGACCTCAGGAGGTCGTCTATTCCAACCTCTTGCTCAAAGCAGGACCAGCCCCAACTAGACCATCCCAGCCAAGGCTTTGTTTAGTTGGGTCTTAAAAACCTCCAAGGATGGAGTTTCCACCACCTCTCTGGGTAACCCGTTCCAGTGTTTTACTACCCTTCTAGTAAGGCAGTTCTTCCAATATCTGGCCTAAACTTCTCTTGCTGAAGCTTGGGACAATTGCTCCTTGTTCTGTCATCTGCTGCCACTAAGAACAATCCAGCTCCATCCTCTTTCAAACCCCACTACAGGTAGTTGAAGGCTGCTATTCAATCCCCTCTCAGCCTTCTCTTCTCTAGACTAAATAAGCCTCTCAGCCTGTCTTCATAAGTCGTGTCCCCCAGCACCCTCACCATTTCTGTTGCCCTCCATCCACTGGACTTTCTCCCATTTGTCCACATCCTTTCTGTAGTGGAGGCTTCACTACAACATCACCCTGGTTGCTTTCCCTGCTGATCCTAACCCAGAGACTTTGAACAGGCCTATCTCTAGTTTCATACTGGAGCTGTGAGGAATCATATGGCTCTTTTACATACAAGTGCAACTTCTCCTCTTTTTCCTTGCCTGTCCTTTCTGAACAATTTGTATCCATCCATGACAGTGCTCCATTCTTGCGAGCTATCCCACCAAATCTGTTATTCCAGTCATATCATAGTTATGTGACTGTGCAATGACTTCCAATTCTTCATGCTTGTTTCCCAGGCTCCGTGCATTCATGTACAGGCATCTGAGGTAAGTAGTCAATTGCCGTGATTTCTCAGGAAGAACGTGAACACCTTCTGTTGCCGCCTCCTACTTGCTCTTCCTTTAGGTCACCTACTCCCTCGCTTACCTCAGGGCTTTGGTCTCCATCTCCTGGTAAACCTAGTTTAAAGCCCTGTTCACTAGGTTAGTGAGCCTGTCTGTGAAGATGCTTTTCATCAGGTGGATCCCGTCTCTTCCCAGTAACCCTTCTTCTTGGGACAACATCCAGTGGTCAAAGAAGCTAAAGCCCTGATGACAACATCACCTGCACAGCCAGGTATTGATCTATATAGGATGTACTTGCTCCTGCTTGGGCCCTTTCCTTTGACCAGAAGGCTCAAGGAGAACACGACCTGAGCCCCAGTCCCATTTACCCTTGCACCCAGAGCTCTATAGTCACTTTTGATATGCTCAGTGTCTCCCCTGGCAGTATCATTGATGCCCACCTGGATGAGCATGGGTTAGTAGTCAGGACTGGATGAATCTCGGTAATCACTCTATGACATCTTGGATCCAGGCTCCAGGCAAGCAGCAGGTGTCCCAAGACAACAGGTCAGGTTGGCAGATGGTTCCCTCTGTCCCCTGCAAAAGGGAGTCTCCAACCACCACCACCACCATCGCTGCTTCTTGGTGGCGGTTGTCTTGATCTTTTCCACCTTGGTGAGGCCTGGCCTGTCCTCCTCCACCAGTGGAACGTGCTTCTCCCTCTCTGTTGCTAGGGCTGCATATCTGTTCTCCAGATGAACTTCTGCAGGTGCAGATGAAATTTCTGCTTGCTGCCAGAGATCACAAGCTTCCAGCTTCCAACCTCCTGGGAGTCCATGTCTTCTCTCTTTTCTAGTGCTGCCTCTGGCAGTTCTTCCTCCACAGTCCTGGATATCTCCTTCAGCATCGAATCAGTGAACTCTTCATGATGGAGGATACTTTTGAGCCTCACCACCTCTTCCTGTATAGCTCTTATGCCTGTTCCTTGGGAGACCGCACCAGGAGACATGCTTACACAGCAGGCACTCCCCAACCTGGCCATCACTGGAAGGAACGTGCAAGCCACAGTCCCCACAGTGCCAAACCTGGACCTAGGTCAAAGCCTCACTGGTGAGCAGGCCTGCCTGGACAGAGACATCACAGGTGCAAACAGAGACAGTGGCGGTGGCTCTGGCATTGCAACATCTTCCAGTCATTTCCACAGGTCTCTCAATCTGCCTTCTTTCTCTTACTGCCCTTTGTCCAAGCGCATCTTTGGACACTAGTGCTCCAAAGTCATTATCCTAGTGATTCCCAGTGGGAATGTGTCTTCAATTATTTTAAAAAACAAAAAACATCCCCCCCCTTAACCTGGACAAACCATCCACTTGTTGTTTTTTTTTGGTGATTTTAGCAGACAGGATTATTGGTAGACCTTGCCTTCTGAATTGGTTCTTCCAGGTTGTTGCTGAAGAATATGAACAAAACTAGTTTTCTTGGGCCTATTTTGGGGACTTAGTCCTGCAGCACACCCACTCCCAGTACCTTTTACCTGAACAAATTAAACTAAATAAAAATGTACATACATTTCTAATGGTTCATTGTTTGGCCCAACAATGAACCATTGGTGATCTTGGAGTTGGTATGCTACCGCTTGGTCAAGGCTAAGCAGTGACTCCGCTACAGAGATGGCAAGACACCCCAGAGCCCTACCTCCTGTAACCCCCACTTAAAACGTATGACTCCGTGTCCCCATCTGTAACTTGTACTTTGTAAATACATGCTTCTGCATTTCCAAAAATACTTACTGATCCAGCACTGAGCAGTTCCTCTTGGAAGGACTTGCATAATCTCAGCTCTAAAGCAATCAGTTCAAGTTAGGGACTTGGAACCTAAAATGCTATGCACTTTTCTAGATAGAGCTCAAAGAAGACGAGATAGTGTGATCATACAATTCTGGTTCTACCCTAAACCTCTAAATCAAGAAGTGAGTTTGATTATCAGTACCATAGAGCATGTATCTACAAATGTTTGAGAGCCTGAACAGAAGTTGGGGATTGTCCATAACAGGGGTGGCAGGCAGCACGGGCAGTTTCTGTGTGTGGCATACAACAGAACAGGGTGGGGGCAGACAGCACAGTGGCAAATAGGGCAGGAAGCAGAAGGCAAAGCAGCAGATCAGACAGGGAAGGGGTTCAGGCAGATCTGGCACTGAGTGAGAAGCCAAAAAACAGATCAGGAGATTTGGGTAGGGTGAACAGGGAAGGAAACAGAAAGCAGAGCAGCAGGTTAGGCAGAGGAAGCAGGTCAGAGTGGCACGCAGGGAGGGTGTGGAGCTAATTCATGACATGCTTGCCAAAACATTTGGCCCCTATTGGTCTATCACAGACTTTTATAAAGATTTTAACTACCTCAAGTCCATTAGCAATTACTTAACAGGAGGTAATGATGGTAGGGAATTAGCACCGCCCCCCACCTACTGCTTGGCAGCCAGCCCGGTGCTAAATAAAGAGTAATGAAGCTCCAAGAGGAGTACTTCCTGTACCAAGAAAAGGTTAGAGAAGCCAGAAAGAAAATTCTGTCTAAGCTTTTCTTGCTTCCCCAAAAATGTTTTTTTTAAAGTGCTTAAATGTTTATATGTGCGTGTGTGTATGTGTGTGTGTGTATGTATACACACATATATACACGCAAAATGTGCTTAAACATATATAGTTTTAATCTTTAAGTTGCAGTAGTGCATTGTTGATGATGACAACAATTTCTTCTCCGTATTAAATTTGATGATGAGTTCTCGTATGATTAGAGAGCCCAATTTTCATGAGGATTGCTCTCCTATGCACAGGACAGCAAATGTCATATAGGCTTTAGTGCTGTTCTTTCCTAAGTTTGTTTTGAGCTCTTTGTTCTTCAGCTAGCTGGGTACACATTATTTCAGATATAACCCATCATGGATCTCTCTCTTTTTGTTTGTCCCTTGCTTCATAGTCTTACACGTTAACAGAAAGTTCTCATTTTTTTAGATTAGACTTTAGGCAGTCTTTATATTGCTGAAGCTGATTCCTCTAGTAAAGCTTTATTATTTAATTATATCATGAAGGTTATAATTTTTTCAGTAATGTGTAGTTGACTTCAGATAGATGATAGTGAGGATTTAGGTCACAGTTTACATTTTCAGAGTGCTGTACAAACATTAATTGAGACTATCACAGGGAGGGAGGTAATTAAATGTTGTTATTCTTATTTTCCAGATGAAAACTCAGCAACTGAGAGTTTAATGAAATCTCACAAGATGATAGAATGAATCAGTCACAATTAAAAGTTAGGAGCTCCTGGATCCCAGCTTGGTGTCCTTTGGCCTAGACTGCACTGAGATGTAATAACTTGTGTAAATGTGTATGATGCATTAAATCCATAAAGAGTTAAGCACTCTGACTGTTCTGTCGCATTGATGTTGGAAACTGAAAAAGGAGGAACCAAACAATTGGCAATTTTTAAGCTGTGGCTTCCCTCAAACAGTAAATCAGCTCAGTTTTATTCCCTTGAATGATCACAGGATGCAGTCATATGAGTTCATTTAAAAAACAAACTTTATTGTTCAGTCATACAGAGAAGAGGGGTGATTTTTTTTTTTTTTTTTTTAGATGCAAAAGATAACAGATAAGAAATTATCTGTTTGGGATGATAGATAATTTGGGATTGTAATTGAATATCAGATTTTAGAGATGTGTAGGACTAGTGTTCAGTAATGGTATTTGGGGAAGAAAGGAGGTCAGAAAGGTTTTCATAGGTTCAGAGATGTTTGAGTCAGAAGGAACCTTAGCAGGTCATCAAGTCTGACCCTCTGCCCTGGGCAGGAAAGAGTGCTGGGATGAGACAGCCCCAGCCAGGTGCATGTCCAGCCTCCTCTTAAAGACCCCCAAGGTAGAGAAGAGCACCACCTTCCTCGGAAGCTCATTCCAGATCCAGGTGGTAGATTTGAGCAGTTAAAAACTTACTCTGTGCCTATAGTGTCAAATAGGTGCTGTCAAGGGGAGAGATGACTAAAGGCCGGCAGCAGGACGAGGGCTGGAATGATCAGTTCATTATCATCACTTGGTGAATGTTTCATAGTTTCATAGTTTCTAGGGTCGGAAGGGACCTGAGTAGATCATCTAGTCCGACCCCCTGCCATGGCAGGAAAGAGTACTGG
>NW_017728927.1:14301869-14372198 GCF_001723895.1 Crocodylus porosus
CACTACCACCCTCTGGGTGCGGCCCTCCAGCCAGTTGGCGACCCATTTGACTGTGTGGGTGTCGACACCGCAGTCCCCCAGTTTTTTGATGAGAACGGGGTGAGAGACAGTTACCCAAGAATTTATAAGTGTAGTTTTTCTTCCCTTAGTTATGCCTGAAGTAGGTATAAATTAGGACCAAACACTCCTTATATTCCTAATCTTTTAATGTAAACTTAATCTAATTATAAGTAATAATCATGATTGTGTATGTAATACACCATCCTTTGAGTTTTCCACATATTCTCCAGTGTCCTGTGGTTAGGATGACAAACAAGTGCTGTTGTGTTCATGACATTCCTGTTCATGAGTTACTCTTTCATTCTCTCATTAGCTGTTTCTCACAAATGACCATGTGTTTTCTGCTTTATCTTTTGTCAGATTTGAAGAAAGTGTGTTAGCATGGATGTGGCATTTATTGTAAATATTGAATGTATGATTCTGGTAAATGATCCAGGCTTTGTCGTGGTTCACCTTCCTTATAGCTAATTTAACTGGTGGTATTCCCGAAACTGAAGGTCAGCTATTGGCAATTCAGTGAGTTATAATTCCTAAGAATAAATATATTTTGGACAAGAGACTGTATTGAAAAATATATTCCACTACATTTGTGTCCAAGATAACAATACCTCTACAAAAATGGTATTCTCACAGTGTGTGGGGGGGTGTCTTGGAGAGTTGGGTTTGAAAGCTGCTATGTCATAAAACTTTGATTTATTTTTAAAAAGATTGAATGTAGTTGAGAAATTTATGCCTATGACTGAAGAAGAGAAAAGTGGATAATATTCCATGCACTTGATATGCTTTATAACAGAAAGAAATGAGAGAAAATGGAAAATAAACTGAGAACTATGAAGAAACATGGTTTCCTAGGTCTAAAAAGAAGGTATCCTTTCACTTTGTTAGGGAATTTTGAAGTTAAAATACATGGACTTTTTCATTGCACTGTATTCTACCCAGGCCTCTTAGAAACCATAGTTCATGTGTTCCTGCTCCTGCAGTGGGAATTGTGGCTTAATTGTCTTTTATGAGTTAGCTCGGTATACCTAGATTACCTTTTTTCACATCTTCAGTTTGCTGCAGATTTGACTCACCCCATCTTTATTGCTGGATAAATGAATTGTACATAGCATGTGGAATTTGTGAATTTACAAAAACTGAAGGCCTGTTCACTGTGTGTGGATATTTTTAGAAGTTATTTAAATTACAAGTTGGTGGTGTATGCAAAAACAAATGGGATTTCAAGTAATAGCTATGCATGCAACAGAAGCTAGTATGATTGGTCTGTATTTTTGCCCCTTATTATAGTGTAATAGGTGTCATGTGCTATTTGGTTCCTGCCTTCACAACCTAGAATTACTTGCCCATGATTTACCAAAGGAGATTTTATACTGGAACACTTTAGCATCATTTGAGAAGTGTCAGAAACAGAATTTAATCATGATTGCTATTCAGCTTTTTACAAACAGTTACAATGTAACTGCTTCAGATTTGATCAAAACAACAGTGATTCAATTATTGCAGTTCAAAAATATTTGTTTTCCCAGATTATGTACTAGTTTTATGAAAAGGGAGGAAAAAGCTACTTGAAAGGCAGTACTTTACGCAAGAGAACTGGGCCTCTGCCCAGCACTGGGAATGCCAGAGAGATTTTTTTTTTTTTTTTTTTTAGTGACAAAACCCAGGCAGATCTAGAGTTGTCAGGAAATCTCTCTGTTTACTGAAAGCAAGGGGTTCAAAAGCAGAATGAGCAGGAAGATCAATCCTTTAAATCATTTGGACACTAGGTTCCCTAATAACCGTTGTGAAAAATAAATCACACTTACCGTTTATGTATTGATCATATAATTGAAGGCTAACCAGGGGATTTGGAGATGTTTATCTATCTCATATTTAATGAGTGGTTAAATTGTTTCCTGTTGTGAGTTTTTCATTTACTTTGTTTTTGGATTAAATAGCAGTCTGAGAAAAGCAAAAAAACCATGATAGCAAATACCAAAGGAGGCTGTTATGTATGGTTTGACTGTGCACCCAGAGCTTATGGTGCTGGTGAGGCAGAGAAGGATTGTTGCTCTGAGGACCCACATATTGAGCATACTTAGGAACCAATATCTTACCAAAGACTTTGTTGGTCAACTCCCTCAGGTATTAAATGAACATGATATTGTTGAAATGCCTAATAGTGCTGGTTTATACACCTTTTCTTCACTGATTTAATTACATCTATTGAGAAACTGGCTTAGTTAAATTCTGCTGACCTCTTATGTGGACATTTATTAGAGACTGAGTGCCCTATATTGATTTGGAGTGATTTAGTGTAAATATTTACTTAAATGGATGTAATGCAGTATTAAACCAGTTTAAGATTTTCACACAATGGAGCTTTCATTCATTGAAACTGTTAAACTCTTTCTCTAATCCTTGTTAGTCAAAATGGTGCATAAACTGTGTACATGAAGCCATGGGTTTTCATTACGTGCTTATCAATTCTCAAGATCTGTGGTGTCACTAATAGGTTTATTTGTTTGTTATGATTTTAAAATAGGTCCATAAGAATACAGAATACATTGTTCAGTCAGATGATTCCTTTGATTGGTCTAGTTTAGTATCTTTTCACCCACAATGACAAGCCTCAAAGGAAGATGCAAGAAACGTCTGTGTCTCTGAAAAGCATTTTTTTATTCCTAGTGACCTGGTAAAGTGAGTTTTAGCCCACTAAAGCTCACAGACAGAGAAAAAGAGAGAGAGAGGCTACACACACACACATATACAGTATTTACTAGACTATAAAATGATCTGGAATAAAAACAACCCCCAATGATTAGATTCTATGTATGGAAAATCTTGGGGGCTGAAGTAGTCCTCTTGACCTCTATCCCTCCAACTACTTTTCCCTTCCCCACCCTCCTTACTGTTAGACTCTGCTCTCCCTGGGCACATGGAAGTGAGGGACAAGACTGAATACACTGACCTTGAAATAAACATGCTAGGGGTGCATTGATTAAAAAAAAAAAAAAAAAAACCATTTTGGCTGACACCGATGGCCAATTATTAACCAGCCATATTGGCCAATAGCAATCCGATAGCTGATATGCAGTCCAGCAGCTTGGAGAGCAGTTCCCTGCTGGTAAGAGTGTCAGGGGGAAGGGGCATGGTTGGCAGATCCAGAGGCCCCCATGGTGAGGGAGAGATGGAGGGAGTGGGGCAGAGGCAGGCGCTGCCCAGTCAGGCTGGTGAAGTGACCCCGGGAGTGGGGCAGAGCCATGGGCAATGCTGGGAGGGATAGCTACAGCAAATATTGGGGTGGCTTTAGCCCACCCTGTTGCCACACCTCCCAGTGCCATTGCCACCCACCCCGAGCACAGCCCTGGCCCTGCCTCCTGGCCTTGGGTCCACAGCGGGCAGGCTGCCTCCACCCCATGTACAAATCCAGGGGGTATATGCCCCCTCATCCATCCCCTGGGTGTGCGCGCAGCAGCAGGGAGCTGCCTTCCTCCCTGCATTCTTCCAGGTGAGCTATCCATGGTTCCCATCCTGTTCCTGGCAGGGTCACATTCACCACCCTGGTTGGGTGGGCAGTGCCTGCCTCTGCGCCACTCCCTCCCTCACCATGTGGGCCTCCATCTGCCCTCCCCATGCCCCATCTCCCCCACAGACTTATCAGCTGGACACTGCTCTCCAAGCTGCCGGGCTGCATTCCTGGCCACATGCATTCTGTGACTGCATGCATGCACGTGGCATTTATTGGTAACATTATGGGCTATCCTATCCAGAGAAAGCTGATTGCCAATAATTTTTATTTTCCTTTTGTCGATGCTGATCTGATATATGACTGATAATATCACTGCACATCAAAAACATACCTATATATCTATGCATATAGTGCCATAGATTAGTTCATGGAGAATTGATTCACTTTATCTTTTATGAAACTGCTGTGAGTTTTAGCACTGGTCCTCCATAAACACATTTGTAAGCTGCACTTTTGTTACCTACTTATATATCATACAACTTATGCATAATACTAGTTCAAAGCCAAAAGACTCATGATTTACCATATACTTGATTGGGCTGGGCACGAGAAAGTCAACAACATTTTCAAGCTGCGGTGACCCTACAGCTCAACGGTGCTCAGTATGTGTGTGTACTCCAGACACCCCCCACAAACGATCCACGTGCTAATTTAGTTCCCCCGCTCATGACTGGAACTGGGTGTTCTTGTCGCCAGTCCAGGAAAAACTATGTGCAGATGAGCCTGGTTCAGCTTTGCCTCACAGAGAGCAGAGCCACACTGATCATGCAACAAGCTGAAAGACAGGATGACAAAGGGATTCTCGATGACCTGTTTGGGTTCCGTTTGGTGATGCCTGCAGACATTTAAGGCTAGTGAAGAAACAGAAATCTTTGGGAATCAGAAAGAAAGGCACAGCTTAGTTGTGGTAGTGAAGAGGAACTAAAAATGTATGCAGTGTAGTGGCTCACCATGACTTGGAAAAGAGTCAGTGCTGAGAGATACTGTGCTCAATGGGCACTACTGTATATCTTATTCACATGGGCTGTGCTAACCTATCCTTATGGTAGGTTCCCATCAGCATTTCTGGTACGGGAGGTATAACAATCAGCATCTTCTGGGTCGTGAATGACTCAAGTGTAGTTAGAGGGTAAAGGCCTGTCCCTTGCACTGTGGGCATGCTGACCTCTCTGAAAGTCTACAAATGCCTCCAAACACAAGCATCTCAGCTACACAATTTATGGCAATGTGGGGTTTCTCTTGGTCTTTCCCCCTTGCTTGCTCTTTTGGCTAGGGGCCAGCAAGACTAGGAGACATCTGAATTCCAAAACCTTCCGGCTTGGGGCTTGTATGTAGGATGCCTGCCATAGATTTGGGAGTATCTGAAGCTCCAGACTGATGAGTGTGGGAGGTAGGATACTTGTGGGTGGTAGTACCACACAGACTTGAACAATTGAATTCTGCTCAGTTGAAATTTGGAACTTAATTCAGAACTTACTTGGCCCTGGAAACTAAATTTAATTAAAAAATCAGCATGTTTGCCTATTGTGGGCCATGTGGTTTATAGTCATGTTTAGTATTGGCTGCATTTAATCAACTTCATAGTTGGTTTCCATGACTGAGCATGTGCTGCTTTTGACACAACTTTAACAATTTAATGAGGTTTCCTTGTATGTGAATGCAGTGTTGCTGAACCCCACCTTGTCAAAAATCATGAGATAAACTCTTAAAAATCAAGAGATTTGTAATGTAAATTATGAGATGCTATTTTTGAAGTGTGTGTTTGTGTGTGAGGAGGCTGTGGGTTTCTGGGGGGGGGTACAGCCTGGGAAGGGGGGGTCCCCACACACCCTGGCAGGATGTTGTGGGTCAGCAGTGAGGGGCAGAAGCGCGGGTGGGGGGTTGTCACTTGGGAGTGAGGGGCAGATGCACAGACACATACATAGACAGATGGGCTGTGGTGGATCATGTGACCCCCCAGGGGAGGCATGGGGGGGATGTACCCCCCAGATTGGTGTGCAGGGCAGAGGCAGGCTGCCTGCTGCAGGCTAGGGCTCTGTGCCCTGCTGCCTTTGCCCCAGGAGCCATGCGATGCCACTGGGCGGGCAGGGGATGCGCAGCACAACCAGTGTGTGGCTCCTGGGGCAAAGGCAGCAGGATGCAAAGCCCCAGCTCACAGTGGGCAGCCCATCTTTGCCCCATGCACAGATCTAGGAAGCATGTGCCCCATGCTATTGTAGGGGTGCACGCAGTGCAGGGAGCTGCCCAACCCCCCAGTGCCTCTGGATCTGCGCCAACCATGGCTCTGTCACATGATCTGCCCCAGTCCAGGGCCCCATTCACCCCAGCCCCTGCCCCACTACCTTCCTCGCCATGTGAGCCTCAGTCTGTCCCCCATCCCTTCCCCTCCACAGACTTACCAGCTCGGGGTTGTCTACATGCACCAGAAGAAAAAATATCAAGACTTGATCTCTATCAGGAGATCATAAGTCAAAGTTAATTTGACTTGGAAACTGGGAGTCTTGTGATTTTTTTTCCATGAGAGTTGGTATTACTGTGAGTGTAAGACAAGTGGCATTTTCTCCCATGCTGATTGGGGGAAAAACCCTCACCTTGCATGTGAATAAATACAGTAAATCTACTTTGGTTAGTCCATGAGGTGCAAATCTACCCTGCCTTCTAAATGTATTGTTGCCATTTTACTCAAGTTCTGACTATAAAATCCCTCCGGTTTAAGGTTTGTTTTACAACAAGGTTCACCCTTATCCTCATAATAGCAACTTGTGCTCTCGTGATGGGATTTCACAAGATTGGATAATATTAATGCTATCTGAGGGCACTTGCAGAAGTAGGCCTTATTGCATATAAAAGGAGCCCCGTGAGCTTCTCTAATCAAACATTTGTCCACAGCAGTGTAAGGCCTCGTTGTCCAACTTCTGTGGCTGGGGACTGCACAAAGGAAGGGCCACAACTCCTCTCCCCCAGTTACACATTGTGCATCCTTCCCCACACCCCTCCTTCTCCCACTGCACCATGCGCAGTGTCCCACCTCACCTTCAGCTTCCTGGTGCAGGCGCCCCTGCTGCACTGCCTATTGCTATGGGCTGTGCCCCCCTGGAACTATGAGCTGTGCTTCCCAGCCCACCTTTGGGGTGGAGGCATGCAACAGAGCGGAGGACGGAGTAGGAGACCCAGGACCCAGCTGAAATGCTGGGGCAGTGTCAGCTAAGTGGGAGCCCAAAGGCTGCAACTTAACCTCTGCGTGAGGCCAACAAGCTGCCAGTTGGACAGTTCTGCTGCATATGATCCAACATTACTGTAGCATCTTAATTATCAAGCAATTATTCTTTGGCTTAGATTAACTCCAAAGTGTGGAACATTTCCCATCCCCTCCCCCCCCAGTTCTATCCATCCTTTCTGCTTATTATTTTAAACCCCTAACCTTTGACCTTAGATTGATGACTTTCCTCTCTGACCTCATTTAATGCATTTTTCTCGCGTGGCAGGCTCCCTTTCATTGTTTAATAATTTTGTTTATAGGATGTTTTTTAACTATCGGGAGTTTTCTTATTTGAATATGTTATATAAGAACTCAAGTCCCACAACAGGTAGATGGAGGTGGAGGTCCACTTTAGAATTATGTCAGTCATAATTTCTTCCTCCCTCCTTTCCACAGAACATTTTATTCAGGGCATCTATAATAAATTAGGGCTTTCTAAGTGTCTATGTGACTGGTACAGAAGAGGCCTTATAAAGTTTGGCTTTGCTACTGTTAGTATCACGTTGAAGGGAGCCAAGTTGTCGCCCAACACAATTCACTGCAGGTTGGACTTGTAGATGAGACTTCTTAAGGAAGCTACTGAAACAAAATAAAGTGCGGCACATGGCTGTGACCAAGGCTTGAGAACATCATGGAGACAAGTACAGCGTAAGCAATTCCCTTGATGTGTGGTTATTGTTACAAATAGGCCTCCAGTGTAAAGAAATATCTATGTTTGTATCCAGATGGAATGAGAATCTGGGACTGATTACACTAACCATTTATTTTCATAAAATATAATTTAAATGTTGAAGTTAATGTCTACCATCAACTGCAAGAATATTCAGTTGCTGACCACTAGATGGAGTTTCTAAAGAGTTTTCAATCAAGACCTCAATATACCGTAGCCCTAATTTCAGAATTACTTTCAACATGATTTTTTAAAAGATCTTTTAAAACAAATAATGATACAAAACTTGTTTTAAAAAACCTCCACAACACAGACTAGTTAATTTTGAAACCAAACCAATTGTTGTCACCTTTAAGATCAATTTAAACAGGCTTATTTATTTATGTATTTATTTATTTATTTAGAGGTGCCTAAGATAAGGTTTTTAGAGTCCTATTTAAATTGGTATAAATAAATAAATAAAAGGCCCACTTTACAAAGTGGTGATGTGAGCACCAATGCTTCTCATTGACTTCACTGGGATTTGTGGCTATTGGGCACCTCTGAAACTGAAATTAGTTTTGTTTTAGGAAGCATCTGTATAGATTAGGAAACCTGATTTCAAGCATCTGTACGTGAACATTTTACCATGATTTTACATTAAGCTCTTTTTTTCCTATCAGCTTTCTATCCATATTGGTATCAGTGCCCCTCACTGTTAGTTATTGCTTACTCTCTTTCATGATACCCTACCAGCTGCCTTAAAATCCAGGCAGAAGAATCATTTTCCTTTTCCCAGGTTTTGTTCTCCATTCCAAAATTCCCTTAATAGAACATGAGTCTAAATATGCTTTAGGTTTTTTAAATATGCAAATTGTATGATAAGGATCTAGTAGATGTAGACTCCTTTGCTGGCTTTGACATTTATTAATGTAGGAACTGTGCCTGCTGAAGTGACAAATTTTATCTGCCAAACTTTGAACATTCTTGTTGATAGAATTAAAAATGTCAGTACTTAAAATAAGGGGAAAAGTAGAGCAAGACCGTGCTGGCAACTGATTATACAAAACATGGAGAGGGAGAAATGAAAGGACAAAATAGCTGTCAACAACTGCTGGCAAGAGAATTAGTTCTATTTTCAGCCTTTATGAGAGAATTACAGACAATGGCAAGTTAAACAACAGAGGAAAACAGAGCACACAGATGCTCTGTGTGCGCATCTTCAGGGCATCTTCAAAATATGCAGACATAGTTGTTGACTAATGACAGTGACAAAATTAGTAAATACAGTATAGGAGTTGTTTAAACTGCTAACGCTTTTGTTTCCATGGCAATCTAATTAGTTATTTGAATATATTTACTCGTAGGAGAATATGGGGTTTTGTAGTTAAAGTAGCAATAATTTTCACTTAAAGAAGTGTACAAAAATTAATTAGTACCCACTTTCTGGCTGCATGAACTGAGGCAAAAGTGATTATCTAAGCTGGAAGTCATGAGGTTAGAGTACAACTGAGGCTCAAGCTCAGGAGTCCATTTCTGCTCTCATTTTCACTGTTGTCAAGCCTGAGTAGTTCCCATAAAGTTAGTGTCCTTACTCAGGACTTGCACTGATGTGAAACCAGAATTTGGCTTCAGACTTAACCACTTTTTCTTAATAAACAAACAGCGAATAACTCTTTTAAAAAGTAGCTAGCCATAGTATGTCTCCATGTAACTCAGTCTAGTTTTAAAGATCAGTAATGTCCCTCAAGGATTTCAAACATAGCTGGAGTTATTTTCACTGCACTCTGGGGGCTTATAGTTCTGATACAGGATACAAATAGCTTATGTGATCCTGCCATCCTGCCACAGAAAACTGTTGGTTCCAGTGAGATTTATTTTTACTGGGCAATGGGAAAACGGCACCTTAAGTCATAAAAACTTGGATTGTGATCTTTCATATACTGGTTCTATAGCAGTGTAACTCAGCTAGAGTGGTGTCACATCTAACTTACACCAGTAAAAGTGAGACTGAGCCAGAATTCAGATTCTGTAAAACCAGTGATCGCTGCTTGTCGGGATTACTGCTTGTCTGGAAACTAGCTTGTTGTTATTGATATTAAAAGATTCCCTGAAACTTTTTGTCTGGGTGAAGTTTTCCTCTCTAACAAATATTGTGTATACCAATCATCTTTATGTATATATTGGCTCTAGCAAATGGGAGGTTTATTTGGTGGCCAGAGGATGAAAAATCTGCAAGTGGTATTTAAAATATACTCTTTGGGTGCAGACAGAAGTGCAACTCCCAGTTGTAACTCTGAACAATTTTTGCAAAGCATTCTGATTTATAAGGTTACCCCAGACCAAACAGAAGTTCACTGCTGGTTCCAGGGGGAGGCAAATCCAGCTGTGGGCAGGGAGCCTGCAGCGAGGTTTCCACAGCAATGGCCAGGGCCCTCTGCCAGTGCTCTCTGTTTTCAGAATGGGAGGGGGGAAAGGTAGTAGAGGGAGCTCGTTCTTGGGGCTCCCCAGCTGGTGCTGAATGATGGGGTGGGTGAATTGGAGGCCCCCCCCACCTTGGTGGGGCTGCAGTACATCTGCCCCACCCTCCGAGGGGCTGAAAACTCCCAGACTGAACTCCCTCCACTCCCTTCCCCACTCCATTCTGAAAACAACAATAGGCTGGAAGGTCCCAGACACAAGTTACAAAAGATATGCTACGTTTTGTAACATCTTTATCGGATACCTCATGCAATGAGGGGTCAGATTTTCACCCAATCAGCCATTTTTGAAGCTGTTTGCAGCTGTGCACTTGCGTTTGGTCACAGCTATTAGCTACTTTCTGCGGCCAGATCAGGCAAACATTGTTACTTCTGTCTGCTTCTTATGAGTTTGTTCAAAAATGCCAGATCTGTTTAGAATAGTAGAAAGTGGCTTTAAAATTGCTGCATAGAACTATAAAAACCGCTCGCAAAATATTTAGATTCTGTTCCTTCTTGAAGAAGTATGTCTCATTTTTGTAGATTATGGGCAAGTTTTCAGAAGTGTCTACATTATTTTGGAGCCTAAATCCACACCCCAGTGAAACTCATTGTGAACATTGGGCACTTTCACATGTGCTCCGTGGGTGAGGATGGGGACAGCACTTTAATTAAGTGAGAAAGCTACTCTAATTAAAGCTCCATCGCATCTCCTGTATTGGGGCCCCTGTGGTTAAAAATGGTCGTGGGGACACTTGAACTAAATATTCTTGGACAAGCTTTAGTTCCCCATTTTTAACCACGAGGATGGTTTAGTTCCCTATTTTAAAGCATGCCGTTTTTAAGCATGGGGACACTGCTACATGAGGTGCAATTGCCACACTCCAGCAGACCAGATTTAATGGAGTCTGCTCAGAGCAGTCTCTGCGCTTGTGTACAGATGCCCCTAGTGCCTAAATTATCATTATAATTGACTATGTCTCCTATGTCCAATTTTCAAGAGGGACTTGCACATATAGGGTCCAAAGTCCCATTGACTTGCAATGAGAATGAAGCAACTAAGTCTTCTTTTGGCAAAAGGACTTAAGTTGCTAAGTTACTATCAACAATTTTGATAGTTCTACCTTCTATCCCTGTAAACTACCATCACGTTTCATTTGCTATAAACCTACAGTCTGCATAAAAATAAGAATCGGGCTAGTCACATGAAGGTTTAGTACATTGCACAAATGAATATTTTGAGTATGGTCCCTTTCATGCTTCTTGACCCATGGCATTAGACGTTTTGGTCATATAGTAGGACTACTACTATGAACATTTTGGATGGCATGTTAAATTCTTAAGGCTGAATTCTCTTTGGCTGTGGATGGCCCAGAACTGAGGATGATTACACTTCAGCTATTTAGGGGACTGGTGGAGGTTGTGCAAAGAGCTGAGGTCTCTGATGTTTCTGTTCTGCAGCACACAAGAAAGGAAATGTCAGTGATTTGGTCACTGGCCCAAGAAGTATGTTACTTTTTGACCACAGAATTGCATGATGGTAACTGTTACCTCAGCCCATGAGCAGAGACATAAGGATCTGTGTTATGCTGCTTTACACAATGTCAGTTTTACTTGGGTTTTATGCTGAGACCTAGGATTTTTTTCACTCACAGTTGATTCACATTCGTGAATTATGAGATTTTTATGATGTCAGAACATGACTTGCAAAGTTTAATCATTTGAAATACTTGAGTGGTTTGACGTATAAGCCGTGTAGCTTGGGATTTTGCCAGATATTCTTCTACACGTACATTATTTTAACTGCACTGGTAGTTGTATTGATGCAGGTATACTGGCATAGAAGTGTTTATATTAGTATAGGGATTTTGGTTATTTTGATTCAGTGAAGTATACCATGCTGGTATTAAGCACTTTATAGCGCTGTTGGGACTTCACCAGCAATACTATGATAATAAAACTTCATAACCCGTGTTGTCTTTGGTTTGCTGGCAGTTTTCATTGGGCCTTGGGGAAACTGAAAAGGCAGTTACTTCACCATTTATTGACACAAAAACTTTGCCCTCTGACGTGGCTCTGACTGAGTGAGATGGTACGCTGCCTCTCCATCTAATAAACTGTCATTAATTTTGGCATAGGCTTAAGCCTCCTGTGGTATATGGTTATGCAGAACGAGCTAAAGTTTAAAGCTGTGCTATCAAATACCTTCAGTCCATGCATTAACACTGAGGCCAAGACCCCTCACTGTGACAACCGGTGAAGAAAAATTATCCATACAAATGTAGGTAAATACATTCAAATTACTTGCATTTTAGTCGGTATGTGCTGGGCACTGCACACAGTAAAGTTTGAAATACATCAAGGGAACATAAAGCAATGCCACATTTTGTGGTAAAAGGAGTATGTTTAACTGTAGAAAGAGAAGAAAAGGATATGGGAGAAATACATGGAGAAATATCAGAAAAGGGAAGAGTAGACAAGAAGTGGCCAGTCTGTACTCATTTTAAATTATGTATGGAGAAAAACATTTTTTGGCAGTTGATTGTTCTGTCTTCAACAGAAAGAAATCTGAGGGGCCAGTTATTTTGCTTCCTAGTGGAAAGTGTGGAAACTCATAACTTTATTAGATCAACAACAACTCTGGAAAAGAGGTGTAGCAATAACATAAGCAGATACAGAGATGAACAATTCTGTTAGTTTATTGATTTTTATATAATTTGCCCTTTAACAAGAGGGCTACAAGCCATAGATTAATTCAAAAATACTAGATTTAATTCTGTGAGAAAATAATACTGTTAATAATGGCACTTTTTCTTGTGCTTTGTAATGTACACTTTATACACACATCAACATATACAGTACACTTCAATTGTTCAAAGAGGTTTACATTTAAATGGTGATAAACTTGTATGTTCTCCATAGGAAATAATTTAATAAATTCTTTGCACGTTCTTTTTACATCAGTAGGCTGCTTTTATCTGCATATATACAGTACTTTACCTATATTCATTCAAATGTAAAACAGATCAGCTTATATTTACAAAGGAATCAGAAACCTTCAGGCATTATCATGGAAAGGCCTCACTTCTGGTAACTTGTTTGCTTTGTTTTGAAAGCTTTGGATTCGCGTTCCTTAATATATTCTCTTCTGCATTTAATTTTTTATTTGAAGTACATTTTCTAATGTATTTTTGGGTATTTTAATATTTATCTTTTTAAATCGCTGCTAATTCAGTCACAGAAAATGAATAGAAAATTAGGGGTAGAAGGGACCTCAGGAGGCCGTCTAGTCTAACCCCTGATGTTGCATATGAATACTATGGTCCTTGTCACCATTTCCGCAGTATGGAAATAGTGTGGATTAGTGGTTGTGGGTGAGCTGCGAGATCAGATTTGCTCTGAAAAACAGCAATTTCATCCAGAAAGGCTTGGGGGGGGGTGTGCGTGTGCATGAACACAGCCTATTAATTAATACCCTCACATTTAAAATGTTTCCAACAATATGTGCAAAAATGCTTAACTTCAGTTGCATTAAAAAAATAGGACTTTAAAAGAGTTGATAGAGATTTGTAGAGGGTGTTGTGGAAAACTGGTGGGATCTTTGTCTCTCCCATTTTACTGGATAACATTCAGTTGTGATATTAAATCTTGGCAGTAAACCTGAATCTCATTAAAAAACATAAGAACAGGAGCTAGGGTGGTGAAGCAAATATGCAGTGATTGGTACCAGGGATAAAGTGTGAGGCCTGTGATGAGAAAAAGTAGGTGAACAAAATGAAACATGAAAATCAAATAGCATAGCACATTAAAACTGACAAGAAACAATAATCTGAAGTGAGGTGATAAAAGATCAATGGTCTGAAGCAGAGAATTTCATCTCAGTAGAAGAGGATAGAAATTAATGTGGTATTTTATTCCTCATCAATGAAGAGACTGCCTGTGTGGATAATTGGGGGTACAATTATATGGGGACAAAAATTTGGAAGGAAACAAGTGACCCAAGTTAAAATGGACAATGTCCCATAATCATTAAGACAGACATAAAATTTTGGTGCTGTGCCAGTTTACTTGGACCAGTTTCCTTCCTGTTGGAAATTTAGTTTTCCTGAATGCTGGACCGCAGTTCTGTAACAAATTTTACAGGACAGAAATGCTGGCTTTAATATTGCCCTTTAGGAAATAGCATTTCCTTTTGGTAGGAAGAGGAGGAGTCTGTCAGGCCAAACAACTATCATTCAAATTTTATTACTCTTGTATGCATGGGTGGAAATTAAAAAGCCTACACTGCTGCTTTTCCAAATTCACTCAAAATAGGGATTTTTCCAAAGTGCCTGTACTATTTCAGGTTGAAATAAGAAGCACCATTCACTGTGACTTCTGGAGTCACGTAGGATAAAAGCTAAAGCTTAGAGCCTAAAGACAATGCTTTGAGGTGCCCCGTTCATTTCAGTAAAAGTGTTAAATCCAAACCTAGATGATCAGGGAAGCCTCACCAATATTGTCTGAGATAAAAGAAAAAGGGCAGTGGATCTCTTCTACCCTCTGTTCCCTCAAGCTAATATACTTTAGGTCTGATATTAAGCCACCACCATTCTGCCTCTTCAAACAAGAGGTTATTTCTATTGCAGAAGGAGATGGAGGGGAGGTTATCTCCTCCAACACTAAGGTGGGGGGCCTCCCAGGTGCCGCTGCAGAGAGCTTTGTGTCATGCCACCCCTTTACTTCAGATTACTTGCATTCTTCCCGTTGCATGTTTTAAACAAAATCTATGAGAAATTAATTATCAAAATTAATTACTTTTGAAAGGCTGCAAAGAAAGTTAAGAGCATTAATAAGAAACTGGTCAGGGCTTTTTGAGAAAAGTAGCACTTGATTGAAAATATTCAATAAACTCTTGAGGAAGAGCATCTTATATTGAGTGAAGCTGGAACTGTGAGAGGATGCAATAGTTGTTGCAAGAAGAAAGATGCATTTGTTTCCCTATGTCTATATTTTCAGAGAAATCATCTGAGAGGATTGAATTTCAGAAGTTAGCTTTAAGGAGATAAGTATAATAGAGCATGAAGAGACTTGGCAACGTGACTAAAATTGTATAAAGGAGGAGAATCTGCTTGTTAGCTGAAGCTTTCCATCTCAAAACTGAAGCTGCCGGTGAAGTAATGCAGAAATTACTGGCGAGAGTCTCTTACATGCATTTAAAAATAGTTTGAGACTGAAAGATTTTTTGAGTGCATAGATGCTACAGCAGTGAGAGGCTACATAGTCCTGGAAAATATAGAAACGCAGATACTCATTGTGTCCAAATGTAAAAGGAGACTATATTAGTTTCAGAAAACGGATGTAGGAAACCACTTAACCCACCATAATAAGTGTCGCACAATTATATTTAGTGAGAAACCATGCATATGCAATATGTAGAGCATGAATTATCATATAATAAATCAAGCACAATGCTAGGGGAAAGCTGATTGCTATCAGTTGGTTCAAGAAACAGTGTTTTTATGGGCTCTCACACACACTGATAAGACAGCTAAGTATTCAATCTTTCCCATGGACAAATGGCTACACAGATATCTAATTGGACATACAAGCATTTGAGTGTAAAAAGACTTTGGGCAAAAGCATCCATAACTTATTCCATATATTTCATATATGCATCAAATATATTAAATAAATTGGACACAAATAAGGACAAGTAAAGATAGGAGTATGGAAAGAGAAGAGCAGTTATATTGAAGAGGAGGAGAGAGGATCTGAGCCCACCCTTTTCTTGGTTCATAAATAATGGGATATATTAGCATGGTGAAATGGTACTAAAACTAATTACAAAGGTTAAACCTATTTTCTCCTCATGCCTTCTAGATCAAAACATTGCTAAACCACATTTTGGTAAACTGTATATCCATACCTACATAGAATTTTAATTTGCATTTAATTAACATTTGTCTCAGCTAAACTCTGCTACTGTGTTGAGAGAAGACCAATAAAGGTGATGTCATGCTCCCAATAGGGTGGTGGCAGAGTATCACTTTAACTTTCTGCCTCCCTGTTGTCAGTAATGCCCTTGTAACAGGAGAAGCACATTTACACACAGTTCTGCTCTTTGGTTCAGGTGCTCTTCTTTCACACCACCCCGTAGCCCTGAAACCTAACAAGTTTGCACTGCAGTGCTTCTTGTTACTATGAGTTGATGACGCTCTACTGAATGTTTGCATGTCTGCAGCATACCTGGTTTTTTGCCAGGTTGGAATTATATATATAATTGCAAACACATATGTGTCAAACAAGGAAACCTGCAATAGATATTGTGTGTGTGTGTGTGTGTGTGTGTGTGTATGCACTGCTCTTTGCACCAATAATATATAATTTTAAGTGTTCGTTTCCTAACTGTGTGTATGTGTAACGTGACTGATGCTTCTGAAAATAAAAATCCAAAATGCCATTGATTATGTAGAACAAAACAATTTTAACTGGCTAAATTTGTAGGTTATACACTGCTATGAGCAGCGTAGGTTTTGCACCTAAAATGTAGGTTTTACACTGCTATGAACTAAATTAATTCCTTTTATATTGATTCATCTTCCCTTTCTGTCAAATCAGATGCTTGAATTTGGGACTTCAATAGGATAACTGAGCCCTGCTTTTTTATAAATGATTATAAACTACTCATTGCTTCAAGACACGTTGTTCTAGTCAAGGAAAACAGTAACTTGTATTTGAAAAGGGCTCTTGATCCTTTCCCATTTTACAACAAAAATTGATACTGAAAACTTTCTGCAGTGTGTTCAAACCTTTAATGAGGCCCCCTGAATGAAGAGACTTCAGTTTGTTTCTGTCACAAGCATGTCCTTTGCAAATGCAGAAACATTTTTTTTTAAATAGTTACATGAACATATGCGGACCATAACACTTAGGCATTCTTTAAGCAGGTAAGTTTTTACTTTCATTCTAACTTTGTGTTCTTCACTTTAATATGATTCCCCTAAAATCAGTTAATAAATATTTCTAAATCACTGAAATGCTTTATGATGCAAACAAAGCAAGGAAAACATAAATGCATTTTTGTTAATTGTAACATCTACAAAAATGTGATATGTTAAGGATGTTAAAATTTGGTATGTTTGTGTGAGAATATCCTTCCTTAGAACTGCAAATTAGGGGGGTTTTTTAGAAGGGAATTGGTAAAGTAACAAAGCAAATTAGTTAAATACCAATGTAATTTATAACAAATACTTCACTTTTCAGCCTCATACAGTTGAACAGCATGATTTTTAACAGAGGCCGTCTTCATTGAAAATATGCTGTTTCTTCACCTAGGATAGCACTACTTTTTAAATTAAAAACAGTTGTATTCCTTTATATTCAGAGTAAGATATTTTCTCTTCCTGTACAAGATAACAAAGTGCTGCATCTTCATTCAAGGCTTCAGTTAACCGCTTAGTGATTTTTTCCAGACAGGATCATAAAAACTGTGAGGACAAAGTTTATGCTTTATAATTAATTCAGTGCATTGAAAATATTGGAAGTCACAGGTGTTATAACAGGTAGATAGACTTTGAAGATTTTTGCAACCAGTTTTAATATCTCTAGGTTAAAACTGTAACGCAGTTCTAATGGAAGACCCTTTCAAGCCTCCTTGCTAGGCACTCCTATATAAATGATCTTTATGACTATCAACAGCAGAACAGTCTCATACTGAGTACTGTACTGGTATTCCGAGTAGTGCCATAACTGAGCACCATGAGACTCTCTCATGCTTACGTTATAACCTGCTGTACTACTGTGCGTTCGTGGGAACATCCTCGATTTCCACAGTGTATTTTTTTAAGCAGCCGTCGCAGTTTGTTGGAAAAGTTTTTATTAAGGTATCGGTAGAGTAGAGGCATTACAAAGCTGCTTGAGAAAGCCAAGAATTTTGATAAAACCGTGATGAAAGGTAATATTCTGGTGTAATCATCATCTGTAACTTTTCCTTGCGTGTTAGTAAACGTGCTGACCAAAAGAGTCATGTAGTAGGGTGTCCATAATGTGAACTGTGTACAGACTGTAGCAATCAAAAGCCTGTGAACTGAAGGATCAAGTCTTCCAGTGTCTTGGTCAAGTGGAGTAGCCTCTTTACGTATTCGCAATATTAGGACAAGTGCATATAGTACAGCAACAGCCGGTACGACATATCCGATAAAAACCATAATGGCGTCGGCTGCTTCTTTGTTTTGCATCTTGGAACATTCAATTATTTTTGTGGATACATGATTGCAGACGTAGAACAGTAAAGATGAAAAGCTTGTAAGCATAGCTCCTCCCCAGATGAACCCACAGACGTGTTTTGTGTTGTACACACTCGACATGTAAGTTCTCGGTAAAGCACGTTCAATGTAGTAGTCCAAGCTGAGCAACGTCGTAGAGTACATGATAACTAAAGATGAAACATTGAATAAAATAAGTAATGTGATATAAACTTCATGGTTAAAAGTCCAGATAGCCCATTTTGTACTGGCAGGTCCCAAAAGGTACATAGGTGCCATAGCATTGATGATGAGACCAGCAATTGCAATATTGACGAAGTAAACATCTGGCATTGTCATAGTCGCTTTGTTGTAGAGATTAACCAGAACCAGCAGGGCATTGTAACAAAGGCCTATTGGAAAACAGATGATGAGGTAGAGTAAGGAAAGGATGGAGAGAACAAGGTGGGAGTCATGACATAGATGCTGGTCCTCGCTGTTCTTGGTACTATTCAAAGCTTCACAGCTCCACATAGTGATCTGAACTTTTGTATTTTCTCTGCTGGTTATCAGCTTTTCTGAGGAGAGAGAAATAGTGAAAGTAAGTACAAGTTCACATATCATATTATAAGGAAAGCCATGACTGGTGATCTGTGAAGAACTAAACTGCCTTTGGTTTTGCTAGGAGAAACTTGCTTAATGCTTCAAGTTATATTAGGAGAGCTATTGTAATAAAATGTGGTGGATAGTTCATTAGAAGACAGACACTCAACAGACATTAATACATGGATATATCTCTTTAAATGCACTGTATCCACTATAATACAAAGGATTATCATGTAATGTATTGGATTATTACAATACAGCATCCTTAATGCATCTAACACGTAAATAACACATCCTAAACTGAAGAAAGACAATAGCTTTTTAGGATGAACTTCCAAAAGCAAGAGAAACTTGGAGAATAAACTCTAGAGTTCTGTGTGGTGGTGTATGTCCTTATTAGGGAACTTTAAGAAGGCTAAGACCAACCACAGTGGGTAAGCAGAAATGGGTGGGCATTGGGCAGGCTGTTAGGTAGACCAAGGCTACGGGGAACTTGGCAGACAAAATGATTTTCTGTCCAGCGCACTTTTAGTTTACCCATTGATTTCAGGGGGCCTACACATGTAGTGAATATGGATAAATGTTTGCAGGACTGGGGTCCAATTTACACATTTCTGCTCTAGGCAGGAAAACATTTCTGAAAATTTACTTCAGTTCTTTTCTAAAACTATTTAAAATATTTTTCTCACAATTTGTTTGGCATGGCTAGTTACAGTTTGGTGCTGACATTATTTTGCATTCGTGTTTTCATTTAAATGATTACAGTTAAATAAATGCCCAGTCAAACTTTACAGTGTATTATATTATGCCTCACACTATATTATAGTAATGTTCATTTAAAAAAAGAATGCATTTCTTATAAACTAATTATAGAGGAAACATTACTTCCACAGTTAAAGTTGATGATAACTTACCATTAAAAGCCTAATGTAAAGAAGACCTTAGAAAGAATCCATGTGCAGCAACCTCAAAAACCTGTCTGAAATGCACTTTTTGAGACTCTCTACCTTGTGCAGAATATGAATGAAAAATATGTATTTCTTTCAGCATCAAGAAAATATTTGAGTCAATACTTCAAATAAAATAAATTAATAGATACAGCACTGCTAATGAATAAGCTAAGAATTGTTTGTAGTTAGAAGCTAGTACAGGAATGGTCCGACTTTGATTGATTATCGTTTGTTATTCCCCCCCTCCCACCTCCCAAAGTCAGATTTCAGTAATGTTTGTCCAGGTACTCTTTGTTTCATACGAACAGAAGCATTTTCTTTTTTATGGAAACCCAGATGTATTTCAAAATAAATATGAAAGGAACCTCTCCATTTTACAAAGAGGGGAAATCCACCCCCCACCTTCCCCCCCCCAAAAAAAGAAGTAAATATGGAAGTATTGGGGATGTCAGTACTGTTACTTCTGCTGGGTGATATTGTCTCAGCAGTTTTTAAGCTAACTTCCATGTTGAAATTAATGTGGAAGTTGCTTCAAGATTTCTGGTACCATCTGCCCCATAGTGTGGACCTTTCTAGCAGCTGATTTTATATGGCAAACACTCCGATGCTCAGCCTTAGTTTTAATTCTTTCTTTTCAAGGTGTGAGTGGGAGAATGTGTACACACATTTTGCTAATAGTAGGGAGACAAAATAACTAAATCTGTAATAAAGGTTTTGCAGTTCAAATGACAACATGGCTAAGTGCACCAGCTTGGATTCAGTTAAACAATTTGAGTTTTGTAAACACGAGGGCCACATTTGATACTCAATTACACGGGTGTAGCTTAACTGAAATAGTAAGAGAGTTGCGCTGGTGTAACCAGGCACGGGATTTAGCCCAGTCTCCTTCCTCGGCTGCTGTCCTTGAGTTTGTGTTTGTATCTCAAACTCCCTCTCACCGTTCTGTAGCAGGAGTTGAACCAAAGAATCCGCTGCGTCGGGCAATAATCCACTTTTAAAAACTGACTTTCCTCAGATAGACTGGGCTTTGTAAGAGAAGTAGAAAGTGATGATTGTTTTAATCATAATTTTCCTTTAGTATTGTTTGAGGGCATCGTTATTTTTTCCTAAGTGATTTTTTCCTATGATTTATTTTTGAGCTATAGTGTTACAAAAGTATACAGAGTCTTTGCTTATTTAAATATTGCCTCTCAAACCCTCATACCGTCTTCAAAAATCTAAAGCAGCCTACTTGCCTTTACATGAAGCAGGCACTGTATAAACTGTTGAAATAATCTGTGCTGCATGTTAATTGGTGATGACAGAAATGACAGGTCAACTAATTGAACTGCAGCAAGTTGGAGCAACTAACACTGAAGACACAGCTAGACACTGCATGTGAATGCACCTAGATATACCCCCAGCACTCACACGAAGCCCCGTTGACCATAAGCAAAGACATAAGGCAGCGACCAAGTAAATCCATTTTTCAAGACCTAACTCTACGCAGCTAACTTTCACTACAAACTAAATGACATCAGCCTTAGAAATACTTCTCTTTATATTCTCCCATTGAAAACCATTTGTGTTTTTTTTTTACAGAGCTGAATAGCTGCTTCTACAAAGGTTTAAAGATTAACACCGTTACACTGATATCCTTGAAACGCAGTTAAAGAAAACACCATTCTGTTCTCATAGGACTGGGAGGCAATTTATTATGCCCAGTAATTTTCTTGTGAAACTTGCGAAACTCTCATTAGCTGTGATCATAAGTAAAGTATGAACATTTGTCATAAGTGTACTTTTTGCGAAATATAAGGCTTAAAAGGTTTCTAAAACACTGGACCGACAGTGTTTCAGTATGCATATCTCAGTATACATGCTGAAATACTGAAGAAAGTATATCAGTATTTTCTTAATGATATACAAACAACCTCCCCCCCCCTCCGTTTTTGACGTATTACTTGTTCGCCTGAGAAACTACGTTGATGCATTGTTTAGGCTCCATCCTGCATTTGTTACTGAGGCAGGTCTCCCGTCACCAGAGGGAGTTTTGCCAGAGTAAGGACTGTATCTTCATGATCTCTGAAATGAAGCTGTAATACAACTAAGTCAGCTGTTTAGCTAATAAAACTACTTTTTTCCTGCTGCAGATTCATTGTTTTGTTGCGTAGTTTCCACATGCATTTTATTTTGACTAAGCCTGCCAAATACCTCACTCCTAGTTTCTCATTTTACTCAGTGCTGATTAATAAAAAAAACCAGAAACAAAACCCCCAAACCCAGCCTCCCTTCGCACCGCCTCTAAATTTGTCCGTCTCGTGGCCTGGACTTTATTTCAGCAGCATTGTTACACAGCTTTGTAAACACTTACCTTCAGTTCATGTTTTATGTTCCTTTGTACTGTGAGGTTCCCAAACGCTGGATAAATAACTTTCCAGAGCAAGGAAGTCGACTATAAAGGACTGTCATGTTCTTCTGTAAAAACATTGTGATCTCATTCTGGTAGAGCTCGCGCAGCCACGAGCATTCCCGGCTGCGTGCGCGCTGCACTTGTTTGTCCTAGTAAATTACTCACAGAGTTTCTGCTTTGCTTGGCAGGCTGCACTAGCCCCTCCCTTTCTCTGTTTACAGCCTGTTTCAAGAAAGGGGAGGAGGTTGTGCCCAGAGGGGAGTGGACTGTTAGCTTAAATTTAGCTAAATTTTAACGCCTTCAGATTTACTACGAAGATACCTCGGTTCCTGGAGCACTGGCTTGTTTCGCTGCGCAGTCAGTTACATTCGTGGGTTTCTTGCCATTTGAGAACCCACTGCATTCTCACTAAGTGAAGCTTTCCAGTCGCTTGGCAGCTATTGTTCAGGAACAGACTGGTGTTTTACATCAGAACCTGCTATTGGGAAATACAGTTTAAGGTTCTGTTTTTCTGGACATGCCATCTAGATAGCAGAACAAAGTGTCCAAGCACTCCTCTTGCGTACATGAGAAAGAACTAGCGTGTATCATGAGCTAATAAGGAAGAAAAATAAATCCACAATCCTGGTTTGGCTGTAACAAAATGTATGGGTATAGAATGAATGTATACTGCATGTTGTGGTGGGTATTACGCATTCATTTGCTTTCAAATTTAAAAATATCCAGAAATAGAAAAACAAATACTCTCAGAGTACTCTTAATTCAGCCCCTCCTGCCTCCTTAGGATTTGGAGTTCTGTAGGTGTGTACAGTACTGACCCATATATATATTCCTTAAGATTGAGCATTTCTATATTTTAGAATGAGAGAGCCATTATACTTGTTGAACTGTGGTTTGGCAGTTTTTGAGCTGCATTTATGCTGTAGCCATTCTCTTCTTGATATCAAAGTTGCGTGGGTTGTTATAATACTTTTCCAGGTAAAGTGGAACAGCAGGATTTACTGCAAAAATGAAGCCCTCATTGCCGTTCACAGTACATTTAAACTGATAACATCAAACAAAAGTAACATACTGTCTTATTTTCTTCCCTTCACTTATAGTTAAGTGTTGTGATTTGGGTTTAAGCAATAAACACCAGTAAAACAGCTGTTGATACCAAAAGCAAAACAGGTGTTCATTGAACAAACACTGAGACTGTCTACCTAGTTTGCCTGGATTTCACCCCCTTTCCTCATATGGTTTGTTTAAAAGTGATATCCTTGCTCTCTTGGTCTTATCAAACATTAATTTATGCCGGATACTTCAAATTAGCCCAAAGAGGCAGCTTATTTTCCTATATTTTTAGGGACACCATGTACATAGGGAGAATTGTACACATGCACAGGATGTGAAACAAGACTGCATTATACATTGCAGGTTTAGCTTTATAATTTGTCTATATAAATTCTTTCTGAAATGGACAGATCCACACAATTTTAAACACTGTTGTATTCAGTGGTATATGTTTTTATTTGGTTTAGAAACACAACTCATAAAACACCGAATTTTTAGCTGTGTAGACTTAGACCCTGTGTTCAGAAAATAATTTTCTACTTAAAATTTCAATTTATCATGTAGAAAAAATAACTCGGAGTGTATTGATCCTGAATACTCATTAGCTAAAAATATGGATTGTCAACCACATAAAACCAATAAAGCAGTTTCTGAATAGGCCGAGAGCTCTTTCACACTGAGGTTCAGATCCTGTCCTGCATAGCGTTCCCACAAATCCCATTAATTTTACAGAGATTGCAAATAAGGCTCATTTAGTGATTAAAGAGTACATAGGATTTTATTGGACCATACAGATTTTAGTCAAATAAAGATTGAGATAATTGGAAAATCATTGTCAGAAATGCTGCATTTATACCCTCATCCTAACTTGATAATTCACCAAGTAATTCATCAATGTGTCTATACTGGAGCATGTAAATATTAACAAGTATTCCCTGGTTGGTTGCAATAATGATATTTATGTATCCAGAATTACCAGTCATGGATCACTTACATTTTCAAACTGAAAGTTTTACTCCAGGAAGAATAGCCTCCTAACTTAGCAAATGAAGAATTAAGAGAAAGGGCAATGACAGTGCTCCTTTGGTGCCAATAATCTCCAAGCCTAATAACAAGGAATCTTTTGAATGTTTTCTTCTTTTATGCACGTGCCATCGGGATTAGCAGGATAATCACTGGATCGTCATAGAAATAGTAGTAGTTTAAAATTAAAACCGAGACACCCAGATTAGACATGAAAAAATGTTGTTAATAGTAGGGCAGTTAGGGTGAGTCACCATTGTTTATAATGCAGGTATTTGATAGAGCACAGATAAAATACTTTTAACATTAGCAATAGAGGAAAATCCTGCTTGATGCAGGGTGTCGGGCTAAATAAGAGTCCTCTTTCAACCCTGTCATTTTATGTCTGTGTGGTGCAACCAGTGACCAGTTTGACTGATGAAAAGCTTGTAACTTCATGCTGTCAATCCAGTGATAGAATATGGTTAATTCACTGCAATCTGATGAATGAGAAGCCAAGGCTAAATGACATACCAGCGGTGGGTTTACAAAATAGCACTGAACCTAATGTGTGGGAAGTTGGGCAGAGAATAGAACAAAACCGTCTCTAGTTTTTGGAGTCACTACTTTTTGGCTCAATCCTGTGAAATGCTGAGTGCTTGAAATGAGTGTGGGGGGGGTGCACATCACTGGCAAATCAATGGAAGGGGATATTGGCTACACTGCATTCTCATCTTCCTTAATTCCCACTCCACTATGATTCACAGATTCACAGAAGTTTAGGGCAGTCTCTCCCGAGTTCATTCTTGTCAAAGTCCAAAGCTGTGTCCTAGCAAAAAACATCAGTCCCTTTGACTCAGTTTCCCATTCTATTTTTGCCTAATTTTTGCACCTAATTAAACATGCAGTTTATGACTACTGCCTTGGGCCTACTTTCAGCTCTGTATTTGACTCACTTCCTGTCCAACTCCTACACTTTGCACCCCATTAAAATGTCTCTTACTGGAGTCTCTCAGTACCTCCTCTTGGCCAAGACTTGGGGTTTATATCCAGCGTTTTCTTCTTCATTGATTCATTCCTACTTCAAAGGTCTTGACTTTCACTTGGTTTTCATTTTTCCCTCTCTGAATATTCCTTCACTATCACATTTGTTGATTACTTCCTCGTATAAGTCTTCCAGGTGGTGTTCCACTAGGTTTTATCTTGGGGTTTCCTCCTACAAATATCTCTCCACTGTTGATTTATCTGCCCCTCTCCAGTCATATCTCTCAGACCAGGCCTTACCATCCTCACGAATGCCCTGCCAGTAGTTTAAAGATAACATAACTTAAACTAAATGTCCCATATTCCTTCCCAATTAGTCCCTTTTTTCTGTCACAGTTGACAATCCTACCATTCCCTGGTCACTAAGGAATATGATCTGGGTGTCAGTTTTTACCGCTATCCCCTTGACTTTCACCTCTATGCTTTATCCAAATCTTGCTAGTTTTCCTAGAACAAGATTTTTTTCTGGGTATGCATTAGGGAACACTAGACTGGCCCTTCTTACGTCTCATCCAATCTATAGCAAACTTTCTGACACTTCCCTTGTCCCACAGGTATCTACTGAAAATACTGCTGGTTAAATCCTACTTCAATCGCACTTGTTGCTTTGATCATGCTACCTTCCTACTTTATGTCCTCCCATCCACAAATAACTGCTTTTTCAGCACTTCCAGAACAAACGTCTAGTCTTTATCTTCAAGATACTTTAACTCCTTCCTGTTGAACCCTTTTTATCTTATCACATGACTAGCTTCTCATTCCACTAAAGATGGCAATCTTCAATCTTTTTTCATGTTGATCTTTATGCATAGAAACGTATTCACAGAGTAACTTGTATTTTTGCTATCTTGTCCTTCAAATCCATCTCTGCTGGGACGTCATAGCAAAATGCTGATTGAAAATGACCTGTTACTGACTCACAAGACAGGGTTAACTATATATGATTATATGTAGAGAACACAAGCATTTGTGAACCCAAGTTCACTTCATTAGATGCTGTGGTTGACTCCTTCGCATCTTCAATTGTTTTTAGTAAAACTAAGAATCCGTCACATTTTGTACCAAGTTAACATATGCTGACTTTTATTTCTGTTACCGTGACATTTGTATCCTTTCCCTTAGTCGATCCTGCTTCTGCTCATCATGTATTGTTTGTCAGCTTTCTGAGAGTTTGTTTTGGTACAGAGCCCAACCAGTGAGACCCAAGTCATGACTCTGCACCCCACTTCTTACGCATCTCTGATTTAGTCAGTCTAGTAGTGCCCAAACTTTCTGGGCTACAGGTGGGACGAGTGGTGTGGGGTTGGTCTCTGAGCCAGACCAGGTGTACAGGATTGGTCCGTGGGCCCGATCCAGCATGGGCTAGGCACAAAGGCATAATCTAGCATGTTGCTCCAGCCATGCATGCTGTATTGAGCCTGGTCCCACAAGCTAAATCAGGTATGCCTAATCAGGCCCTGGCGTACACATTGGATCAGGCCTGCCCCTCCACCTCTGCAAGCTGGCCCTATCCCATACACCATATGGAAGGCCATATCATCTGGCTGTAGGGGCTTGGAAATTTGGTGGCGGGTGATACTGTTAATTGCTGCCACTTCCCCGCTGCCAGATTTCTGGACCTGTGGCCAGATGAAACAATTCTCTGTGCCAGAATTTGAGCACCAGTCAATTAGTCTATAAGGTGCAACTCTACCCTGCCTTCTATCTGTATGCCACTGGAATACAAATTGTTAAACGGCAATTAACAAATTAGTTAAAATATTCATATACCTGTGTGGGCAAGAGGAAAAAAAACATAATGCAATGGTTTAAATGATGGCAAGTGGTTTTTCTGTGTGTTTGGGGCCTCACTGCAGGACTCTGACTCTGAAAGGAGAGGAAGTGACTCAAAATAGCATTAGTTGTTTTATTTGAAATGGAACAGCAATCCAGGTTTGTATTCATTTTTTGTTTGTATCACCTTTTTCTTAAAACTAAAATCTGGGGACAAATTGGAGAACACTGAATATGGAGGACTGCTTAGGGGGAAGACAGGGGCTTAGTTAGTTTGGAAACCACAAGAAAATTGCAAGAAGGCATCTTTCAGAGCAGACTGCCTTATCTCAGCAACTAACCATGTGGCAGCAAACAATAATCTAGCAAATCTGTAGTTAGGCCTGGGTCATGGGGCTGTTCTGGTCATGTGGAGCTTTCAAGTTTATTGATACACACTGAAGGCCAGGGACTACTAGACCCTCAAAGATATTTAGGTGCCTAGCTCTCCTGTGTCTTGGCCAAACTCCTTCATCTTCTAAATCTGGTGTGTCATTCTGGGGGTTGCCATTATCTTGCTAAGACAATGCTCTCCAGCTCTTTTACATAGCTATGCGTCAGTAAAGATCAGGTATTTTAGGATTAAAAATAGTGAAGAGTACTTGTTTATAAAATACGATTCAGTTTTCTGTTTATGGTGATTATAACATTTTAATTGCCTGCTTAAAAGTGAGTATGAAGAATTATATTGCTGGATATTACCGTGGTTAGAAGAGAAGTGTTTCTTCATAATGGAAGGCATATTATGCCCTATGCTGTTTCCCAGAAAAGTGTCATATTCTGACAGTGAAAGAGACAAGCTTATGTATTTTATTGCTTGCTTTTCTCAGAGGAACATCCCCTGCTCCAGTGGAACAACCTCTGAAAGCAGAACAAAAACAGAAAAAGGCCATGAAGTGAACCTGGTGAGATTCCTGCAAAGCAAGTACTGGGAAAAGGTGGGAGGAAGTGGGGTGCTGAGTTATATAAGGATATGATGTCCTAGAAGTTTGGATCCTGGGATCTGTGGGGAAGAAATTCAAGATCCCTGGAGGCAAGAGCCACCCATCTCACTTTCTAGATCCTCTCACTTGGCAGTGTGGTTCCTTCAGGTATTATATTGCCAGTGCCTGCCTTCCCATGCTGTTCCCCAGTACCAGGTTCAGCAGGGACTCTATGAATTGCATTCCTCAAGCATCTTTATGTTTTAATTGGTTACCCAGTAGCTGAATGTTAGATGAGTATGACCTTTCTCCTGCTCCACCCCTTCCTGAGTTGACGTTACCCTCAAAAGGTCTGTGCAGCGAGGTGATGTGCCTCACTCATCCTGGGTGGGTAAAGCTTGATCCACCCACCAAGGGAACATGCTGGCCACGCAGTGGCCCAACAACAGTTTGTTGCTACAAAATCTGAGGTCTTGGCTTTTTGCACAGTTCTAAAGAAATAACAAATGGTACAACTTTAGAAAAAGCCAACTTAAATGAAAGCACACCGACTGTTGCTCATCGATTTACTTACACCTCCTCTCAAAGCCTGAACTTCTTGGGTGTCTGGAACTGGAGAAATGTATTTAAATTTCTCAGAGATGTATTCATTTTTATTTTTATAACTGTCATAATGACAGTCTTACTGGGGAAAACAAATGAGGTATTGTGAAGTATTTGTGAATCCTGTAGAATTTCTTTTCCTCTGTGTATAATCTGGAGAAGAGAAGACTCAGAGGGGACTTGGTGGCAACCGATAAGTGTATTAGGGGCGTACATCAGGGCCTGGGGAGGTATCTGTTCACCAAGGAGCCACAGGGAAGCACAAGAAATAATGGGCACAAGCTGAATGAGGATTGCTTCAGACTCGACATAAGGAAAAACTTCCTAACAAGTTGAGTTCTGAGGGTCTGGAACAGAGGTGGTACAGCCACCCTCCCTGGTGATTTTTAAAAAATGTCTTGGTGCCCACCTTGCTGGGGTCATCTGATCCTAGCCATCTTTCCTGCCCAAGTGCAGGGGGGCTGGACCCGATGATCTTGTAAGGCCCCTTCCAGCCCCTAACGTCTATGAATCTATGAATAGGTGCTGACAATGTAAAATTAATTGAATTTAATTTGAAAATGAATAACAAAGGTTATTGTGCCTAGTATATTGTTCCTTTTCATATTTGGATCAGTAAAAACCTATCCATGTTTAAAGTTTAAATCAACCTGCTGCAGAATTTCCTGTGTGTTGCATGTATGTGTGTGTTGGCAATGTGTAGGGGGTGCACATGGGTGCACATGCATCCCCTGAGTTTGGCTGCCACTGATGCTGCCAGCAGTGCCTGTGGGCATTTGCTGTTCGCCATCCTCCCCCTCACCACCTACACTGCCAACGGTGATTGCCCGCCGCCACCACCCCCTCTCCCCCTGCTCCACCGCTGCCACTGCCACGGCTGCCTGCGGAAGCTCCCCGCTCGGCCCACCGCCACCTGCAGGCGGTTGCCATGCCCCGCCAGCCTCAGGAGGCACGCAGCATTCATGTATGTGTATGTATGTCATAGAAAGCTGTGGGCCTTCTGCAGTATTCAGTGGGGGGGAGGAGAGAACACACCAGACTTATCCTCATGACACCTCTGCACGTGAAACTTAAAACTAAATAGAAACTGCAGTGCCTTTTAATATGAAATACTGTGGCTCTATGAAACTAATAAGGAAGCAAGGAGAGAGCAATAACTTCAGAAAGAATTCTTTATGGATAGTGCTACTTGGAGTTTCGCAATGGCTTAAACAGACTTGCATAAAGGATGGTTTATTATTCTACTGTATTTTAATAAAATAATTTAGTCAAACACTGTACTCTGCCATCTTGAAAGTAACGCACCACTTGGGTAGTTGCACCCCAGAATAGCAAGATCAGTGGGACTAGTCTTAATGATTGAAATTCAAACTAATAGTTCTTATCTTGTTCTGCAAACACTTGAAAACCACAGTATACCAGTGCACAGAGCACTTGTGGCTAGCTTTAACAGAAAATAATGCTATATGAAGCAAAAATACAAAAAAAGAACTGGAATTGGGTACCTCAAGATCATGGCTTATGCAGGAGTACTGTACTAAGGTACTATTTGAGAAAACACAGGAAGCCACAAGGCATTCTTTTGTGATAAAGGACACAAAACCTTTTCTGTCTCATGCCTGTATAAAATAAACTATTCATGCCTTTTGTGGGGCAGCAAGTGGCTCAATTTCAGAATTCCATCATCTATAAGAACTATTTATTTAGGATCTTGGAGGAATAGAAAGTCTGTGAACTAAACAAACTGCTTCTGGCCCATTACATTAATGTTATTTTACTAAAACAACTCAATACCTGGCAATCAAAGTTGCAGAAATGACTCCAATACTAGGCATAGCCCAGATGTGGACAGCTAGTGACCAACTGAATTAGTCTAATGGAAACAATAGTTCTTTCTTAACAGAGGTACCATTTGTTAAATTCATCAGTGCTCTGTGACAAGGAACATGACTGAAACTTGGGGAGTCATCAGGCTATTCCCTGTAGATATTTTGCTGCCAGGTGCAAATATTGACAGTTAATGCAGATGATGGTTTTCCTGGTAACTGTTAGAGAGTATCACTTCCTATCAGTAAAACAACTGAATGGTGACCTGGAGACTTATCAGCAGGAGTAGCTTTTAACCAGATAGTTTGTACAGGAATTATTAGGTAACTGGTTTGAAATGGGGTTTACGGTCTAAAGGGAAAGTTCCGCTGTTGACCTCAGTGGAGTTACAGAAGGACTGAAATGACTTGAATTCATGCTAACTGTCATAGATACATATATTCTTCTTTAACCTGACTCTGAAAGTTCAAGATTTCTTTATTATTGGCTTTTGGTGACCGTACGTGACACATGCAAGATGTATGGATATTATTAGCTGACACTGTGAGCTCAGTTGTGTATTATTTATTTCATCTTTTATATCCACATATGACAGCTGAAAAATATTAATTCGGTGACCTTAAACATTTTAGGAAGAGGGATAACATTTTTACGCCAGTCTACAAATGGCCATTAACGAGCTGTAAGATCATTGGAGCAGAAACTGGTTTATTAACAGATTGATTCAGAGCCCACTGATATCAGTGGAAGCACTCTTTTTGACTTGAAGTGGTTTTGATCAGGCCAAATAAGCTTTCATGGTTCAGTCCTATTCTGCCTTCAGCCCTCCCCTCCACTCTGTTGGTACTGCTGGTATTTAATGCACATTAATCAAAATTCCCTATGAGTGGTGTCATGTTTTCTTGCATGACTGCTCTCCCCACTCTGCATCAGGTGCTGCTTATAAAAATCCACAAAGCAACTACATTTTTCTGCAGAACTTGCTGTAAAACTCACCTGTGCGGTATCTAGAAAATGCTTAACACGGCTGGTATTGTGCTGATACTGTGTTATACAATCAAACCACCTCACTGTCACCCCATGCTCTCTCCACCTGTTTGTTGTATCTAGCTGTTCTCTCAGTTTAGACAACAGGATCCTTTGGGACCGAGACTCATTCTCTTGTATTCATAGTTTTTAGCACAATGGAGCCTTGATCCCTGATTATCAAACACATTACCACAATACAAATTCATAATCATTGGTAAAATAAATACCAGTACTGGCCATTAAACTGCAGGGTATTGATTTAAAAAAAACCCTATCTTGATAAAGAGGGCAGTTCACACCAGAGCACTGTTGGTTCAGACATTGTGTAGACGCAGGTCACATCTTTAAAGTTTTCTTTCAAACATGAGATTTTTTTTTTTTAATACAAAAACTTAGTTTCTGAGTTAGAGTTCTGTAAGAAGAAAGGAGTGCATTATCTAGCAAATTCTGTGACTAGAGAATGCACAGAGCTCTGCTTATTAATTTCTTTTTAATGCCTATTTCCTCCTCTGCTAATGGGTGGAAGCTAGAGTAGTAATTAGTTTGTCACGGAGCCAGTTTCTAAGAATGATTGATAAATTGTTGTGTTTACAGAGCCTGCTGATTTAGAATGAGCCCGGGGACTGAACCACAGTTAGCAGCATGGACACTGGGACAACTCACATACATCACTTTAAGCACCTGCACAGCGTGCAGGACTGGGATCTAAATTTGGCCACTGGAAAGCGCAAACAATTCTTGTTCAACTCCTTGCATGTAATTATTACAGCTTAAAAATACAGGAGTTCAGATGAATCATTCTGTCGAAAACATTTGATTTCCGTTTGGGTTTTTTATGCTACCTTAGGGATCAACTCAACTTCCACTGAAGTCAGTGAGAGACTTTTCCTTGACTTCAATGGTAAATTCCTTGAACTAACAAAGCATATAAACAATGTTATGGTGACAAAGGAAACGGCAATTTTGGACTTTTTCTACCACTTAAGGATTTATGGAATGGACTTTAAAGTTCACTTGATACTTAAACAGCTACTGTAACTTGGGCCTAATTTCTCTTATGGGCAGCAAGAAAATAGGTACTCAGATACCACAGTGAGCATAGTATAAATACCCAAATAGGTTAATAAAGGTACAGTTGTTACTTCAGCTCTTGTAAGTCAGTTGTTGCTGAGAGTCTTAAGCAGGTCTTTGTTATAGTGATGAAATTTGCCTCTAGGTTTCTTTCTCTCGTACTACAGACTAAATGGAACGACAGCTTAATAGCTGGATAATTCATTTAGTTTCTCATTATAGTATATTGCAATGCCTGTTCACTGCTCTTTGACATGATTTCATAGTATAGTTTACTGTAAACTTTACTGTTGTAGATGTGAATGACGTATTTAAAAACAAGAAAAAATCACTTTAGAGTAACTAGACTGGTTTTTCAAAAAAGATTTTTTTTAAATTTTTGTTTAGCAGAAACTAACCAGGTGAACCAGTTTGGGTCTAGGTCCTCTGCTGGCATAACACTATATTTAAAATAACCAAAAAGGAGAGAAGTAGGAATATTATATACTTTATCTTTTTAAATAATACAGAAATTCAAAGTACAGGTTCAACATTTACAAGAAGTAGTAGCTCAGAAAAAAAGCTGAATACCATGCAAGCATGCAGAGTAATGCGCACCAGAGTGCGTCTCCTGTGGATTTTTCCTTTGGACAGTCGATAATAAAAATCAGTAACAGGTACAGATTTAAACAATCCCTTTCTAAAGACGGATCACTTATGGGCTGTATATAATCTTCTGATGGTAAAAGCTATCCATCCCCACTCACTTGATGTTTATATGAATTACAAGCAAATTATTATGCTGGGCTGTTGAAAAATGAGAGTGAGCTATAATGTGAACTTGTCAGAAACTCACCTGGTAAGCACTCCCCTGTCGTTTGAAGCTGTGCTTCTTGATAGCCTGCAGAAGCATTTTGCTCATCAAATCGGAACGTTTTCCGAGTAAATTCAGGAAACCCTCGGCTATCTCATTTCTCTATTAAAGGTAAACAATAGCAGAGCTTAGAAAGAGAACGCTGACTCCACTGCACTGCTGCTCTTAGTGGCACTGAACTCTGTATTTACATGTGACTTCCCCCTGCACATACATATACACATAATCCTTTAAGCTTTAGCTGCATGCTCTGATTGGCTGAGAGCTCTGTTACAAAAACAAGCCCTTCACAGTGATATTTCTAAGTGATTAAGTCAGGAGAGTTAAGGGGCATTAATCATGTGGCCTCAGTGATCACTGCCCTAAGGCCTAGTCTGTTTAACCATGTTCAGAATCACAAAAGCTTTTTTTTTCTTTTCTTTTTTAAAGGATTAAAAAAGGAATAATTGTGGTTTGAAACCCATGAAAGCTTTAACATGCTCATATAACATAAAGTAAGCGCGGGCTATATCTACACTTGGAATGCTTTACTGATAAAGGAATGCTGTTGTACTAGACTGGACAGTGCTGCTGGTAAAGATGCAGCTATACTGGCACTCTACCAGGCTGATAAAGCCCTTCTCAAGGAAACAAGCCATACTGGTAAAAGCATGGTTTGGCTGGTAAAACTATATCCCCATTAGGACCTCCTGCTGGCAGAGCAGCAGATGAGGTGAGTTTCTTCTCATGAAAGCTTGTGCTCACTTGCTCATGTGTGCACGCATGTGTGTTCTCTCTTCCTCTGTGTGTGTACACCTATAGATAGATAGATAGATCTGTCTGTCTATCAGAGCATCTGATGGGGTGAGCGTCATTCCATGAAAGCTTGTGCTCGCTCGCTCATATATGTATGTGCGTGTTCTCTCTTCCTCTGTGTGTGTGTGTGTGTGTGTGTGTGTGTGTATTAGTCTGTAAATGTGCATATCTACTCTGCCTTCTGACAGATATGTTGTCCAGGGATCAAAACTCATCACACCCTTGTTCAACATAGCTATGCCAGAAGTTTGCAGGGTAGCCCTAGCTTCAGTGGAACTAAGATTAGGGCTAACAGCTAGAACTCTATATATGACATTTCAAGAACATTTTAAACATTCAAAAGGATATGAAATGATTATTATAAAAAGATAACTGTTTGGGAGACTATACTCTTTTTCAGCATTATATAAATAATTTACTTTAAGTTAATGAGATTTTTAGGGTTGTAAATTAGTTGCATTTGAATAGCAAGCACACAATACCTTGATTCTACTTAGATCAACTAAATTAATTTGCCTTTACTTGAAACTATAATGAGGAATTATATATGTTTTCTTTCCTCCCTCAAGTAGTAACCAATAGTGTACAGCACCAGCTTTTATTAATAGAAGAATGGTTTGATCCTGGTCTCATTAAAGTCCATAAAAAAAATTGTCATTGATGTGAGTAAGCAAAATTGAGTATCGAATTTTTTATTAATTTTTTAGTTTCCTTTTTTTTTTTTTTGCTTTGCTTTTTTATTGTTAAACTACTGTGTAAGCTAAAATGTTCACAATATGAAAAAAACATTTACATAGGCCTGGAGTTAACAACTGAGAAGCAGGACTGCATATTGTTTACTAGTATTTACAGTTAAGCAACAATAGCCTAATTGAATCATTTCATTGTGGAGATTTACAAAAGGTGAAAGAATGAGCCTGTCATTTTTTATTTGCAAGCAATATAATAGAATAGCATCTCTGTTAGCTCTGCTATAGGTATGCCTGTCAGCATTTCTATTACACTCTATTGGTAAGGGTTTGTCAAGTGGCTAGATAAAATACAGATTTGATTTTATTTTTTGGGGGGGGGAGCTTAAGTAATGTAAGAATAAGAAATTTGGGCAGCTCTGGATAATGCTTTTTCTATTCTTCAGAATTACATGTTATTTTATAGTTAAGTTTTTGTTAGTTAGGATTTTATTTGCTTGTATTTTGAAATGCAAATAATCTGAACCATTGTGTTTTACATGCAAGAACATACCATGTGTTAGCTAGGTTGTATTAAATTTAATATGAAGTATGCTTTTCTGTTGAAATTCAGATTTCATATACATAGGCTTTGTGTAGATGACAAATGCAGGGATTGAAACTAGAATGATTCTCCTCCTTCCTAGTCATTAAATAAGCTGCAATGAATTTCCCATGCATCTACATTTTTTGTATTTGAACATAAATAAATGTGCCCTAGTGTGCCTTAGAGGAACATACCCAACCAGTGTATCAGTTATGACTTCAGTGTCTCAGTAGCTCTCACATTGGCCCATTTCCTTGCTTGCATATTAAAGATAAGGCTTCCCTAAATAGTAAATCCAGGTATTTGATATTGAAGTCTGAGGAGCATCTCACTGAATCTAGCTTGGGTGAAAGGGTTCCCACAGTGGTGTCCAACCTGTGTCCTCACTAGTTTGGGACTTGCCTACATATGTCTGGGAGTATGTTTCACAGTTCTTCATGTTGAAGAATATACAGCTTGGACTCAGTAACATGCAGACTAAAATGGAACAGTTTTAATGGTGTAATGTAGTCTCTGTTCATGGTACTAAAACGTTAATGTGCAGTGATAATAGAGATAACTTGGCTAGTAGGTAAGTTTTGTTTAATTAGATCAAAAACTTGCATGCTTAATACTTTGAAATGGTTCATATGAAATTGAAATCACTGAATATTTCAAATGAAGGAGGGTAGATTTGTACCTTATAGACCAGGGGTGGGAAATTATTTGGTTCCAGGGGCCACATAAGGAGTTTTGATGAGCTGTGGCAGGCTGGGTCAGTATCCTCCTCCTCTACCCCCCCCTCTCCCCCCGCCACTACAACAGCCTACCAAAACTCCCTCTGTGGGATGGGGTCATGGGTGGGCAGGAAGCAGTGTTCAGAAGCGGGACAGGCAGGTGAGACCAGGATTAAGGTGGTTAAGGTCACAGCACAGCGATGGCATGGGGCCAGGGCCTGGGGCAGAGCTGTGATCTGCTCTCTGCACATGTGTGTTGGGGTGCTGCCTGGGTGCTAGGTCCCAGAAGCCAGTTGGGGGTGAGGAGTCAGGGAGCCTGAGCAGCAGAACTCACCCAGGTGGTGCAGTCCACAGCTGTCCATGTGACACTTTGCGTGGGGCTTAGCCCAACTCAGAGCAGCCCATGCCACGCTCTAGCCTGCACCTGCAGCCCAGCCCCAGCCAGTGGGCACAGCTTACCCGTGCAGCTGCAACCGGCTGGGTGCTGGTTGGGTTCCCTCGCCTCCAGTGGCAGCTCCTGCTGCGCCCTTCCAGGGGGGAGAACCTTCAGCCAAATGGCTCCTGCCCCAGTGCACAGGGCTCTGGCTCCACCTCCTTTCCACATGCTCTGCCCGCCTGGTGCGGCTGACCAAGTGGGTAGAGGGCAGTAAGGAGCTAATGTCAGAACCCCATGCACTGGTGCAGGAGTCACCCAGCTGAAGCTTCCTCCCTGCCTGGAGTGGTGCATCAGGGGCAGGAGTAGGAGCTGCCGCTAGAGGCAACAGGAGCCAAGCAGCACCCAGGCAGCTGCAGCTGTACTGGGAGCAGCCCCGCTACAAGCTGTGTTCACTGGCATGGACTGGAACGCAGCACAGGCTCCCCCAGGTGGGGCTTAGCCCCATGCGGAGTGCTGCAGAGGCAGCCGCAGGCCAGATCCAATCAATTGGCAGGCTGGATCTGGCCCTTGGCCCATATTTTGCCCACCTTGTTATACACTAAATTATAGATCTCTGAAGTACTATGTATTTATTGAAGTGCATCAGTTGAAATATTACATTTTCATAACCCTATGTGACATGCATACATTTTGTGGATGTAGAGAGTGCCCTTTCCTATGCGTGCATAACTTCCACCAATGTCAGTATAAGTTATTGATATATATGGAAAGGGTAATACTTCTCAATGGATGTCATGCTTTTTACTACAAAATGAAACACTGCTTCTTCCAACAGAGCCACAAATATAGCACCTTACCAGTTACTGCTTACTAAGGAATTTTGGCGTGTAGATATAGTTTGTTTCAACTCAAAGCAACTCCATTTGTATAAAGTGAGCACCCCATACAGACAAAGCCTTACTTAATATTTATTAAATATTTCCAAAGACTTTCAGCATCACTGTTTAAACCTGATGATGGGAAACAAATACAATAGCATTGCTTGAATTAAACAGTCTGAATGGAGTCACTTGTGTTTGGTTCATCTCTGTGCAAGTATTCAGATGGGATCCTGCTGGCAAGATAGGCAGGGGAGCACCACATATAGCCTTGAAGTGTATAAATCCTACCTGAGCCTTGCCATCATCAAGACCTAGGTGGTTGTGTTCCCATCTGCCAGTAAATACATGAGCAACTAAGGGGCTTTACAGTTAGAAACTTATGTGCTTAGGTTGGGGTGGGCAGAATACAGCCCGCAGGCCAAATGTGGCCCGCAAGGCTGTTCTATTCAGCCAGTGGGGCCCCTAAAAAATTTTGGAAAATTTGTATTTCTCGGCCCTTGGTTCCTCTCAAAAATGACAGGAACCAAGGGCAGTAGGACCCAGGGGAAGCCCAACGGGCTCCAACAACAGTGGGCCCACCCCCCAACTGGAAGCCCCTTTGGGGGTTTCTGGGCTGGGAGCATGTGGCTGCCCCAGCATGGGAAGCTCAGGTAAGTGGTGGGGGGGACCCCGGGCCGGGAAGGGGGGAGGGGGAAGTGGCCCCTCCCCACCCACATCTGGCACCCCGTGCTGCAGCTGCTTGCAGCCCGCACAGAGCTGCCTGTACCCACTCCAGACAGCCCCAAGTGGCCTGCGAATGCCTGCAGCGTGGGGCAGGGGACGGGCCGCTTCCCCACTGTGCTCAGCTTTTCCCTGGGCTCCTTCTCTGCGAGGAGAAAAGTGGCTCCTCGCCTGCCCCATGCCTGGTGCCCCACACTGCAGACGCTTGTAGCCCACATGGGGCTGTCTGTCTGGAGCAGGCACAGGCAGCCCTAGGCAGGCTGCGAGTGGCTGCAGCGCCGGGCAGGGGGTGGGGAAGGGCTGCTTTCTCTCTCACCCCCACACTCAGCACCACCTTGTAACCTGGCCCTACTGCCAGGCTGGCAGTGGGGTGGGTCACAAGCTGGTGCTGAGCATGGGGAAAAGTGGCCCCTCGCCTGCCCCATGGCCAGTGCCCCACGCTGCAGCCAGTCGTAGCCTGCCTGGGGCTGCCTGTGCCTGCTCTAGACTGCCCTGCATGGGCTCCAAGCGCCTGCAGCATGGGGCACCGGCCATGGGGCAGGCGAGGGGCCATTTTTCCCCGTGCTCAGCACCAGCTTCTTCCCTGCCAGCGAGCAGGGGGTCAGAGCTGTGTGCTGCCCCCTACTTGTACTTTGGGGCTGGGGGGCACTGGGTGTGAGCAGGCAGGGAGCCTGCGGGAGCACAGGGCCTGCACCGGTGTCCTGGGGCCAGTGCCGGTGGGGCCCAGAACAGGGTGGCAGGAGTGCGGGGTCCCAGCTGGCAGGGGCTCTGTGGAGCTGGGCCAGCTCTCCCCTTCCTGCTGGTGCCGCCCAGCCCAGCTCCACAGACCCCTGCCAGCCTGAGCCTCGCTTTGGGCCCCATCAGTGCTGGCCCTGGGACACTGGTCCCATGAGGCTGACCAGGGGGTGGGGCACCTGTCAAGGGGCGGGGCTACCCATGCGGCCCTCAACAGCCTGCCAAAACTGAGTAAGCGGCCCTCCACTCAAAATAATTGCTTGCCCCTGGTTTAGGTGCTGGTTGCTTGTAGGATTAAGTGGCAACTTCGTGCGGCCCCTAGGGATGTATGTGTTGCCTCAGCGTTGGATTTAAGCGATTAAAGCCCTTTGTGGGTAAGCTGTGGTGTTTCTGTCTCTGAAAGGAGGAGGCGTTTGCTGTTTCTACCGTAATAAAACCTACTCTTGATCCCTTTGCAATAAATGGAAATATACCCACTAACTTCACTGCATGCTGATTCACTTAATCTACTCAGTGCTAGTTTGGGCTGAAGATAAATTATTCTACCGTTACATTTTGAAGCCAGAAGCTGCTTCCAAATTCTTTAAACTTGAGAAGATGTTAAGGGTTTCAGATGCTCATACAAGGCCCATCCAAGATAGAAAAATGTAATTGGTGTGATGTGGAAATACATGAGGTCATGTCTGTTATCTATTTGCATCATTTTTTTTCAGTGCTGCACTATATTTCATATTTGATAAGTATCTTATTAAATAAACAATGCTAATTTAAGTCTAACTTCTTATTTTGGTTTTCTTAGCTGGAGAGCTTTCAAATACAGCCCAAAGCAAAACCCCTATATTTTTGGTATCTTTCCAAGTTCACAGCAAAAACTTAACCTATGTGCACACTGTTTTTTGTCTTTTAAATAAAGCCCCACCCTTCAGTACGTGCAAGATAAGAATGTTATATGAATGCAAAAAATGCTTCAGGATATGCCAATCTTGTACCTTGACTTGGGTTTACAGTACTTGTGCAATAGATGCCTGACTCATGTTGCTGCTAAAGAGAGACAGCACCTTGTACCGAGTAGTTATAGAAATGAAACTGATTTTAGAATTTGCCGGGTTGGTTCATGATTCTGTAACTGCTGTTCCAGAGCACGGTTTGTGATTCAATAAACTACTCCCATATTGTAGTTCAGTAAGTTCTCTATGATCTTTCTCAGTGCACGTATACACTTTGAATTCACTTGGAAAATCTCTCTGCTGAGGATTCAGTAATAGTATTGTTTAATAAATGAAGCAACAGTATGCTTGCCCATTCTCAAGAGCATAGGATTTTCCTAACCCTTTTTTGTATCCTTAAGAATCTGAAATCCTGGGAATGTCTGGGTATAGTGTAGTGGCAGCTGATAAGATCCCACTGCATTCCATACAAGTGGATGTGGTGCTAATGGCCAGAGACAGGAGTATCTCTGTCTTGTATTCAGAAAACTACCCACAGGCTTATTTGCATTTGATCTCTAATCTAAGCAGTGAAAAAGCTGTAAAGTTCACTGTTAAGTCAGTGCTTTTGTAAATGCATTATAGGACCCAGGGTGCCTCAGTTTGCTTCTTTTTTGTGTCTTTGTTACTGTAGATCAGTGGTTCTCAACCTTTTTAGATTGGAGGCACTCCTCAGAAAATGCCAGCTTTTACTTTTCACTATTTTTTTTTTTTTTTTTGTACAGAAACATAATAGTACAATTCTTCTGTTCCAAAGATCTCAGACCGACCACAATAGGTAGATTCCTATTTGAAATCTCTAGATTTATCTTGTGAATCATATTTGCACACCTAACAGTGCTAACATTGTATGGCACTCCACAGTACCTCTGAAAGAATTTCAGGGCACTCCAGGATGTGGTATCAACCTAGTTGAGAATCACTGCTTTCTATTACCTGTATTCATTACCTGTTTTTAAAAAAATCATTACAACTGAAATCTGTCTATTTACTTATTCTAGACTAAGGCAAACACATAATAATACATTGGTTCTGACTTTTTTTTCTATTAAATAGTTTTGAAAGGGGGTTAACTTCTGCAGATCTCAGGAGGTTATGACAAAGAGACTTCATTTTCTAAAGTATCTTCACATGGCAAGAGGAATGAGAAGGGAAGAGGTGGGGGTAGATGGGCAGAGAAGGGGCTCATTGTCGCCCTTGATTTTCCTTTTAGTAATCCTGAAGAAACATATTTAGAGGAGTGAAACTTCATCTATGGACTTTAGGAGGAGTGTCAGGACACGGGATTGGAGACTATGGTTAGCAATTGGTGTTTTCTGGACAGTGGGCTAGAGAGTCCATCTTCCCACTGTACTGTCAAGAACCAGCTGGATTGAGCATCCGCTCTTGTAGACTCCTAAATTTTGAAGACTATTCCCCCACAAAACTGCTTCAGATGATGTTACTAGTGAAGGGTTTTGAACTTTTCAGGGATGTTGAAGGAACCTATACAGGTCTCAAACTTAACAAATGTAGCGTTAAAACTAGCATTCTCAATCAAGTCATCCAAAAAGTTACGCTGCTGTGACTTATGACTAGTTCTGAGAAGGCAATGCAGTCCACAAATGACTGCTTCTCTTTGGCAGGTGTTTCCTTGGTATAAATTCAGCCAAGGTTGTATTTGTTAACACCAGAATTTGAGGAAGGAAAAACAGGCGAGAATGGAACAAAACCATAAATTGGCCCTAATTGGATTAAAATCCAGTAAAAGGAAGCTCAGTAATTGTGTTGGTACGGTCTTTCACCCAAGGAAAGGAAGTAACCCCACCACATCTATAAAGTAGTTATGGGAACCCGACCAAGCCATTATATTAAAGGTGACTTGTTTAGTATTCTCTCTTTAACAGTGTCCGCATATTAATGATCTGGGGTTCTTAATCTCTAAGCAGTACAGTAGCTAAGGGCAGTTATGGGATGTGGAAGATGTCCATGCGGGGGTCTTTGTTGTAGAAGTGGCCTATAATATGCGAAGCTTGAGAAACCACGTTATAATACTTGTATCTCATCATTTATATATGAGATTTGAAAGACATTTCCATGCAGTTTCATGTATGTTTCATTATAGCTGTCTGATATGTAAGTGGCCCATCTTAGTTTTCAGTGGAAATTTTCAAGTTAGTCTAATATGAGTCATTTTCCATGTATTTTACTCTTAGACTTTTGTTTCTTTGAAGAACGAAAGTGTCTCTGAAAAATCACCTAGTTTGTATGTACATTAGGGTCTGAAAGGGTTAAATCATCAACTCAGTACAATAGAAAAAAAATTACAAAGCAGCTGGAACCATTGTAGATCTCGAATTTAAGTTTCTAGTTTGTAAAAAGCATTTTTCCTTTAATCTGAGCTTTAACTAAATGGCTTTCTCAGACATGGTTTTGTTCATGTGTTGTACAAATCATCTGAGTTCAGGCTATGAAACTTGGCATTTTCTGCGGCATGTCTGAAAACCGAGTATAAAGAATGCCTACATATTAGATTGAATGAGTCTAAATAATATTTAACAGAAATAGGAGACCTCAAGTGGTAAAAAGTGATTTGCTTTTATTAATCAATTGTTTGCTTCTGTGCTCAACAACTTAGAGTGAGAAGGGGTCATTTTAAAGGAGGTCTGCAAAACTGTACCACCTAGGGTACCATTTCAAAGAGAAACACCCAGAGGAGCAGCAGAAAGGAAACTGCTTAGCATTCCAGTGAGTGTCTTTTTGCAGCCTCTGTGTAAAGAGCTTGCAGAGGGAAAGCAACTCAAATTGCTCAATTTTGAATCATATTAGCCACGCCACCAGCTGCCTGCAGTGAGACTAGGGGTGGTACAATCATAGTCATTTTCTCTTTTCTGCCTCTTGCTTCTACATATCATGGCACTATAGAAAACTAATTATTTCTGATAGTTTTACCAGAATGGCTGTGGGTAAATCGACATGTGATCTGCAGATGGAAAGTGATTAGAATTCTAGGGTCCGGTTTCTTCTTAGTTACAGTGGTGTAAATCAGAAATTTAAGTTATTCTGGTTACTCCAGTTTTCAGTAATGAAGGTGTAAAGCAGAACACACTTTTGTCCTTATCACCTCTTATTTTGCATGCCTATCTGTAAAATGTTGCTGCAGCTGACACTACAAAGGTGGAAAAAACAGGAAGATGAAATTGGTTCTGTTGCATGCAAATACAGACAGCTTTGCATCCGTATTAGGTACTCAGAATTGTTTTAAATTTTACACTGGTATCTGTACTATGCCTTCTTCACGCATCTAAGGTATAGGCTGCTACCAGTGTTGGCAGGGATGACTGTTTCCAGGACTGATCGATCAACCTTTTTAGACTTGATGCTTGAGACTCCTCTTACGTTTTTTTCAGCTGATATTCCTAGGTAATAAATGCTGCCACCACTTCCTTGAGCCAGCTGAGACCACTCTCTGCCTCCTGCATTGTAGTAGGGTTGGAATGGTTTTCTAATCATAATACCTCCCATAATGTAGGTATTTTTTTGTACTGAAATCCTGTGTCTGCTGTGAGGTGACAGGGTGTGCTTAGTAGTAATGGGAAAGGAAGGGGCTTGAGTAGATGTTCCAAGCACATTTTTGGATTAAATATCTGTTTTATGGTTGCCTGAAACAGCAGGGCACTGGTTTTAGTTACTCAGGTGGCTCCTTCCAGTCCTATGTTCCCAACTTCAGTAATACATCTGCCTTTGCTCTGCAATGAGTGATTAATGATCTGCTACTTTTGTATGCCAGATCATGCCCTAAATTACACCTTTGCAGTGTGGTTGCCTTCAGAGAATGTCAGCAGTGACACCTGTGCAAGCACATGTAAGGTTAAGGGGGTTACAGAGATGTCGCAGTGAAATAAGGAGACAGTGGTGCTGTATGGGGGTAGCTGAAGAACTAATTTAACCAGCCAGATCTCTGCTGTTGGTGATCATGCATGAAATGAAAAGGGTCAAGGGGGAATTGGCAATTAGAAAACATCATTTTATACTTAAAGACTAGGTTAAATTTGAACTGCAAATAAGTGAGATTTTCAGTTAATATGACACTCCAAAATGCAACTGGTACACCTTTTGGAGTATTTTATAATTACCTCTTAGTCACTGAAATGAATATAATTAGACTATGGCATAAATACAAAGGGAAAATTATAACAAAGATCGTAAGAGGAACATTCCTCATCTTCTAATGAGACGCACCTAAAAATAACATCTTTCCACATTCCCCATACCTTGCAAGAAAAGACTTGAGGAATTTTCACCAGATGAACATTAACTGGTAGAGGTTTTATATAAAGAAAAGTCCAAAAAAGAAAAAAAGTCTTGTACAATGTGAATAAACACTGTTAATAAAACTGAAGTTCAGTGAAGGCATCAAGTTGTCTGCATAATCATGGATTTAAACTTTTTATTTTTAGAGTGCCGTTTTCTTCAACTTAATATATTTACGGGCTGTGTATTGCAGATCAGTAATACTGAACTTCAGACCTCACACATAGTAATAACCCCTTACTTTTTAGCAGAATCTCTTTGATTTTGCACTGCTGGGTAATCACAGAAACTTATCTCTATTTAAATCAAAGTCAGAACAGTATCATGAAATGACACCTGCTTAAGTCTTAATTAAAACTGACTATCTGTAACAGTCTCTACGTATATAAGTAGAAAGTGTTGGTGTTTAATGTGTACTTTGAACTGTCTTTCATATAAAAATCAAAGAGATATATAAAGTACATAAATGGAAGGCAAGATGTTTGGAAATCCTTTTCATTAGCATACTCTAGTTTTCTCAGTGCTGCCTGCATATGATGGATGCTTTGTTATTACAAATGGCTAAGCATAAGGGTATGCGACAGTGGTAATGCTTGAAATGTAGATCTAGTACATGCTCAGAAAAGACAAACATTGTTGGACATCTGGTGGAGAATCCCTTTTGTAGTTGTGGTGTTCTCCACTTACAATCTACTGTACTAAATATCATTTTCAGTAATTGGGAACATAGAAATTATCATTAAGTTTTAACTGTAAAATGTTTTGGCAGAGTGTGTCAAGACCAAAGCATGATACAATGGGAGCGCAGTAGAAACTGGCCCATGAATCTTCTTGGATTTTATCTTCACAAAGCCTTTTTTCTAGATTCTTTTCTCCTATGCCTGAAGAAAGGTGCTTGTGCCCAAAAGCTTACAATCAAAGAGGGGTTTTTTTTGAAAAAATCTAGTTGGTCTAATAAAAGATATCATCACCTCTACCACAAGTTCTGATTCCTTTTTCCTAAATTCTAACACCCATCTCTCTTCTGTTAATGACCACCAAAGCAGCACTTGGCCTTTGCTTTCCTTCCTCCTAGTACAAAAGAAGGCCCATAGCTCCCTCTGCTTTCTGGAAGACCCTGCTGTCCAAAAGCTAGACTGTGCTTCTGTGCTATTGCTGAGAGAGAGTTTTAATGAGATAGTTTTACTTAAAGAGATTTCTGTTGAGTGCATATGTTTTGCTGAAGCAGATAAGGTTAAAGGTTAACTTTAATGCTTTTCTTTTAACTTTTTATTGTTAATGTTTTCCTTCTCTTTTCTTTCTCCTTAGTGGCTGCCCTTTAAACAGTTAATTGTGGACCTGGTGAATTTTAGTGTTAGAGGCAAGAGGGTAACACCACAGGACCGAGACTGCACGCAAACAAACAAGCCATACCAGTTGTGATCAATTTGGAGCTGGCTGAATTTGGGAGGCTCTACACTATATTTGCTGCATTTCTGTGTATAATGCACTTACTTTTGAAAATTGCATCCAACTAATTCCAAAAATTCAGGAACTTTTTAGACAAAATTCTTTGGGTAAATCTGATATCTCTTATTAGACCAGCTCAAATAGTTGGAAAAATTCTTTGCAAGCTTTTGGATGTAAATACCCTTCGCTGGGTTGAGGAAGCATCTTCAGTTGGTGTGTGCTCTTCCTGGATGGAATTTCCCAGGCATTAAGGGGCAGATCCCTATTGATTGCTATGAAGATCAGGAAATGGGGAGGGGGAAAAAATAAGAGATGTACATAACAGATCCCTTCCTCTGTTAAATAGGGCCCATAGCTTCAAGCACATTGGTAATTGTTTCTAAAGACCCAGTTGATGACACCCGTTAAGGCCTTCTAGCATACTGTCTATCTCAGCCCTACTCATCTACAGCTTAACACAAGTTCTCATCCTTGAATTATTTATCTCCCAGATAGAAAGAAGACAAAGAGTAAAAGTAGGGAGGACATGGGGAGTAGGGACATGAGGGGAAGAAGGAAAATGCCCCTGGTATAGCGAGACTGAACAGTCTGGTGGGGGAGAGGGAGAAGAAGGTGGAAGGGAAAAGTGGACACAGGGTCAGCCCCTAGCATAGGGAGATTGTGGAAATACAGGGTACACAGAAGTCAGAGTATGGGAGGGACGTGTAAGTGCAGTGAGTGGATGCAAGGGGATATGGAGGATGCACAAAACTCCATGCAGAAAGGTAGGAAGTTTCTGAAATCAAGGCTCCTAGAATGGGGTGTCCAGAGTGCGTGGGTTAGAAAGGAAATGTGCAAGGAGTATGGTATGTGGCAGTATGTTAACAGAGCTCACATCCTGAAGCTAAGAAGAGCACAACACCTTGGTTTATGAATATTATATCATAAGTAGTTACTATGGTGTGTACTTTAAACAGATAAGGAGTTAATTCAACGGCAGATTTGTTAGGAAATGCGTCCAGAAAGAGGATACGTCAGAGCAGACACCTGGGAAACCAATCCAAGAACCATTCACTTAGTCGATCTGGCTTCTGCTTCCTGCAGAGCCCACCAAACTGGTTTAGGCTCAGTAGGAGTGAGCCTATGAGCCGAGGGGGGAAAAAGAACTTTGGATGTAGACAGAAGTGACAATTTTCACCTGATCTGGCTCCAAACAGCAGTCTACAGCACCCTCCAGCACTGACTGGGGCACCCCAAGAACAAGCCCTCTCTGCTCCCTTTCCCCCCTCTCAGTCTGAAAACAGCCTCCGAGTTGGAAAGGGGGAGCGGCATTGCTACGGAGGCTGGGCTGGGGGCTCGCAGCAAGCAGCTGGAATCCCCAACTCCTGGACCCAACAGCGAACTTCTGTCGGGTCCGGGGCATGGTTGAAACTCATAAGGCTTCCTGCAAAATGCTATGAGTTGCAACAAGGAGCTGCTCTTCTGTCTGCACCCTTTGGCTGGATTTAAAGAGATACTTACTGCATAGAGTAGGGAGATAGGCTTTTGGGACTTGGAATCTGATCCTAACAAGTTTTTGGATTAGTCAGACCTGCCTAGGATTCTCGACAAGATTGAGATGCTTATGTGTCACTTGTTGATTTAAAATCTTTTATACTATTCCTTATCTCTACTGTGAAGATTAAGCAGTACCTTTAAGAAAACTGTTAGTTCATGTCTCTTGGTCAGAAGCCAGTGGAGGCAAGAACCACAAATGCCTAAGCCCATTCAGGCCTGCTGAGCTAGCAGAATTGACAGATAGGATGTTATAGTCTAGGACAGGCGTGCCCAACCTTTTGCCTCCAAGGGCCAGATGCATGGGCTGGATTCGGTCCAAGAGCTCAGTCCCCAATCCAGCTATGCACTGCGCAAATCCAGCTGTGTGCTGCCTGACCCAGCTATGTGCCACCCAGATCCAAACCCAGGCTGGATCCAGTCCCATGCTGCCCAATCTGGACCCTCTCACCCCGATCTGATCTGCACACCAACTGTGCTAGCCACATCTGGCATGCAGGGCCATATTATCTAACCCATAGAGCTCCCCACAGGTCTGGAAATTTGGCAGCAGGGAACAGCAATTAAATGCTGCAATTGTTCCTCTGCTGCTACATTTTCAGACCCTTGGGGAGTCCCACAGGCTGAATGATACAACTCCACAAGGTGGACCTGAATTGTGGGCCAGGGGTTGATCACCTGAGCCTTAGATCCAGTGTAGGAGTGGGAGAATTATAGGATTTATCCCCAGAGGCATGAGGCCTAACACTTCTTGGACATGGAGAGAGGTCTGCACTCAAGAAAATTAGAAAAGAGGTCAGAGATGCAGTTAATTCTGAGACCATGACAAAGGTAGTTCACTATGAAGTATTATGATCACAGACATCCTCAGTACACATAAAGTTCATTAAGGTAAATCCTCATGCACAGTTTCCTGTACTATAGTTGTTGTCTTAAATAGCTATAACCACCACTGAAAGATTTCAATTAAGATTTCAATTAAAAAGTTTATAGTCTTGGGTTAAATGCTACCCACAGCTGTTTCCCTATGATTGTTTAATTTATTTTCCTGCTATATTAGCACACCAATGTATCTGTGTTATAATAAGTAGCAAGAGAAATTAGAGAGAACCTGAGTCAGCTCTAGGTATTTCCTGTGTCCCTTATTAAAACCTTACATATTTTGGATGAAATTAACTTAAAATGTAATCATCACTACTATCTGTATTCCGTTTTGCCCACAGAACAGAGAGATTCATTCTTTGAGCTCTATCAGACTGTTGAAGTAAAAGGAAACATTTTACACACTTATTGTTGTCAATCTAACTACCCCCGTTAAGACTACATGCAGGCAGTGTGGCAGTGTCTGGGATTTGAGGGTGCGGGGGGTTTTTTTATAGCCCAAGTAGTAGTTATTTTGGAAACCTACATAATCTACTTGATTATGACTGGGTATCTGGACACTACTGACTGGGTATCTGGAGAAGGAAAGCTCATTGGGCTAGCCTTATGTGTTTTTGCAGGGTTGTTTCATTCCGAGTTGAGTTAGGCTGCAGCCCATCTCAGCCCCACATTGAATTATTATAGTTCAGCCTGCAACTTCTACAGACTCTGGATGTTCTGCACAGAGGCTCAGTTGTTCTCACAGCTCTTTGCCCCACCCCACTTCCAGTTTCCCTGACAGCACAGCTAAATATAGCATGCCAGCTTTTCCTTTGATTTCCAGGGGAGTATAGCAAATGTTCTTGGGTGCACCCTCTCCAGCACTGATGTGGCCTACTGCCACTCAAAACAAGGAGGCTTTGTATGGAGGAATAATCCTGTGAGGAACAATCTGGTGCACAACACATTATCAAGAGATTTTATCTTGCCCAAGGGTCTGAATCCCCATGCCAGCGTATTCCATCCTTTACAAGATAGAGACATTTGGAGTCTTGTGTATTTGCAGGAAGCTCCATACTTTATCAGAGATGCAAGATGCAGACTGGAAAGAGAGAATGATGTCATGCCAGATAAATTTCGTAAACTCTACAAGTCCTAAATTGTTCTTAACTATCCTTTCTTCTGTGTCTTCATAATGTTATAACCACTATTTCTAGTTTCTAGAATTTTATACAGAAGGAGAATAGGGTTGACCCTAATGCAAATTATATATGCAGAGCCTTAGTGCAACTCATATACGCAGAGCCTTAGGTAGATAGCCGTGGAATGCACATCTGGGCAGTGGGGTCAAAAGGTGTGGCAGCTGAGTGGGTTGCAGGTGCATGACCTGAGGGCTTGTCGTGAGAGCCCAGTTCTAGGCCAGCAATGGCTTGATGCAACCATTTTTTTCCTATGGCTTTCTAAAGCATGGGAATTTTGCTACCTGTTAGTTAGGATAGCTCCCAAAATACAGGTCCCTGTGGAGCTCCATGCTTAGCAAGTACCTAGGGTTAAACCTCAGCAGAGAACTTAAACTAGAAATGTGGATTAGCATTGCCCAGCTTTCATTGGTCCTTTTCATCTTTCACCGTAAAATCGATTCTTAGATGAGCACGGTTCTGTTTGTTGAGAGTAACAGAATCAATAGAAGAGTTATCATGTTAAAAAAAATCCATAAAATAAAAGTGGAAGTGCATCATTTATTATAATACAATGTAGACTAATGAAAACCATACCATGAGCTGGAAATTTTCTTAATAGCTGAACTCAGAAAGTTTCCATTTCCAAATATGCCTTGGGGCTTCTGGCTGTACGCTTTGACTAGAAGGGCCCTATGGTAAACCTGACATAAAAAATAACTACTCTATAAATATACAGCTCCTGTTTAACAATTGTTGGTTAGGAATAAGTTTTACAATTAAGAGTACCTTCTGATAGTGTGTATTCTTTCTCTGTCACAGAGATCATAGAGTTAAAAGGAGGAGCTGCAGTCTAGAAGTTGGAACTCCAACCTGGGAATCTGGACTACTGGTTCTTTCCTAGTCAGAGCATTCAGTTGCTGTGATTTTTGGATGAGCCATCATCCCATTTCCTTAATTTCAGTGTTCATGCAATGGAGATAGTGCTTAACTTTCCATTGAAATGGAAATTAATTCACCGTTTCACAGATTTCATGGAAACTGCTAAATCCAGGATTGTCTGCAAAACCAACAACAAAATAAAGTAATAAAATTAAAATGTTGGCTCTCCAGTGGGAGCCAGCGGCACGTGCTGCTGGGAAGGGAAGGTGCCGGCTGGCAGAGCAGCACAAAGGGCAGCAGACAAAGAAGTGGCTGCCCCCTTGTCCCTCTTGTTCCCTCTGGGGCCTCTCCACCAATCAGCACTGAGGAGCAGGGCAACACGAAGGGCAGACAGCAATCAAGACGGTGAACACCTCCTCAACCCTCCCCCCCCGGGCCTCTCTGCCCATCAGCACCAAGGGGTGGGGGTGCAGGAAGGGCAGTCAGCGATCAGGATGGCAGCTGCCACCTTGTCCTTCTCCTTGCCTGGGCCTCTCCGCCAATTAGCACCAGGAGGCAGGGCCCCTTTGCAAACCGAGGGGTGGGGCCACCACCAAATACCCGCATAACCTGCTTTGCACACCATGAGTAGGGCACAAAAAATCCTTTGTATTGCAGAAATTTAGGCAGGTCCCTAGCTACAGAAGTACAAGATGTCATTATTAATTATATTAGTGTTAAACCTGAGCTAAGAAACAACAGAACAGTGGTTTCCTGTTTGGTTCTAACTATAGTGTTTGCATTGCTAGTATCATTTGCTATGAAGTATTTTAATGGCAACCATTCAATGGCATAGTTGAAGGGCTTTTAGTAAGTATAGGGCAGAATCAAAGTAACTGTAGAATGGTACCTAAGCAGAACCAGTTTTTTTTCTTGTCAGCTATGGCAAGCTCTAGGTTAAACCACAAACACCTAAAAATATTAAATTTTTTAAAATCAAAATTAGCTTAGGTAACTAAGCTTAGGTAAACTGTGTAATCCTCAATGAAACACCAGACAGGTGGATATGTTAATATTATTCTCATTTCGCATAGGAGAAAACTGAAAAAATAAAGATGAAGTGATTTGCCTAAGGGCAGAGGCAGGTTCAGTAGAGACAGAGCTAGTATTAGAGGGTTTGTGCCTCCCAGTCCTTTGCTCAAGCCACTCAACCACAGTCTCTTTTCCCCATAGGAATATACTTTTCAAGGGGGTCAATGCTATAAAAATGGAGAATACAGGTCACTTGGAAAAGCCTGATGAATGTGAGCTTCAGGTTTCTCTCCTTTCCTTGGACCTACTGTCCAGGCATTTGGCTCTCCTTAATGAGGAGCTGCCCTGGGTTAACTGCTTGTTGCCTTTAGCCTCCCATCCCACCTTAGCCCAGGCGTAAAAACCTCTCTCTCGGGTTGAGTGGTGCTTTCAGCCAGGACTGATTGATACAGTTGTGGGCTGGGGTTAGAGGCTGATTTTCACCATGGGCTGGTAACTAGCCCAGGCTGCAGTGAGAATGCCAGCTAAATAATTTGAGCTTTAATAGTCCTCCAGTATTTTCCTATAGTTTCCCCTGAATAACAGACATTTTTGCCATCAGTTGACCCTGGAAAACAATCCTAGACTATCTCAGGACAAAGCAGCAAGGAGTACACCCACAGAAAGCCAAGCTCCATATTCAAGGGCTGAGAATGTAGTTCTGTAGCGTAACTACTTGTCTCCAGGAACTCAGACTAGGTGCCAGTCATCTTTGCTAACTCTGCAGTGATGATGAGAGATCCAGTTTTCCAGTGGGTCCCCAGTAAAATGAATGGGGCTTTCCAGGGATCCTAATTTTGGAAATTGCTTTCACAGTAGCTCATTGACAAGGTTAGGTAAATATGCACAATAAGAGCCTTGATATATCACCCCTGATGTACTTACCAAAGCAAGTATTAATTTAGCATAAAGCTGCTGCTGTTGCTGCAGGAAAAAAAAAATCTCAGGAGGGTGTTTGGAAGAGAGAATTTGCCTGTACTTTAGACTATTTTTCGGGGGGGGGGGGAATCATAGGTTCTGATGATGGTTATAAAACTTGGAGCAACTGGCATCATTTATTGTCTGACATTACACCACGCTGACTATAGCTTGGTATAACGTATGTGTATAATTTTATGATGTAGAGTAATTAGAGTAAGCACTTAGGAATTGGGTCTTATAGATTCTGTATTTTGCCAGAAGTGTTGTACGTGGATTTTGACTTCACTCTCTCGGTTGCAGTATTTACCTATGTGAAAAATTGATAAGACTAATAATTATTTTTTATGGGTATTGATGCTTAAATCAATAATTGTGAGGTGCATAGAGGTTTTTGAATAAAAATTCTGCATATAAATTGGCTGCTCAGTACTTAAATCTCTTTTGCACATTGTATCATACACCTATATCTTGTCCTCTGTGCAGGGCAAAAACTACAGAAACTGTTCAGCATCTTAGCAAATGCTAATGTAATCAAAATGATATATTAACTGCTAGTATCAACATTTGGGATCAGTTTAATTTGGCAGATATTCTAATGGTAAGAAATCTGAGGAGACAAAAAAGACTTAAAACACTGTATCTTAGTCTTATTTCTTGCATCAAAATAGCTAACTTTCCAGTTGTGAAATAAGCTTCAGTGTGTCAGTTTAGGTAAATTATTAGGTGATATTATTTGGAGGCCATTATATACTTTAAGAATAAATAGTCCCCGAAGAGTGTTGGCTTCCAATGAGAAGAATTAACAGGAGTATAAGACAGTTATGTGTCAATGAATATTTACTTAAGGGGAGTGCTGTATTTTTGCAAAAACAAATCAAAATATCCCCACCTTCTCCATAGCCACAGTTTGCTCAGTATTAGGATTCAGAAAGTGACCTTAACATGGAGCTGTTTTTTCTTTTACTTACCAATGTATGAAACAGTTAATAAACTACATATTTTCAGTTTCTATTTTTATATATCAACCAAAAGCACATATCATAAAGCAAAGAAAATACTCTGGTTTTGTTTTTAGTATGTAAGGGTGCTAGGAGAAAGTCTCCTTGACATATTGGCTGTAAATTTGTCCGATGATATGCTGAAGCATGGAGTATTACTTTAGATAGTCTTCAACTTAAGGACTTGGGATGTCCGTTCATGTTCAATGTTTTTACCATTTTGTAATATGAAGCATTCATGTCTTGCTGGCAGAAAGAGCTTGCAAGGCACCCAGTAGTTGGCAGTTGAACCATGTAATAGCCTTGGAGAATGCTGCTGATCCCCTCAACTACAGAGATGATTGTTGCACTGATCATCCCAAAGCAGCACCAGATTCCCCATCCCTTTGCTTTCGTACAAAGCTGTTGTTTTAATGATGCTGCTTTCCTATAGGTTCATGTTTTTACAAATGCACTCCATCAAATAATTGTCCCCCATCTTACTTCAGTAAGTATACATGACAAACTTTCCAAGGTTTTTGGATGGGTTTTTTTTGGGATGAGGTTAGATGATTGGTGTAAAAAGAACAAGATTGACATCATTGGCTTCTAAAACTATTGCTTGAAAGGTGCAAGGACAGTTCACTCTCCATTTGCCCCAACAGTAAGTTTCAGGCATAACGGACAGTCTCTCAGGGATGGCATGGTTAACTCTTTATGACCAGTTCAGTTCTTGGTCTCTGTATGTCTGATCATGTGAACATTTATGAATTAAAATAAAATGGTGCGTGTGAGCAATCTCATTGAATTCAACAGGATATAAAATGTTGCTGGGTATAAGCAGGCATGGTGGTGAGATCTATGTTCCAAGTGCCATCAACAGTTCCAGTTATGGTGATTTTATTCTGTGCTCGCATAGTTCATTAGGAACAGGCTCAGTTTGCATTGGCCACTGAGCTGCCATCTAATAGCAACTGTTATTGCTGACCTAAGCTGGATTTGGGTTTGTGATGCATTGTGTATCTCATTAACCAGTCTCCTGAATGATGCAGTCATTCATCCTGTGACTAATTTGATTTGCTTGCATTCTAATCCTTTTTGTTGAAGGAGTAAATTTCCTTTCATAGAGTGGGCAGATTTTCGAAATTCTTCAGCTACAAGTAGCAAAATGTACAATAATATGCTGAGCTGCATACTGCTCTTCATCTCATTAAACTGGTACAGACAAATGTTGAATTTTGGACAACTGATTATCAGGAGCCTTACACATAGGTAGACAAGTTTTTTGGGGTTAAATGTGATATCTTTTATTAAGCCAACTAAGTAGTTGGAAAAATTGTTCTTTGCAAACTTTCAGGAACAAACACCCTTCTTCAGGCAGAGGGAGAGTCGTAGTAACCCTTTTCTGAAATGTTTGACACAAGCAATTTTCAGTGGACCAAAAGGCAGATAAATAATTCTGGAAATGTAGTTGTAGCACTTACAATTGTGCATAACGTTTCTAGATAGTCTGAAATATATAGCAAATATTAAAAAGTCAAATGCTAATTAATGTGTAGCCATGATTCATGAGGGATTTGAAAATGTTTCCATACTCGGAAGCTATTTAAAATTTTATCAGACTCTTGATTCTGAAATTTTTTTTTTAATTTTAAACAGATATATTATCAATAATCAAGAGTGAGGGCTTGAGTACCTTCAGTGTCCAATGGTGGCAGAGAGAGTGAAGGATGCTAGGTTTCTCACATGTCAGACCCAGAATTGTAGACCATATGCTTGCTATTTTTTTTGGTTAAAAAGGAAGAAAAGAGGTCCTACAGCCAAGAAAAGAGTTAATTTTCACAAGTATTTGCCAAGGCACACACAGACTGTCATGGTGTACAGGCTTTGTTAAGCAGAGAACAATACCTGGATGTTCGGAGCTCAGACTAAAGGAAAACAAAACTCCATCTTGTTTTTCCAGCTCAGAACTGATTAATTTATTATCTAGGTTCACAGTCTGTGGGAATAAGTAGATGTTAACTAGCCTGTTTCTAGTTTGAGAATCACCAGCAAATTAAAGAAATGCCCATGCCAGTATAGCAAAAGTTTTTAAAAGACAGCAAAAAGTAGCATAAAGATAAAGCCATCATAAAGTATCATTTCAGGTTTTTGGTCATGACTCATATACTTGCAATGGTTCTTATGTTTTAGGGAGGGGAGTCCCAGTTTGCTGCTGCTTTCCCCACTGAGATCCCTACATTACAAATTTTGCTGTCATGACAACAGCTACAGGGTGTAAAAAAATTTCACACAGTGTAGTTATGCTGGCAAAACTATTGACAGAAGAAGGCTTTTGTTTGCTTTAGTTTATAGTTCAGTTTAGCTTAGTATAGCTAAGGGTGTGGACAGGCACACATTTGAAGCACTAAGTCCCAGAGTACTTCAAATTCAGCACTCTGCAGGTGTGTGGATGTCACTCCCCTCACTGCCTCCCCCCAAGCACTTCCAAATGACTGTGAAGTCATTCGGGGGCACTGTTCTCCAGAGGGCTGGAAAGCAGGAATCCTTGCCTGCCTCTCCACCAGTCTCTAGATCAGGGGTTGGCAACGCCCGGCACATGTGCCGAGCATGGCACACGAGGCCATTGTGTTCGGCACACAATGGCCAGCCCCGGGTCTGGGTAGCTGCTGCCAGTGACGGAGCTGGGGCTGCTGCCAGCAGGTGACAGGGAGGCTGCAAGCCCTGCTGCAAGCAGCCCGGGCTCCTGGCTGGCAGCAGCTGCAGAGAGCCAGGGCCAGCTGCAGCTGGGAGGCTGCAAACAGCTGCGCTGGGCTCCGGAGCCCAGTCACAAGCTCTGTACCCGTGCATGCAGGTGTGCGTCTGAGTAGGCGGTGGGGGAGGGGCCCAAGGCAGCACAACCGCAGTCTCTCCCCCGCTCCCAGCACAGAGGTGGTGACTGGGCTCCAGAGCCCGGCACAGCTGTTTGTAGCCAGCCTGGGCTCTGGGCAGCTGCAGCAAGAAGTGGGCAGGCTGCAAACAGCTGTGCCGGGCTTCACAGCTCCGGCATCAGCTCCACGCTGGCGGCGACTGCACACGCACCTCGGGGCAGACAGCAGGGCAGCGCAGCCCACCCCAAGGTGCACACGTAGTCACTGCCAGCATGGAGCCAGCACTGACATGCTGGTACTCTGGCACCTTCCAAGGTAGGCGTTGTGGGGGTTTTCGTCACTCCTGCAGAAAAATGTTGCCTACCCCTGCTCTAGAGGTTATCAAAGACAGCCCAGCATACAGGAGAGCGCCCAGTGGTGATCTGCTCTGTTTCCTTTCTGTTTTCCCCCACCTCCTTCTGACATATAACAATTTAGGATGCTAGAGAACCCCTGGGGTATACAGACATTTCAGGAAAAGCTCGCTGTTTGGAGCACTTCAAAGGCACTTAAAATACTTCAGATAGCATGTCTGTCAGTGGCCTAAACTGGCAGAAAATCCTCTTCCACTGCTCTTCCCTTCAGATGACAAGGGTTTTAAGTTGCAGCAAGGGAAGTTTAGGTTAGATATTAGGAAGAATTTTCTTACTAGGAGGGTAGTAAAACACTGGAACAAGTTACCTAGAGAGATGGTGGAAGCTCCATCCTTGGGGGGTTTTAAAACCTAACTAGACAAAACTTTGGCTGGGATGATTTAGTTGGGGTTGGTCCTGCTTTGAGCAGGGGGTTAAACTAGAATCAGATTACCTCCTGAGGCCCCGTCCAGCCCTAATTTTCTACGATTCCAGCACAGCTATCCCACAGAGGTGCAGAAGCATAGACTCAGTTACAGAGACAAACCCCCAAGGTAGATTTATGACATCCTTACACTCCCACCAATACCAACACCAGCAAGGAGCTAATTCCTAGTGTGAAGCCGAGTATCCTCAAACTCATTCATCTAACATCTGGCTTCCCAGGGTCGTTACAATCTCTGGATTTCAGCCTGATGTAGTAGCTTCTAAACAAGGGGCGGGCAATTATTTCAGGCAGAGAGCCACTTACTGAGTTTTGGCAAGCCATTGAGAGCTGCATGACAGGTGACCAGGGGCAGATACTTACTAATTTTCTTAATGTTTTAGGGGTCCCAAGGGCCAGATAGAATGGCCTAGCAGGCCTCATCCGGCCCATGGGCCGCATTTTGTCCACCCCTGTTCTAAACAGAGAACCTGGGATGTGGTTACAGCAGCTGTCACATTACAAAACATGGACATTTCCATTAAAGAAAGAGGGCCAGAATCTGTTCCTCTTGTCTGGGGAAAGATGAGAAGTTTCTGCCTTTTTCGTTATTTGTTTTTGTCCAGCTGGTTTCACTGAACTAACATCTGGATAGAAAAGCACTTGTGTCCCATACTAATTGATTACTTATGCTTTGAACATCTAGAAGGCTGTATGCGTGGCTATTATTTATGTAGCTTTCTGGGTATACTGGAAGAAGAATTTGGGCTCCATCTCATACAGATGAGTGAGTTACCTTTATATTGAAGATTGAGAACATTAATCTTATATATGCCCTGACAAACTAGAATATGTGTATATACTGATTTTGTCCGTACTAGAAATTGAGCCTGTGCTACTCTGTTTAGACAAAACTCCCAGGACTCCACATGGTGGAATGTCAAGTCCACCTAATTATTGGGTAGTTTACTTCATGCAGTTTTACAGTAGTTGTTAACAACTCTAAAATGCCTTCCCCGATCCCTCATTTTTCTTGAACAATGCAAGTCCTATCACTAAATGAAGTTTAGAATTCACCACTTCCAATAATTGTGTAATGGGTCTACTTCTTTGCACAGAGTGACATTGATAGACTGGCACTGTGTCCTGTCACTATGCATATTTTGACTGTGACTTTATCTTTTGTCTTGCTTCTAGTTCTTTTGGGGAGAACTGAGGTGAAGAAGGCTAACTCTGCTTCTGCCACTGCTATTGCACAAACAGAAGTCCAGGCCCAAAACTGTTCATATTGAGGACGAAAAAATCCCAACTCCTTGCTTCTCCGCACTTTCTGTTGGTGCTTGTTGTATCAATATTTCCCTAGCTGTCCTATGCAAAATTCAAAAACTGGAGGATGAAGAGTTTTCTTACCTAGAGTAGTGATTTCAATGAGATGCTCTTTATGGCACTCTTTTTTGTGTGCAAAATACTCCAAAATCTTAGATAGTTGGCATACGTGAAAAATATGGTGAGACTTTATGTAATTACCAGGTATGTCATTCTCATTATATGCAATTGGATACAAATGCAGGGACATTCTATGTACGTTTGCTCTGGAGGCAGTTACTTTGGTGGTATTAAGTGAGAGGGAAGTTTGGCAAAGATACCACATAGTGTTCCTTTCTCTGAGTGGTCTCATGGGATTGTCAATTGCTCATGAGCAACTGCCAGAACTGGACTTGGTTTAACACTCACCCCAGCTGCAGTGTCACAACCCTTATTTCCTTAGCTAGGATTTGAAACCTGGAACCATATGATTCAGCTGAGCCACCAGTGCCCTCACTTGAACTTGATGTATTTCTTTTGGAAATACCGTTGTTCGCTTAGAGCTTTAGCTGCTAAGCAACTGAAGCTGCTTGGGGCAGATAAATGGAGAGTACCTCTCAGCTTGTGAACATAACTCCACTGGCTAAGCAAACAGAAGCACTTTCCAACCCTGCCATTTCAGGTGAAAATACTCTTTTAGCAATAGGTTTAAAGTTTATGCTAAATAGAAGGCATTGGATAATTAAAATATACTGATAGGGAATAATAAAGAAATATTCCCTATCAGTAAAAAAAAAAAAAAAAAAAGGGCAAAGCAAAGCAGCTTCTAATATCTGAATTGTCTTCAGTACATCATTTCAGTGGAAGACTGTGTTTTTAATTAACTTTTTAAAGCCTGTATATGGAATTGAACAAATATGGGTTTTACCATCTGGCCAATAAGCAGTTTCTACTGGAACACACTTTGCTGGTGTTTGCAACCACATTGTTTTCCATGTTGTGCCCGTTTTACGTAGGTACAAGTCAACAGGAAAATGATCCTCAACTGAGTGGCTTCAAACTAGGATTTCAGAAGTGCAGCAAGTCAAACATCTGGAATAGCCAGGTTTTCCATGGTACTGCTTTACCTTTTGAGTCTGGACGCCCATACTCTTCCTGGCTACTACTCTTTTCAGTAAGTAGGCTTTGACATATGCAAGAATTTTGCATCCAAAGATCTCTCTGCTGGCTCAAAGAGAAGAAGGCATTCAGAGAAGTATCCCCTGGGCCTGTCTCAATCATACACCAAGGAAAAGCACAAATGCTAGACGAGCTAAGGACATGGACCACAGCAAATAGTTGAGAAAGGGCAGCATGTAATGGCCACAAAGCCAGCATACACAAAAAAGAGTCAAGGGACTCCTCATTGCAGAATTACTGCAGCTAGAGAAGTGGCCTTGCAAAAAAATCAGCCAAGGACACAGCACAAAAGCTGGAGGATTAGCTGATTATCTCTCAGTGTATGAATGTCTATCTCACTGCCCATATAGCAGCCTGAATCATCACTCCAGTATGTCCCAGTACTCGTTTCAGACCCTGTTTTATAAAAGTCCTTCTATAATCAAGTTAAAGTTGAAAACTCTGGAAGTCCAATCAACAGGCTTTTGTAATCATTGTTTTGCAATGGTCATACAAGGTTTTTTCTTTTCTGATCAACATTGAGAGGCTCTAAGTAAAGGGATCAACGACTTAAATACTTCTTCTCGAAGTATAGCTTAGGGCTGCTTGTAAATTGGCCAACTGCTTTCTCAGACTGAAATCCAAGCAGCGAGAGCAGCACCTGCTCGTACAAAATGTACAGGATTTTAAAGATGGCAAATCTGAATTCTGATTGTCTGTAAACAGATGAGACCTATTGTGTGCAGTTACTGAAAGGCAATTTAGAGGACACTGGAAATCATGTAGTAATTATAGGGCCTTTTGCTTCATCTTTTTTAAATGTTAAAGAGCAGTTCTATTTGCTATGAGTGAGATCAGGATTTGTACTCTTGATTCTTCATCACTTGGTACAGCAGGATTTCTCAGAGTATAAAAGGTTTTTCACCTTTGAGGGCAAAACTAGTGGCCAAGGACTTGAGATAATTTCCCATCGAAGCTAGAGTGACTTGGTGGAGGGTCCAGTATCTTGTACATGATAGTCCCTTCTTGACTGTGCTTAAGAAGCTGCATGCTTCGTGGGATTAACTTGTAGTAGTGTGGAACTCCCTGCTGGTTCAAATGTGATGTAGCCCAGTCCAGTGCTTGTTGTCCCATTGCCGGTGCACTTGGGATAAAGAAGTGATGGAAAGGATGGGGTGGAAGCTATGGTGGAGAAAAACTCCGCTACACCTCAAGAATATATCAAGGACTCTACACATGGTGGCTGTCTTTAAACTGCATTACGGTAGGGGAAAGCTCTGAGAATCAGGGAGCTTTATTTAGCAGCCTGACATCCACTCCCCTCTGTCCGCTGCAATGCAAGTTCTCATGTGGAAGAGAATTGAACCCAGTGACTTTAAAGACGGGGAAAATATTTCATTACAATTCTGTTTCTCTGAGGATATCCTCTTGCAGGATTTCACTGATTCCGTCAACTCCTCTCAATATTTGGAGGGGGGAGCAGTTCTAAAAAAAAACTTGCATGACTTAGATGTATGGCTTTGCAACTACAAATTTATGAGGCCAGGTTTCATTTGTTCACTTCCTGCTCAGTGTACTTACTGTCTGGGATTGTCAATGAACTGTGGGTGCAGAGATCTAGGAAAGTGAGCAGCTAAAGGGATGGGGAGACCTGTAATCCTAGCCATTTCTGCTTTCAAGAAATCCTTTACAACTGTTCAGAAGTTGCAGCTTATTTGTGAGAATCCTCCAAGGTGGTATATTTAGAAGTGGAGAATTGCAGGTAAGTAATTTCCCCTCGGTTGCAGTCTATAAAAGTATCAGTTTAGATCTGCTCTGTACTGTAACTAATCTCTTTTTATGTTTGCGTTTTACTTCTGTGATATTAAAACTCAAGCCTCTTCATTAAAATGGCTACACTTTGAGACTCAAACCTTTGACTCCTTTATCATATCAATTTATTGTGTGCCACTATACGACGCACAGTATTTTCCAAGTATTCTTTACTTCTGCATGTTGAGTTTTTTTATTTGAAATTACTTCTGTTGTATATTAATATGCTGGATTTCATATTCTAGGGTTTTTAAGCTACATGCAGGACTCAGGTTTAAGTCATACATTTCTGCAGATGAAATGAAGGCTGATTAGAATTTTAATATTAAGGAAGGAAATGGTCTTGGCTAGTGCTGTACAGAACAGAACAGACCTTCTGTTAATACACAAGAGCATTACTGTTTTCTTGAACTTTGCCTTCAAGTGCAATTATCACTTGTGCTAGAAATCATAACTATGACATTTCCTGTTAGGACATTTGACAATATAGAATGTAGTGCTGTTTCTAGTTTGTATTGTTTCCATTTGGAATAGTCTTGATTATAAAATCATTTGACAAATATATCCCTAAAATTGAAGTATAGGCAGTGCTGTGTGGTGTATGTTGCTAAACAGAGCTGATTCAAGATGGTACATTGTTTGCCTAGTCTCTCTGCAGCTCTTCAAATGGTATGAAATCAAGAGACTTTCTACATTGTGTTACGCCTGTATGAACACATTTTGCATTCCAATGTTCATGTTACAAAACCCAGATAAAGCTTTAAACCCTGTAAAATGGTATAGTTTCAATGGCTGCACAAAATTACAATTACAGCTCTCCTGCTTAAGCAGGTTCAACAAGTAATGATGCTGGAAATATGTAATAAATTGATATTGGAGGCCATCAGATTTATTATGGCACAGACAATAGCCAAGATAACAGGCCAGCTCCTCTGCTGATATAAATCATTATAGCTCCATTGAAATCACTGGCTCTGCACTGATCTCACACCAAGAAAATGTTGGTCCAATTTAGCATTTCTACTTACTTATACTTGGAAAACAAGAAGCAGAGCTTCCATAGTACATTACCATAGATGTTCAAAATATTCACTATTGACATCCAGGCAGTCATTATACTGGCACACAACAGTGATCCATACGTGTGTGCATTTCTTGAACTTTGTCGCCACATTTTTTAAGACACCCTCTACTATGTAAGTCTTTGTGTTCTTCTCCATGGCTGTTTGTGTAATGTTATAAAATGGATGTGTGAAACGAATTGATTTTAGAGACGAGCCAGGCCAAATTCAGATTGGCCCTTTTGTGTATAATATTAGTTGTCTATGGAACTGTCTTCCGAAGAGGGTGCTGGATTTCCCAGCACTCCAGAGCAGTTATATCTAGCCTAGACAAAAAATCTGCAAAACATATTATAAAGGATATGGCAGACAATGGACTAAACAGAAATGTAAGCCTTTTCTATGTAGTGTCTGGGATTTTGTATTCCAAGATGTAATAAAGTATGTGGATGAAAACCCTGTCCTACAAAATGTAAAATTTACATCTGGCATAATTTAAAAAATAAAAACAGACAAAATAAGATTTGGTGCCACACAGCTGTTTAATTTGCTTTTGCATCTGTAGTTATATTAATTGATCCATCAGCAGGGACAAGGAAAGTAAATTCAGACATTGTCTTGATACATTTTCTTCATACATTAATACCCTAGTTCTTGAATAATCAGGGCCTAACAGCTTTAGTGAGGGGGGCGGTATAATAAGTTCTTTGTTGAAAAACAGAGTAGCATTCAATGGCATTTTTCTTTTCTCCTTTCCTTACAGTAGAAAATTGCTAATGTTTCCTTTTTCTTTCTTGACTTCCCAGAATGGAAGGGTCTTTTGATAATCTGACTCCCAGGGAAAACCTGGGCTTCAATGATACTCTTTGTTGAACATGTGAATTCTTTCATATCAATTGTTCCAGTTTTTTAGGCACAGCACAGTAAATTACATTTTGCTCTCCATAAAAGCTACACACATTATGAATAACATTTCTTTTTTTTTTAATGGCTTTCTAGCTAGCTATCAGTAAACTCACAGAAGTTCCTAGACCTCTAATATTTTATCTTTTATTTGTTTCTAGAAGTAACAAGGAAACAGTTTATACTGGGAAACTTTTGGCAATACTGTGAGAAAACATGAAAGTTTGTGGGCTTATCAGACAATGTTATAAACTAGAACAAGGGGTACAATTGTGGTTTTGCCTAGAAATGTTCCTTGTCTGTGAATTTGCAATTTAAATTATTCCTAGTCAAAAACTATTTTCTGGAAATGGGGTATATATTATATGAAGCATCACAGCATTTTTTTCTCCTGCATGTTTTTGGGATAACAAATTGATTTTTTTTAACATGTTGAAGTTTTTATTTGATTATAAAATAACTTGATTTGGGGAAGAGAGGTCCATCTTATGCTCCCTGTTCTCCCCCTCATTTAGCCACAAAATTGCATTTGGCCAACAGACCCTTTAAAAATTGCTAGCAGTGCTCAACTCCCTTCTTTCAGACCCTGTGCCCCAGAGATTGTGGAATAGACCATAAAGTATCCTTAAATAACTCATTTATGGGATTAAACTATACAGGTAGTGCTCTTTCTAGTTGATCCAGTTGTAATGCTCATCAGATATATGTAAGAGTAAAGGAATTCCAGTTCTTTAAGCCTTTGTCCAAAGTTTTGGCACTTTGGCGTTTTTGACTCAAAATCATCAAAGTGTAAATCCTGTCTATCCTGGGAGGCAGCTCTAAGTGCCTCTGTTGCTTCAGTGAAGTGTGGACACTGGACAAATCCAGTGTGTGTGTTGCTCCTTTTTTTAAAAGGGCCCAGAAAGTCAAGGGATCCTGCTAGGAGCTCTGCTCTTGATTTCTGAGGGGAAATCTTGAATTCACAAAGGGGAAAAGCCATCAGCTACATCTGACAAAGATTTTACCTCTGCTCTCCCAATCCTGCCTGTCAGCTACTGCCTCTTCAACTGCCCATATATGTTCCACGGTCCACTCCCCCGTCCCTCTCCTGCAGTGTCCTGTGTCATCTGGAGCTGACTTCAGTGGAGGGCTGGCCTGAGTGCACAGTTGTGCAAAATGATTCTGATAGGAGACAACAGAAGTGGGACAGTACATACAGAAGAAATAAATAACTATTCTTTCCTTACTTCCTTTAGTTTCTTAGCATTCACTTTAGAAAGTGCCATAGAAATGCTGTGTGACTCTGTCACTGTAGCAGCTTTAATGGGTTTTGTGGTTCTCTCCTCGCTGTATTGATTACATACAGATTTTTGCCCTGGTTCTCACCGTTCAGCAAAATCTCAGGTGATGTCACAATGCCATTTTATTCCTGTATTTTCCAATACAGTTTAGCTTATTCAGAGCGTATTCTGCTGTATCATTTATCGTGCTGCATCATTAGTAATGACTTTTATATACTGAACATAAAATGCAATTGAATTTAGGATTCAGAATCTATATTACAGGTTGTGATAAGGGCCTAATCAGTAAACCCATGCTCATATAAGTCATTCTAATCAGCATTGCAGAACACATGGCTTCCAGAATGTAACTGCTTAAAGTAAACTCTGTCGAGTGTTGTCCAACTGGTAACCAAGTAACTTGAAACTCCATAATGGACTATTAAATCTAGAGAAAATCCCCAGTTACTTGTGTAAGTATAAGACTGTCTCAGTAGTTAAAAGCTCTCTATTCATTTATCAGTCATGGCTGTGAAAATGATAAACGTTTGAAAGTTTTATGGTACTGGAAACATTAGGCTCTAATTTTACTATGATTAGAATGAAAACTATTCTAAGAAGCTAATTGGGAGTTGGTTAGGATATAAGGTTCTTAACCATGCATAAAATTTTTTATAAGAAAGGGAATTGCATGCAATTTTGAAGTTTCTGCAAACTCTCTGGGTGGAATTAAATAAAATAAATTGATTTAAAAAGGAAAGATAAATGTAATTAAGCAGTCTATCAGTAGTGGATTTACTGTACTGCTTTGAGTTGATTTAGAATGCCAAAATAACCTTGACAATGAGGATGTAAGAGGAATCTGAGGATTTATTAGGAAAGTATGCTTTTTCTGAGATTTCTGATTTATCATTAAAACTGAAGAGTTTAGGATATATTTCAAGTCATCCATTCATGCATTCAGAATCAATGTATTATGGAGGTCTTTTTTCTTCAGATTATACCAGATGTTAACTTTACTACTGAGACTTCAAGTGGCGGTAGGAAGTGTCTTCCCTCCCTCCCTCCAGCTTGAGCAGTCCCACTGAGAGCTGGGACTCTTCAAGGGGTTGTAGCATCAGGGTCCTAACAGGGCTCCCTGACAACTTCCTGCTGGCTGAGCTGTCAGGGAGCCAGCTGCTCTTTTCCCCTCCCTCCCCCTTGGAGATGGGGGAATGAAAATCAAAGGACTGTGGGATACTAGGTGTGCTAGAGACCCTATAGCACTGTGTGCAACTGTAGAGGCATTACACATAGCTGCCGAGAGCTAACTCTTTGAAAGTGCTAATATTTTGTAGTACTTTTAGGATCTTTGTAGTGCTACAAACAATTTGAATGCTATACACTTGCTTTTTGTAGCAGTATAAGGGCATGTTTAGCACTAACATGTGCTGCCTGTCCATGGCCTTCTATGGCAGGCAGTACAGGGGCCCTGTGGCTGCTAGGGTGGTAGCATAGTCTGAATTCTCACTGCCCTTTGCTCATTTGGACAGTGAGCCTGTTAAGAGCACTTAGCAGAATCAGCTCTTGTAAAGCATGTGTCCAAATTAGGCCATGATCCTTTGGAAGGAAAAGCATCTTTCTTCATGTTTGTTAAGCTCCCTGCATAACTAACAGCATAACTGACATCTTGGAAAGGTTCTAATTTGAGGATAAACTTTAAAATCATGTGATCTAAATCCAGATTTTGTTCAGGGTCTTTAGAGAAAAAATGTCCTTCTAATTAAATTTGTTCTTTTCAATAGGTAACTAACTAAATGCGCCTCAAATATTTGCTCAACTGTTCAAATATTGGTTTGGTGTTGGGGGGGGGAGAAGTTAGCGTAATGTTTGAGGAATTGGAGCATTTGTAAATGAACATCTTTCTGTTCTGTGTTGTTAGTTCTACCTTAGTTACTCTGAGCGCTTTGTTCAAAGTAAAAGGTCCTTATTTTGAAAATCAAATTAATAAATGTATGGTGGCACTTTTAATGACGCCCTTTGGCAGATGTGTTCATGTTTAACATAGAGGATTTGTATGCTTCAGATTTTCACAGTTTGTATAACAAAAACCTAAAAACTTGCAGTATCTTTTTAATACTAAATTTCTGGTAGAATTTTTCTAAAGGAATTAAAAATATAAAGAATGGTTATAATTACATTGTTCCATTCATTTTACAGCATTAGATGAAATCAGCTGCATATGCCTAATACAGTGTTTCAATGAAAAAATACATCTATAAGTCGGAGCTATTTTGGAGCAAAGTTAATAAAACAAAATTCAATTACTAGGCCTAGCTTATTTGCTAGAGAAAATATTAATTTTTCTGCATGGATTATTATGTCCAATAAGCTTTGAAGGTATTCATTCCACTTCTAACATCCTTTTCCCCTGAATGCTTTTCCCTCCTTGCAAGGTACATTCATGACTTGAATTAAAGATTTTTTGGCTGCACTGCAGATAGGTTGATTCACTTGGGGTACTTTTCTCCTCTAAACAGCTGTCCATCAAATTCACATTTTGGAGAATACTCCTTCAACTGAGTGTTCATAACCCAGTACATCACTACGTCACTGCTGCTGGCTTAGTTAGAACCCAGCTAAGACATGAATATTATTCCATTTCTTCAGAGAATAATTGTCATGCAACAGCCTCCTGAGATGTGTAGTCACTTGGTAGCTAAATGGACTTCCCTCAGTACCTGATTTGGGCTTAAGAAAGGATAGAAATAGTCCTGCTTTTATTTTTTTTCCACTTGATTTAGAAGGAAAACTGAATTTTTCTTCCACAGATCAGCATGCTAAATTTCCTAAGACCATCGACTAGGTTCTCACATTGTTGGGGATATGTTTTTATGAAAGTATATCATAGAAGAACACCTTCCAGAATCTCTCATGGTACTGGTGACTATATTCTTCTGCTTTTTCTGCACCATGCACATTGTAAGTGCTCGCAATAATTATGAGCATACCATGGATAAAGGCATAATTTGTTTAACTGCATAACATAATACCAGTCATAATTTTTTGACAGTTGCTTACATTGCAATACCATCGGTTACTTGCATATTGGTTAAAAAAGTATAAGCTGCTTAAGTCTGTGGTGCTCAGCATTTTGGCCGGCGGGTTGGATGGGCAGTTCCCTATCCCTGTGTGGGCCGGATCTGGCAGGGCCCATCTGACCATACAGAGGTGGGATGGGACAGCCTGGCCCCAATCCAGCTGCATGGTAGAAGAGGATTTGGTCTGGCCCTGCAGGGGGGAGGGGTATGGCCTGGCCCCATCCCAGCTGGGTGTAGGCAAGGGGGCATGGCCCAGCACCAGCCTGGCCAGGTGGAGGGAAGGGGGCATGGGCTAGCCCCACAGGGAAGGCAAAAGGGGCATGGCCCAGCTTGGCAGGGAGAAGGGGGTGCAGCCTGGCCTCATCCCACCTGCGTGGAGGGAAGGGGGCATGGCCTGTCTGCTCTGGCTGTGTTGGGGCTGGGGGGAGCAGACCTGCCCCATGAGGCTTGAAGTTTTGGCAGCAGAGGGGCATGGCAATACTGCCTCTGCCCCCCACCCTCCTCTACCACCAAATTCCCCAGCCTGTGGGAAACCCCACAAGCCAGATTCCAAGGCTCCGCAGGCTGCCTTTGGCTGATGGGCCACAGGTCGAGCACCCCTGCGTTTAATGGATAGCAGCTTTCAGCCCCATTTTCTACAGTGTAATTGTACTCTAACTGGCCTCAGAAACCATGAAGGGGAAGCAGCTGTCAAAGAGCTGCTGTTAGAAGCCTTGAAATTGGTTGGAACTATTCAAGGCTTGGAGCTGCTTTCTCCCCACCTTTCTCCCAGCAGCCCTGAAACTGGTTATTAGAAGCTTTGAAAATAACAGGAACTAGTTGTCTTCAAGGTTGCTAATACCACAGCACTGACAATACTGTGTATTTCATGAACATGGCTTATGTTAAGTTCACAAAAGTATATATACTCCAAGTCAGTCCCTATGCCCTGCACTTAAACGGAGTACATGGTAGATCCACTGTACAATCATTATATAGGCATTATTACACATCATGTCTATATAACCCAGTATCTTTTTCTTTTAATGTTACCGATCTGGGGACTGCCACTTGCTTTCGGTAATATATTGAGCTGAATTAGTACCAGAGAGATGATACTTTTGAGAGGTGAAGCTCCAGGGAGAAGGTGAAGGATGGCAACAGATGGTAAATGAAGGAGACAACATCTTTAAGCACCTTTTGCTGAGTCTCACTATGCTTATCTGACTATATAAATAGTATATCTAATTGTCTGTCTCAGATTAAATACTTTTTTTTATATTACAATTAAAATTAAACCATGACTGTGGCTGAAAAACATACAAATGTGCTAGATTACTTAAATTTTTTGGTAACAGAAAGTCTTTAAGGAAGGATTGAAATGCTACTTTTTAAGAATAATTCTGTGGGTTCAGCACAGTAGTTCTCAACCTTTTTAGTCTCAAGGCACCCCTTGGAAAATGCCAGCCCTTAGTTTTCACTTATTTTTTGACTACACAGTAATAATAGTCGTTCTTCTGTTGCAAAGAACTCAGAAAGAGTACAGGAGTTCAGAAGGTTTTTTGACACTAGGGATTCCTATTTGAAATCTCTGGGTTTATCTTGGAAATCCTGTATAAGTGTTTGCATACCTAACAGTGCATATGTTGTGGGGTGCACCACAGCACCCTTAAAAGGATCTTGTAGTGCTCTGGTTGATAATCCACTGGTATAGCATAATCCTGCTGCTCTGTTGCAAGAAAAGATGAAGTCAAGTGCATCAAGTAAAACAAATTAGTCTACTTTCTAAAGTTATATCATATGATCAAAGATGCATTTACTTTGAAACAAGTCCTAGAGAGTGTTGATTATTACAGCACAGGAGTTCAACCACTACACAACATAGCAAGCTGCTCCAGAAGAACCAAGAAAAGAGCGAAGCTTTGAAAAACAAATTCAGAATTGTTTCTGGTGAGTGTTTTTCCTTGTATCTGCTGACTAGAGATGAGAAGGAAGAGGGTTTATTGAGTCTCTATTGATCACAGTCCTACTCCAAAATACAGGAAGCAAACAAACATCTTGCCACTACAAACAGGAAAAAAGATCACAACTAGAAATGCTTAGAGCTCAATTGGATTCTAGCTATTTCCCGGGATGCTAGTGTTTGTGTTTCCTGGATTTGCTTTGCAGTTCTCTGTGGGCAGGAAGTCAGTGCATTTGCTGAATACTTAAACCCTGTGATCCAGGAAATAATAGCTGTAGCAGCCAAAGGACATCATCTAAGGGAGAAAAGACATAAGCAAATAACAGACCAAACAGATCTGATCCTTGGTGTGGGAAGAAATAGTTCTCTGTCACGCTACCTCTTTCTGTGAAATTGTTGAAATATGTGAGGTTTGTGCATCAGTATAATTGCTCTGACTTTTGGATCTACGTGGGCTTCTGCTGAAATTCAGTGATTCTGGTATCAATAGGAAAAATATGTTGTTCAAAATCAGGGGTTGTCAACAAGGGGCACCCCGGGGGGTACTTGGGAAGGCCCTAGGGGGTATGCGCGGGCGGGTGGGGATGGAGCATCACCCCCAACACCCTGTGCCGCCGCCTCCTAGGAGCTGGGCTGGGGGGTGGGAAGCTTGTTACCCATCACCCCATGCTGCTGCTGCTCCCCATATGGCCACCGCTCCCCCCAGGTCTGGCTGCATGCCACTCCCCTCTCCACATCCAGTTGTGCACCACCCTTCCCCCCCATCCGCATCTGGCCACCAGGGGTACACTGATTTAAAAAGGTTGAAAACCCCTGATCTAAATGATGCCACAGTGGTGTTTAGCCAGAGCTGTCACAGGCTAATTGCAAATCCCCACAGTCTACATGAAGAAAGAACATACACAATGAAACTAAAGGCAGTCTTGATTTTTGGCGTGGACCCTTCAAAATAATAAAATTGTTCATTGTGCAGGTTTGCCAGTCCCATGTGTTGAAAAAGTTCTGAGTCACACTCCAAAAAATCATAAGGTTTAAAATTCCCAAAGTCCTATTTAGTGCCTGCCGCCTGATATTTTTTTGTTTCAACTTTGAGGAAAGTTGCACACGTGTGACCATCTCAGGTTCTGCATTCAGTGTTAAATACACACTGGCCGAGCAGTGGGCATG
>NW_017728927.1:14372343-14394411 GCF_001723895.1 Crocodylus porosus
AGTCAGGATAAGCAGCTGCTGCATCACATTCTCTCTCAGTTCTCTAACAGGGACTTCTGTCACTCGCTTGTCTGCTATGTTCCCATTCTCCAATATTTTCCTTGTCCGTCCGTTCCCCCCCCACCATGTCTAACCTGTCACTATCTCCCTGTCTGCTCTTCCACTGCTTTTGGCTCCCTCCTTGTTTCTGTGCCTTCCTTCTGCTCCTCTGTCATTTTCCTTTTCCCACCTACAATAATATTCTTCTGCACCCAGCAGTCTCTCCTCCTCACACATCCTTGCAATGACCTTAGTTGTTCTTTTCTTCCCCTCCCAAATTCTTCTGACTCTGTCATAGTTTCTTGTCATCTTTGTTGCCAACACATTTTCTCCACTGCTGCTTTAGTCTGGTTTTCCTGTCTCCTGACTGAGTTTTTTTGTAAAATCCGGTCCTGCGCAACTCACGTCAATGGGACTTTTGCCATTGACTTTGGTATGAACAGAATCAGACCCAGGATGACTACAGTATCGTCAGCTCTCCTGAAAGTAGCCTGGTTGCAGCCCATTTGGAAATTGTGGGAAATTACTTCCACCTTTTTTGGGAGCAACCTGTGGCCATCTCCTACTGACATAATGGGATATGGTGGCCGTTTTGGATAAGGGCTGGACTTTGGTAATTGAAAGCACAAATCTTTTTGATTTATGAGAACCTTTAAAAGCCACCGAGTACTATGAGAGTTGTGATAACATCATCAGATACGTCAGCTCTAAGCTTGCCACCTCCCATTCAAGACAGAAGTTATATGCTAGCATTACCCATGTTGAATATCATACAAATAAGTGACAACGCCTTGTTCATATCAGTATTAATCATAACTTGTTAAAATCTTGTTTTGTTTTGTTTTAAAACAGGCTGCCTAGAAACAAAGATTGTGTTTACAAAGATTGCTTTATTTGCATGATCTGCTTTGGCGAAGAAAGCATACTAAATCTATTGATAGCTTCAGCATATTTCTTATGCTGCTCCAGAAATTCTGTGGTAATATCGGTCATTTTAATTATATATATTACATGTTGATGTAGGTGTAGGGAAGCAGGGGAACTCTGTAATGGCATTGAGTTTTAAGGCATAAAGAAAGCTTAAACAGACCTACAACTGCTTAACATATGCCCTCTGTCTGAACTCATTTTATCACTTGATATCTTACTTTTCATTGCATAAAAAGTTGGTGCAATGGATGGTTTCAGTCCTGCTGTACCTGTCAGAAGTTGCTATAAGGTTTCCAGGATATAGAAAACCAAAATTTAAAAGCATAAAAAATCCTGACTTTCAATTCATTAAAGCTTACTTGAAGCATCGCATTTTGTTGCTGGGGTTAGTGGTTTTCTGGTTTTCTAAGCAGCAACTGCTGAGTGATTTAGAGTACATATTTGCTTCTGAGTTTGGATTTCATTTTCAAAACCATTTAGAGTTATAAAACTGTCAACTTAAGAACAGTTTATATGCTTTGTTAGGGAAGGCCTCATCTATACGAAGTTTGTATCCTTCTCTTCATTTTGGACTGCCTTTATTTTTTCCAGCCCCTACTGCCTTCCTTTTTGTAGTTGACTATCACTATAATATTACCACTCCTGTAAGTCACACACTTTCTCTGAGATTATCATCATCAAAGCTGCTCCTTAGGTTAACCAGTATGTAAAGAGAGGTAATAGAAAACACACTGAACCCTTTTTCTTTACCCTGTCCTGAACTCAGCCTCTGTGTGTGGCTGCAGAAAGCTTCGCTTTTTGCTTTTGCTCAGGGAAAACACTTGAAATGTCAGTGTGCTTAATTTTATCTAATCTATCTTGTCTCTCTGTTTTCAAGTCACAAACTCAGAGATCAAAAAGAATAGATTAGAAATATTAGATACAGTTAAGCACATCTTGGACCTTTCAAAAAGTTTATTTGGCATGAACAATAGGATGTACATCGTAATCTTTTGGGTCCTAGACATCGAGCCTTTGATTCCTACCCTATCAGCCTGACGTTCCAGCTGGTTTTCTGTCCACCTCATGGTCCATTCATCCAGCCCGTACTTCCTTAGCTTGCTTGTGAGAATGCTGTGGGAGCCAGTATCAAAAGCCTTGCTAAAATCAAGGTACACTGCATCCAGCCATCTCCCCACATCCGCACAGCCAGCCAACTCATCCTAGAAGGCAATCAGGTTGGTCAGACATGACTTGCCCCTGGACCATGCCAACTGTTCGTAATCACTTTTTTATCCTTCAAGTGCTTAGAAATGGATTCCTTAAGGATCTGCTCCATGATTTTTCCAGGAACTGAGGTGGGGCTGACTGGTCTGGAGTTCTCTGGATCCTCCTTCTTCCCTTTCTTAAGTATGGACACTATGTTTGCCCTTTTCCAATCATCCGGGACCTGTCCTGATTGCCATCAGTTTTCAGAGATGACGGCCAGCAGTTCTGCAGTCACATCAGCCAACTCCCTCATCACCCTCAGATGCATCCCATCTGGTCCCATGGAGTTGCACACATCCAACTTTTCTAAGTAGTTCCTAACCTGTCCTTTCAGCCTTAAGGGCTACTCACCTCCTCCCCAAACAGTACTGCCTGGGAGCTGACCTTACCTGTGAAGATTGAGGCAAAAAAGGCACTGAGCTCTTCAGCCTTTTCTGCATTCTCTGTCACAAGGTTGCCTCCCCCATTCAATAAGGGACCCACACTTTCCCTGATCCTCCTCTTACTGTTGACATACTTGTAGGAAACCTGTCACATCCCTTGCTAGCTACAACTGCAATTTTGCTGTGGCCTTCCTGACTTCATCCCTGTATGCCCAAGCAATGCTCTTATATTCTTCCGTAGTTTTCCCGACATCTCTGCTCTTGATTTCTGAGAGGAGATAAGTCACAAAAAGTGGGCATATGCTCCTTCTCCCAGGAGAAACTCTCCCAGGAGCAATTTCTGTCTGGTTGTGCTTGACTTATTTTTTTTCTTGGCGCACACATCTTTGTTCCAGGAGAAAAGCTGGAACATCTGCATGCTTGTGGTTTCTACTGGGAGAGCAGTGGTTCTCAGAGTAGAAACTAAATAATCTCTGTCTCTTCTGTATTTGTATGTTGCCCAGCTGGGAGGGCCTCCATTTGTATTATTTGGGAACAACTGCATACCATGTTATCAGCTTGGCAGAGAGAGCCTTGTGAACTAAGTCACAATCCTTTGGCACTGATCACAGGCTTCTGCAAGGTAGATAATTTCTACTGGCAATTTTGGTTTAGCAGGACACTCTCATATTGATAGAACTGCCTTGTAGAGGACCCTCTTTACTTCTCAGCCTTTACAACAAACAGAGCAAATGCAACAAAGTGTGCCAAATCTTCTTGCTAAAGCTGATGACTTAATCACCTCCCTTGTTGGCTTTGCACTTTGAAGCCCAGGGGCTGTGCTATGGACTCTTGGAGCAGCTGGTTGATGCTACTCCTGGCAGTCCTGATATATACTCCAGTGTAGTATATCTGTGCATATGAGCAGAAGTATCAAAGACAAACAAGTTGACTACCAACAACAACCTGGTTGGGACCCATACATGAAGACAAATGCTAATGATGAGCAGCTCACTGTAGATAAGCTCTAACTTGCTTTGCCTGATCTCCCCATTAACTCTGGCCCATTCATTGTGGATGAATCGCACAAGATGTTGAACAGAAGAAAATATAGAAAGCCCCACCCCTGCATTGTCTCCAGCTTGACACTGAGACCTTGCAGCATGGCAGTTGCATAAAATATAAATAATCGTGATATAGAAATAGAATAACTACTCAGCACATGTTGAAGAAAAATGTAAGTTTACATGGTATTACTGTATTATATTGAGAGCTGAATGCAGGACCAGAAGCCAAGAAATCACAAGGTCCAGTGTATTAGAACTGCTAAAATGAGTCATACTTCCTGACATGACATTTACAATTAGGGTACTAATACTTGATTACCAGATTAGTGTCTTATTATATAGTTGAATCCCATGTCCCATTATAGTTACACCTGGGTAGATTTATACAAAAACATTGTGAATGTGTTCCAGAACTGGGCAGGGACTTAGTTATGCTGTTTTTTGTGACTTACTGAGTTAGAGGTGCAGTCCCTTGATTGTTCCCTGTTATCATTGTTTATCTACTAGTTCATAAATAACGAACAAGACATCAAAACTTCCCAAATGATTTCTAACTTCTAAGAGTTTATGACTAAAATAAGTGCTTGAAAGTGACAGCAGATTTTATAGAAAGGTCAAAGTTAAAGGCTGGTAATTTTATTTAAAGATCTTGAGAAGAAAGGCAACATTGGGAGGTAAAATGTCTTTCCCATCTTAAAAAAAGCCAAAACAAAACAAACACCTCTGACCTCTTGTGTTTCCAGCTTCTGCCACACTCCTTTCTCCCCTTGATCTCATTAAATATACTATCTGCATCACTGTCTGGAGTTCATCTCTTTTAGTTTCATCCTAGGTCCTCTCTATCCTAACTTCCACTCCCTGCACTCCATTGAAAAGCTCTTGTTAAGAGGTGTTCAGAAAATCTTTTCAGTGGGATGCTTTTCCATTGAAGAAAATACAGCTTAGTTCAGAATGTTTGGATAATGTGTTGATGTGATAGAAATCCAAACAGAAAGGTAATGAAATGTTTCATTTTGATAACATCAAAGAACTCCGTTTTGATAGGGTAAAAATATTGCCTTTCAACTTCATTGTTGGATTTCATTTTGTTCAAGCTTTTTTATTCATAGATTCATGTATGTAAGGCTGGAAGGGACCTTACAAGATCATCAGGTCCAGGCCCCTGCACCAGGCAGGAAAGACAACGGGGGTCAGGTGACCCCAGCAAGGTGACTATCCAGTCTCCTCTTAAAGATTTCCAGGGTAGACGACTGTACCACCTCTGGAGGGAGCGTATTCCACAGTCTGGACACTCTAACGCTGAAGAAGTTTTTCCTAGTGTTGAGCCTGAAACAGCTTGATATTATTTTATTTCAGTAGTATTTATCTGTAATATTTACTGTTTATAATATTATAACTGTCCAACATTACTGAAGCAAATCATTCTAAATTGGAAGTCTTCAAAATATCCAGTCTGTGAAAAACATATTTGAAATTTTGATTGTTCCGTCTTCTTTAGAGTGAAAACAAATTTTGAATGTAGAATATCCCTTGGGATGGACGTTCCATTTCCTAATGAGCTCTTAGAAAAGGTCTCTCCTTAGTCAAGACTTTGGTGTCTTCTTCATGGCCACAGCTGAGAACCAGTACTTCTTCCTTGTTCTTGACCCTCTATCTTCCTCTGAAACAATTGAGTGAGCTCTTCTTTTGTTATCTTCTTGTCCCTCTGCTGTCATGACTATCTCCATCTGGTTGTCCTCTTTCTTCTCCAGGCACTCCTACAGTTTGTTGTATGGAGGATTCTTCTCAGCATGTTTCCCCCAATTTGTAGTGGAGGCTTACCAGGACCTCCTCCTTGATTTGTGCCTGTTCCTTTACATCATCTGAGCACTCTGTCTGGCAGACACAAATTGAACCATCTGCAAAGATCTTTGCTTGTCACTTTGTCCACGTTACCTCTATCTTTCCACCCATTCACTGGCTCCTTCTTTTTAATTTTTTTAAAATCTTTTTTCCAGAGTCTCAAACTACTTTCTCTTAGCTTTCAAGCTCTTCATAGCCTCTCACCCCAACTGACATTTCTTCATATGCTGCTGAAATACAGATTCTTGCCTCCTTTCTTGTCTCTTTTCTTTCAGCATTACCAGAATTCATTTTTTATTTGTTAGCATTTCAAACAAGATGTATCCTTTCTCTCATGCTTAAGTGGAGTAGCGTGTAAAACTCAGCAAGGTTACCTCATTGTCTGTTTTCATATCCATACTTGAAACTTTCCTTTAAAATGATGGCTACAAATAACTTGATGATAAATGAACACCTAGAGCTGGATCAACATCCAGGGTGAGGCTCCATGTTGAATATTTCCCATACCTTGAAAGCCATCTCTCACAGAAGGCTGACATCAGTGAAGAAATCCAACTTCACCTCAAATATTCAGCTTTTGGATGCCTGAAGAAACGGGTGTTTGAAGATTGCAACATCAAACCCAAAACAAAGCATATGGAGCTGAGATGACATACAGGAGACATCTAAAGTTGTTGGAGAAGTACCATCAATGCTTCCTGCAGAAGTTCCTCCAAATCCAGTAGCAACATTAGCATCAGATGTACCAACATTAGCATCTCCTGCAAGCAAACACCACAGGTATCCAGGCAACAATCATCCAAAATCAACTTCATTGGGATGGCTGTGTCATCCAGATGTCCAAGTCCAGACTCCCAAAACAAGTTTTATTCTCCCAGCTCAGCCAAGATGTATGTATGCTCAAGAAGAGGGCAGAGAATGAGCTTCAGGGATGTCCTCAAGGCTAACTTTAAAAAAAAAATGCAACATTGATGTGATCTCATGGAAGACTATTGCCCAGGCCTGCTCCTTATAGAGGAAGAGTCTGCTGCAGGGATCTCAGTACTTTGAAACTTCAAGACAACAACAGGAGGTGGAAAAGCAAGAGCAGCAGAAACAGAGTGTCATGGAACAAATGAAGGATCCAGTGCCACGCAGCCCACATGGAAATGCATGTCCAAGCTACAGTAGTCGATTGATCCCAGATAGGCCTCATCAGCCATCTCTGGATACACAGATAAGATAGTCATGGAAGACAATCATGCTTGACTGTGAGGGATTGCCAAAAAGAATAAGAGAAATAAACACCACTCTCTATTGTGCCGGTCAGTGCTGATTGATTTTATTTGTAGTTGATTTTATTTGTAGTTCTCTTGTCATTCTTTCAGTATCTTCCTACTGCACCCTGTTTTATTCTTGGATTGGTGTCCTTGAGCAGTGCCCATGTCTTTGTTACCGGGGTGTAGGTTGCAGCCGTGTTGGTCTAAGGACACAGGCAGACAAGGTTCTTGGGGTGAATCTGATATCTTTTATTAGAGCAACTTAAATAGTTGGGACCTGAGAGCTTGCCTAAACAATTTTTTTCCCAACTATTTAAGTTGGTCTAATAAAAGATATCAGATTCACCCAAAGAACCTTGTCTGCCCATATCTTTGTTTTGTGTTTGTACAATAATTAGAAGACTAGGCCTAGCCCAGGTTTCTGCATGCTGTCTTAATGTCATTAGTAAGTAATCAGATGAAAATTATGAAAATTTACACTTCTTTCCCTCAAGCAGTAGTTGTTTTTTCAGGGATTTATTTGAATGATGTTATAGCTAATGTGAGAGAAGAGTTTTTAAAAGTCCCTAACAAAGTTATAAAGATTAATTTATGGAAATGAGATGCCCCAGACTGAAATCAGACCACAGCTTCCAGACCTGGAAATTCAGTGATAATACTTGCATTTTTGTCAAACAGAAATGTGCAGGATAGATATTGGTTGTTGAAGTGTGGGAGTTGTTTGAGTCAAATTTGTTTTCATAATAACTGGAAAAGACTTGACTGTCTTAGGATTTGTCTTTTTTTTTTAAGCCTTGCTTTGTATGCCAGTTGCATTTAAAATTATCTACTTCAGTGTGGTCTGTTGAAACACAAGCAAGTTTTATGAAGTATTTTTGCTAAACAGACGACAGGTTTTAATTTGGGGTCTTAAATCATAATTGGTTTTCGATTTTCTGCTCTGCCTCACAGAAACATAATGAAGGTACACCTGATGCTATAAAAAACAGATGTCATTTTAATGTTCCCGGACTGTGCGGGGAAGCCTTGAGAGTTCACAAGTTGCTATCACAGGCACGTACTTATCGTGGGGCAAAAAATAAAGCAGGAAATATGTAAAGACTTGAGAGAGAAATCAGTTGCTTGGGAACAGATAACATTCGCTAATTTTAGTACCTTTTCTGTTACTGAAAACAGATATTTTTTTTCCTGAGGAACTTCTGGAGGAACTTCCCTTATAGGTAAAGGACAGCATACCAGAGCAAGCATGTTCAAATTGTGTGTGGAGGACTTCTTGAGGCCATGCTATTGTCAATGCAGTGTCGTAGGAGGTTGGCTTCTCTTACTGGTGCAAGAAAGGACTACTGCTGCTGTATGCATAGGGATCGACGTCCCGACATGGGTAGGATCCTCTTTTTGGAACCAGAACAGTTAAAGCAGTCTAGTATTCAGCTATAGACTGGCTACTGATCATTCTTTTATACACTTTAACTATTAGCAGTTGGTAATTGTGAATTGTATGAGAGAACAGGAAGTCTGGAGAAAATCAGAAAACCTAACTGAATTGTCAGTATAGACTTTCTGAAGTCTTGGTCAAATACTGTATTCCATTAGGACAAAATTTCCGGAAATGGCAGAAACATGAACTGTGCATAAAACATAAGTAGAAGTTGTTATTGCATTTTTTCTTTGAGTAGAATGAACTTGTCTCGAGGTGTCCCTACTAAAACCTGTGGAAGGTACGTGCATTTGGAAGAACAATGTATACACAGAAGGTGATTAACAGAGTCTAAATCTGTAGGTGTTAAAAGCAATAGATAATCAGGTCCTTTGTGTTCCAGCTGATGGTGTGCACAACTTATATTAGGAATGTTGGATCGTGAAATGGAAGTATATAGAACAAATTAATTGTGCTAAAGAAATTAATCGCATGTAAATTAAAGCTGCTCACACTGTTTGCTTTCTTGAATCCCTCCTTGTGGATCTTGGCCAGGCTAAATTGAGGTGTATGTGAAAGATCCATATAATAAAGTAATTATAGGGAAAATGGTGGAATATTTAACTGGTTATTTAAAGGTTCCTAATATATCAAATCATAAAGGTCCTGGTTCTGTCAAATTAGTAATTTGTCACTCTCCAGGTAGGTAATCCTTTCTCTTAATTTAGCTGGAAGGATGTACAGTTAGAGGGATGAAAGTAGAGAATGAATCCCAGAACATTAATTTCTCCTAGTTATATATTCTATTGAATTCTGTAGCTGAGACTAATGAGGACAGGCTGGTAATTAAGTAGATATTAAAAAAAAGTAATATATGCACAGAAGTGAAGCTCATTGCCTCTAATAACAAGAATTTATTTCTCTCACTAAGTAAACCATAAGGAATCTGGATATAACAGTTGCAGAAGACTATCCTGCCTTTAAAAAAAAGCCCATAGTTTTTAACAATTGCTGAGCCTCCTCCCTGCATTCATCTTGTTAATAGGTAGAAGGCAAACATGGCCTTCTACCATACAAAGAATAACCTTTTTAATTACTGAGAGATTATAAATGAAAGGTAAACTATAAGGAAGCAATCAGTTGGTCTGAGAGACTGTCACTTTTATATTGCTACACTGGACAAACTGATTGCACTCAATTAAATCCATCTGATACCATCCATGTATCCAGGAGTGTTGAAAAGGAGATCTTCAGAGGCTTTACAGTATTCAAAAAGTGTCAGATCACTGTTCATCTGAGAAAGGTGGAAGCATCCCTTCTCCTCCAAAAAGATAATATTTCAGCCAAGTCTGATTATGCAGTTGCTGAGTCAATGAAGTAGTTAGATCCCAAAGGTTACGGTCCTTTATGAGAGATCTCACTCAAGTGGGTTTTTTACTCCATATCTGCTGCTTCATAACAACGTTGGTACATGAGATTAGAATAAAATGATCACCTGCTTCTTCCTTCCATCTCCTCCAAAATTATTGATCTAGTCTGCTGGTCGATACAGAGTGTTATAATATTTTTAAAACATTGCTTTTACTGACATGTTGTGCGAAGAGGATATCTGGGAACTTTTTGTGATGGCCACAACAGCACCTGTAATTGGGAACTATATACAGTATTTCTGATAATGCGGCAGTTCCGGGGCAGTAGAACTATGAGAATCACAGGTATCCAGAAGTTATATTCTGTATCTGCTGCAGTAGGGAGAAGGTTTATTTCAATCCCAGACCTGCTTTGACAATGAGCATGGCACATTGGCAAATTGGATGAGCATGGCAAATTGGAACCACTAGAAGTGGACTGTTACTATGGAGTGAATTGTCCTTGATACCTTTGCTGGGATTGGAAATCCATATAAAATTTAATGTTTTGGTGTTGTGTTTCTCCTCAGTCAAGACCTACCTTCTTTAGCTGGAAGTTACCTGAGTTTTTTTATATGCCATGGAAATGAAGTGTGTTGTATAAGGAAGTCTGTCTGTAGCCATGTTATGGAAGCTGGTATGGCTAAACCTTTGTTGCCAAGGACGCCCACATTCCCTATATGTCCTATTTTGGAGAGTTTGGTAGGATTTACATGTTGCATAGGCCTCTCGGCATAGCAATGCAGTTTGCTGTAGAAGCAGGAAGAGAGGGGGCTACTTGATTTAGCGTGGGAGTGACTACAATGTCCCCTAAAAGTAGGTGGTGTTTTTTTGTGAAAAGAGCTTATGAAGGTAGTGGACAAAACACGAGAAACTTTTCTGAGAAGGCAAGGAAAGAAAGAGTAGAACTTGTAGTATTGTGCAGTAAGTTAGAAAAATACTGTGTCAGTACCTGTTTTGAATTGTAACCACATTTGTCACATTACTGCATTTACCCAAATCCAAGACGACCCTGAATTTAAGACAATCCCTCAATCATTAGATTCTATATATGGAGAATTTATACATTTGTTATAATTTTCTATGTACAGAAACTAATTATTGGAAGGTCATCTTAAATTTGTTCCCACTGCTGCAGCAGGGAAAGCAGTGGTAATGAGGCAGCTGGGGGCGCAAGGTAGGATGGCAGGGAGTGGGGGAGGCAATAAGGGACCAAGCAGTGGGGGGAGTAAGTGGTAAGGGAGCAGGCAGCTTGGAAGTGGGGGGCAGGCAGCTTTCCCTCTGCTGCCTCCCCCCCACCCCACTTGCCCTCCCGTTATGCCTGGCATCTTGCAGCCTTGAGCCCCCTTTTTACCCCCCTTGCTGAGCCAGCACTGCTGCTACAGGGCCAGGTTGGGGCCGTGCTCTGTGCCCCACGCTGGAGCAGGGACAGAGCCTGCTGGCATGGAATAAGAGTGGAAGCGCTGAAGCTGCGGGGGGAGTGGGCTGCACAGATAGTGTCGGGGAGAGATGGAGGAGGAGGAGAGAGGTCCAGAGGCAGTAGGGGAGGAGGCGGGCAGCAGCTGCAGCTCTGGCCCCAAACCAGGGTCGAGGCCACAGCCAAGCTTCAGCAGCTACCACTTCTCCCCCTACCCCTTCCCCCACTGCCTCCTACTTGACTCCTAAAGAATAGACTTTTCCCACCCATATGAAATGAAGGGGAAAAAAACTTGTCTTGAAATCGGATAAGTACCATACTTCTACTTGGATGTTTACCAAATGCCTCACCAATATCTCTTTTGTACAAAGTGTCCAAGATTGGACCAATAAAAATAACTTATAAACTATTACTACCTCTTACATTATTACCTAGTTGTTTGGGTTTTTTTCCCCCAATTGATAAAAATACATGCTTTTAAAAACATTTAAAAAGAGATTGATTTGTGCAAAAATAATCCATCAATTCATGCCTGAAAACTTTATTCAGCTTTATGGGTAGGTAACTTGCAAGATCAGCGTACTTTGCATTTCCAGGTAATGGAAATAGCAACGTAGCTGTAAAAGGGCGGATTTCCAAAGCGGCAACAATGGAAGCACCTGCACAAATGTGTATGCACCTGTTGGACATAAAAACCCCTGCAACTGTGCAAGCAAATCTTTACATATAATTGCCTGGTTTTTATGCAAGTAATGTGGCTGGGGCCTAAGCCTGAGCTAATTCACTTTTATGAAAGTGATGCTTCAATGCAGGAAGTCAGAGATTTATATTTAAAGATAATTGTACTAGGGGAATGAGTCCATTGCACAGCTCTCCAAATAATCACCCAGGAGGGGGAAGGGGTTGGTTTTTGTTTGTTTGTTGATAAAATTAAGACAATTTTAAAAATCAAGTCTTTGTCAGTAGCTTCCCACACTTAGGATGAACCTCTTCTCACCATAAGTTAGGAAGGTATTATTCCTTAAATCTCATGTCAGTATAAATGAGGTTTCCCATTTCAAAGGCACAGATAGGGAGCTCTAGGGGGTCTCTGCTTCCCACAATTTTTAGCCTCCCTCCACAACTCGGGTTCAGAAGTACAGATATTGAACTAGCCGCCACAGACCATCATAGAGTGGTCCTGAAAGCATTGCATGGGGTTCCTTCCCTATCCTCCTTCCAGGCATTCAGCGTATACGTTGCTATCAACAAGTGCTTGCCAGCACGTACAAGTGCGGTGCTTATGCTCAAAAGGCACCCATACATCACATTCATATGATAGCTGGAGTCCTGTGAAGGAAGATGAACCACTCAGCTTGCTTGCTGGGGGCAAGATTTGGCCCTTGGTATCTTATTAAAGTGTAAATAAATAATTGAAATCCTATGGATTTGCTGTCCACTCCACTTTCTGCTAGAATCTCCCTATGAAGTGTGTTTTCTATAGTCTAATGAATGAATGTTTAAGAACAGAGTAAAATTGTTACAATATGCATACCAAGAATAACATAACAAGATGTTATTTTTAAACAATGTGCCAAAAAAGACCCCCAAAAAATCCATCTGGGCTGCAACAACAAATAATTGAGAAGTGCCTGTAAAAGTTATGTGTATATTTTTATATCAATTGAGCCTAGCCAGCATATATACAATTCCTAGAATTTATGGTTTAAGCCAGCCTGCAGAGCTCAGTGTAGGTCTGTAGTATATGTAGCTGCTATGGTGATTTGAATAAAATAAATAAAACAGATAAATATGTAGCATATTAGAAATTCATTACTGGCAGTCTTTCAAATGCAGCTCAGCTTCAACGTGTGGCCTCTGTAATGTTTCATAATGAAAATAGCAAAACGGACCTCCTAGAACATGGAACAGGCTTTTTGGAGGGGGGGAGGTTATGTAATGGCCTGACTCTGCCTTGTCAATAAGCACAGTTCAGCATACTGGAAAAAAGTCAGATATGCACGTTCCGCAAATCCTTGACATGTCTCAGTGAAGACGAGTGATCTGGCAGAAGTCTAACATGGGATATTAAACATGGTGTATCTTTAAATAATCAGTCTCCTAAGAGTTAATAATAAGAAGGAAATTACAACTTTATGTAGCAACTAAAGTAGAAAAGAACATTGCTGATTTGACACTTAAGAGCCCAAATAATTAAAAACAGGGTGCATCTTACCAAATCCTTTACTTCTGATCCGGTTCTCTGCATTGACTCTGTATTTTCTAACGTTGTGACCACTTTAGGAGGCAGATAGTCCTTGTCTTACCCTTTTGAATGCAGTCTCTTCCACAGTTTCAGAAGTCTCCGCAACAGTGGTTGACATCCTCCCCAGTATGCCTGGCTCTTGCTGAATAAGATCCCCTGTTTTCTTTCCTCTTTCTCCTCTTAACATTCTTCCCCTGCAAAATTCATCCCTTTTCTGAAATGTCAGAGGTTGCACTTGTCTGTAGTTCTTCCAGGCAGGACTGAAAGGAACCCCCCACCCCTTTTATTCCTTTAGCCCCGCAAGACAGTGGAAGGAGCCTGGTCAGCAGAAGGAAAAATGAAAAAGCTACCTTTCCTCCACCCTCATCAAACTCTTCTGAGGGTTGGAAGTGAAGCAGTTTGTCAGGCTGATCTTCAAAGTTGTACTTTAGAGGGGAGGAAGAAAGTGGAAAGCAGACTGAAGGCTAGAGGAGAGGTTTCTCTCCTCCCCCCCTGGGCCCCTTGTCGGCTGTTTTTATTGATTTCAATCACTGGAGGCTTGAGCTCTCCGGAGAAACACTGTGTAATGTGTTCTTTCCTGGCTTTCATTAAAGAAACTCAATGCAGTGCGGTCACGCTGCCGAGCCTGCCTGGCAACCTGCCTACTCCGCGCGGGCCTTTCATTGGAGGCAGCGAGCTCTTGGGTTTGTCTCCAGCGAGGATTTCAAACCATCTCCGTCTGCCTCTACCTTCCCTAACCCTCCAGCCCTTCCAAACTCGGGGGCATTTTCTCTGTCCCTTAAAAGGGACGCCTTTGCCACTGCGGCTATAAGGTCTGTATCCTCTGGTGTCTGTTCAATGTGCCCTTAACAATCTTGGAAACCTTCTGTTCATTTATTCTGAGGGGAAGGGTGGCAGCACTTTTATAATAAACTGAAGTACATAGAAGGAGGTAAAAGTGATTTCTTCACTTTTCTAACCCTGTTCTGTCTTCTGCTGCATATGCTCTTTCACCTGATTGATTGGTACAGTTTAGAGGGGCTGGACCTGATGATCTGTAAGGTCCCTTCCAGCCCCTAACAACAATGAAACTATGAAACCAGGGACAGGGGATAAGTGAAGCAGGATGGCAGATGCATGCATACATACATACACATTCCTTTTCGTGCTGCAGAGACAGGCTGAGCAGAATGACATTGGCAGGACTGCATAGGCTGGGAGGGTGTCAGTCAGGATAATGACACCCAAGGATAACTGAAAGTCGTTGAGATGAAATACAGACTTAGTTTCTGAACTGGATCTGTTATCATACATATAATTTTACAGGGATACGTATTTTAGAAAGTGGAATTTAACTAACGTAATAGTTTCTGTAAATATTTTCCTTCTGTATGCACTTAAACTCTTCCATTTAATTTAAATTTACTGAATTGTTTACTTTTCCCTTGTTCAGTAATTCTTACTGTTAACATGTTACGTATTCTGCAGAAGCATGTGTGTACATGGATGAAATAGTAGAAGGACCCGACAGCTTTTAGTTGACTGCAGACTTATGCCAGTAAAGTTGCATGCATCCCAAATCAAAATGTAATTGCAGTTGGTAACCGACACATGTATTTCTTAAACAGATACAGTATCTCTCCATGGGTCACATGCACTTTTTTCCCATTTACACATATACAATAGCAGAAAGAATCCTTTCCTGGATCAGAAAGATACAAAAGCTTGTTCTCATTTAAATCTGGCTTTCTGCAGAACTTGTCTGAGGTTTTTCTGCATCAGTTGTGTCTATAGAAACCTTTCCAAATCGGCTTATTGTAATTTTTCCCAGTGTATATATTACCAAGAGTTGTAAGATTGTAAGAACAAGTTTGCTCTTATGAAAGGTATTTTTTGTGTGCTGTATCATTTTAAAGCATTTTTGGTTAGTTCTCCAGATGCCTTTTGGACACTTTTTATATTATTGGATTTTTTAGCAATATTTTTATTGGCCTAACATATAATAAAAATCAAGTTACTTTATGTACTATGTGAAAAGCAACCTTTAAAATATCTATCTGATGAAAGGAGTACATTGCTGGAAAAAAATGTGACTTTGATTTCAGGTCTGCTTTCTGTATCTTAATGAAACTTAAAATGTTCTTTATGCTTATAATTCCTCTGTTCATAAGGTGGAAATCTACAGAAAATAATAGTTTAAATAATTTAATATGGCTGTGAATTCTTTTATATGGGTTGTGTAGTCATAGTTACTGTGCATTTTTTGGCCAAGGCTCAATTAGTAAATCATCTGTTAACTTTTATTTTATAAATCTTGTTTCTGAGAGTTGTATAACTCAGCCCTGTTTCCTTGCAGCTTTAAATTACATTAATAGGTTTGGACTCTGTTATTGTTTTAAGTGGGAAAGTGGTGCATGAGTGGGAGAGAAAATTGAGTGTTCAGGGGAAAGTGTTTATTTTTTGTAATGAAATTCTTTATATTATTGGAAAAACAAGACAGTATAGTGCATCCAGTCTTTCTTTTTGGGGAAACCTAAGGTGTCATATCCCCATATATTTCTGGGCATTGTACAGTTTATTGACCTTATCTTCTGTTGTTTTTATTCTCTCTTTTCTCCTCATTTTTGCTCTTTCACTCCTCTTTTATCTTCTGTAGTAATGCTAGAAGAAATAGGTTCAAAGTCTGTTGGCTTGAACAGAAATGGATCTTTGTATACCTACAGTGAACTGGACTCCCCCTCTTTCTCCTGCCCGTTTTGTGTTATTCTTTTCTGTCTTTCAGTATTATAAGTGTGGCTTCTCTCCTTTGTACTTTTCTTCCATCACCTTGTTCTTGCTCATTCTTTGTAGTTATTTCCAATAACATCCAGGTAACCAAATTGCAGCCAGGGGCCCACAAGCCTTTCTCTCGCATCCAAATAGATCTCTGACACAGACCTCCACATAGCAGTCGAAATTACGTCCCTGCCACAGTGGGGAAGCCAAGTGTGTAGTCATTTGCCTGTTTGTGCCTATTATTGCCATGTGTTGGCAAGCAGAATGACCCCCTATGCGTAAGAAGGGATACAAATTCAGGACAGTTGTGACCCTGGCCCAAATTTGTAACGACTTTGCAGAGCACGTGAATGAAAATGAGATTCCTTTGCTAAGACCATCCTGTAGAGATCACGGTTCCAGTAAAGTTCATCGTATGCTGGCAACAAAGCAGTGAGAGAAATGGGAAGCCTTGTAAATGGTGAGCTAAAATGAGAGAGACGAGCATCTAAAATACTATTCCCTGAATATCAAAAATACCAAAAGTTTGAATGGCCTGGGACCTCACATTAACTGAAATTCTGGAAATTCAGAGGTGGATAATGGAAAAATCTAGTTTAAAAACCAATTTCAAACTTCTCTTTCCTGGAAACCTGGTACTATTAAGCATAAGGATACATTTACTAAAGTTGCTTTCATTTTACTACGTTATTGGTAGACTATATATGACGGGTATATGAGCAGAGAGCCACTTTTTAAGCTCCTCCTGCTCACTACACTCTATCTAGAATTGTTCTTATTGCTAGAGATTATTATTGAACCCCTTCAGTGAGGTGAGCCATGGACACACAATTTTAAATTTTACTTTTTCCCATTACCTTCTATTTCCTTCCACTGAAATTGTAGTCCTGGTTACTATATTTGAACCTCTGTAGGATCTGCAAAATGACTGTTGGAAATGCCTCTAATTTAAACCCCACCTCCCCAGTTGAGAGGGACTGGGAGGCTCTTGCTGATGTTTTTTGGTTTTGAAGAGAGGTAGTTAACCATGTTAGTCTGAAGTCAGGCAGAAGAGTTGTAAAAACACACTGACAGGCAGCAGAGCTCCCTTGGTTGTGGAGTCTGATCTGAGACTGATTCTCCTTGAAGGTCCATCAGAAACCAAGTCAAAGCAGATGCACTTTAAAAAGGATGCGGAGAAGCTTGAGAGAGTCCAGAGCAGAGCCACATGCATGATCAGAGGGCAGGAGAACAGGCCTTATGAGAGGCTGGGAGTCTGGTGCAGGACTCTTCAGCCTGGAGAAGCGAGGGCTCAGGGGGGACTTGGTGGCAGCCTATAAGTACATCAGGGGTGTGCATCAGGATCTGGGGGAATGCCTGTTCACCAGGGCACTCCAAGGGAAGACAAGGTCCAGAGGTCACAAACTGCTGGAAGCCCGTTTTAGACTGGACAGAAGAAAAAACTTCTTTACCGTCCAAGTTTTCAGAGTCTGGAAGTGGTTCAAGAACCTACTCTGGATACCTTTACGAAATGCTTGGATGCTCATCTTGCTGGGGTGATCTGACCCCAGCTGATTTCCTGCCCCTTGAGCAGGGGGCTGGACCCAATGATCTCACGAGGTCCCTTCCAACCCTAATGTCTATGAATCTATTAATCTTTTTTTTTTGTTTCTTTCTGTTACTCTTGGTGACAGGATGTGTTTTGCTTTATAGTATTGTCTCTTTAAATATGGGCGAGTTCTTAGCTTTGATAGCAATGGGTATTTTAAAAAAAACAACCTCTGTTTAGGAAGCAGAATTGTGGATGTATTCATTTTTTGGTTTATATTGATGACACTTCTCCGGTATAGGTTCTTGTGTTTCTTCTTCCCCTTTCTGAGTGTGCATCATATAATCCACTTCAATTTTTAAGCCATTTTCAGTGAGATTACTGTGAAGTTTAGTTTGATGCAAAGATATGCAGGTAGCCCTAGAAACGAGATTCTTTCATAGAAAAATAGAAAGCGATGTGACACAAAGAATGTTATTATTTCAGTCTCCTTCCCAACACTTGCAGTTAGTATTCCTCAGCGTTGTCCTCGAACAGCCATCTCTAAGGGATGAGGGAATGCAGTGGTGCCTTTGCCTCTTCACAGGCAGCCAAGAACAATGTCAGTTGCAATGTAAATATCTGTCATCTGGAAGCCACCATCTCTCATGTCACAGCCCATTCAATTGCTATTGAAGTATAAAGTATTTTTATTTGTTTAATTTTTCAGACCTGTTTCAAATTGGAATCAGTGACCTAGAGGAAAAATGGATCAAGGTGCCAGTCGTTGGGTCCCAAGCTAGCCAGTCTTCACCATTTATTGGTTTCTCTCTATTTACAGTGTTTTCACGTTCACCTACAAAGTTTAGAGTCGTCACGTTCTGCAGATCGAAGCAGTTTCTGAAATAATATAAGTGACTAGGCAAATATAACCCAGGCTCAACACTCATTTTATTACTGATATTTTCCCAGTACCTTAATTTTGAAAAGCATCCGGTCACTATATTATTATTACTTAGAAATATTGCACAGAAGTTAAAACTTTTTATGTGATTTCTGAGAAGCACTTTGCCACGTATCCATCCCTGAAGCAAAACAAGCTTTGAATAGTACAGAGAAGCACCATCCAGCAACTTAGAGCAGGAAAGAAGTACCTTATTTGTACAAATCCAAGGCACTTCATATTTAAAATATACCCCCACCCCCATTAGATCCTATACATAGCAAGTTATAAATGTGTTATTATTTTTCTTTTAAAGAATCTAATTAGTGGAAAGTCATCTTAAATTTGTCCACTCCACTGCTGTGGCACAGAAAGCAGCAGTGGAGGGGGAGGGACCAGACACTTTCCCCGCCCCCAGCGCCTGCCCATCCTGCTTTCTTCCCCTACCTGTTGCCCCCTATGCCTTTGCCTGCCCTCCACCTCTTGCTCCCCCTCTGGAACCTGCCCCCAGGCCATTTCCCCCACACCTGACCCCTGCTGCCTGCCCCACCTTCTCCCACCACTTAGGGGCTCTGGGGCAGTCAACAGCAGCGGTGGCCCCAGCCCTGCCCAGCTGGGGAGAAATGGTGGCAGCTCTGACTGGGCCAGTTTGGGGCTGGAGGGACTGAAACAGGAAGTAAGGAGGGGTGGGAGGAGCTGGGGGCTATGCAGTGTCCTTTGTGCACCCCGCTACCTGCACACACGAGTCTCCCCCATTTCCTTCCTGCCACCCAGGGGTCTCCCCTGCTACACAAGCCATCCCAGCCTTGGATAGGCAGTGGCTCAGCCCCACCTGCAGCTCCAAGCCCAGGGCCGAAGCCCCAGCTGACTTGCTGCTTGCCCTGGGCTGGCACTTGAATCCAAGAGAAAGCTTTCTTTTTCTCATGATGACTGGGAAAAAACATCATCTTGGATTCAAGTAAACACAGTAATTGTAACTGAAGGGGGAGTTTTAAGTTCCCATCAGCAGAAAGCAGTTGCACAAATCTGAATTTGGTGAAGGCATCTGAGCTAGTATCCTTTTATTCATGCAAACACACAAGTGGTTGTGTAATTTTTGTCTGTCTTATTGCAATATAACACATTTGGGGTACGCTACCCCTTAACTTCTTTTCAGGACTCCAAGAAGAAAAAAATCACCTCCTTGATTGCGAAAAACAATAGGTTTCCTCTGGATTTCCTTCCTTTAAGTGTGTTAACCTAGCATGACCTTCTTTAGATAGAGATCTAAGGAGCTTGCAGCCCAAAGTGGTATGGTAGTTGGCAGCCAGCTTTGCAAATAAGCAAAGTGGTGTTTTTGCTGTGCACATGCTTTAAATTTATCACAGCAATAAATAAGTGTATTACATGGTAGCATGTGGAATTATATTAGTAATACTCACAATAAGACGTAACACCAAAATTAGTATGTCCCATTATGAAATAAGATAACGGGAATACTTTGCAGTGTAAATAGAAGAATGGATTTAATTTTATTTTTTAAATAAAGATAAGACCAAATGAAAACTCTGAATCTGAACTTTGAAAAGCTGAATTCAAATCTAAGATACAATATGCAGTTAGCTTGCATTAGCAAGAGAGAGAAATCATTGTATTAACACTGTGCCAGAATCAAAAGCTACTATTATTCGTTTCATAAAGAATTGGTTTTATAAAAGATAGGAACACTGTAACAATAAGATATCAGATTCTAGATTGAACAAGATACAAGGTACTTTTATTGGTTTAATAAAGGATGGGTACGACAGTAGGATATCAAAACACAGTTCATTCAACTTAAATTCAATATAACATGTCTTGAAAATAACTTAAGTCCATTTTTTCTTGTTAAGTGTCTGGTCCTGATTCTGTTAAAATCACTGAGAAAATTACCGTTAACTTCAGGGAATATATACTCCAAAATGGGTGTACTTTACTATGCTACTAATGCATCTGGCTTCCGGATAATTATCATAAGGCTGGATGATAGTAGATATTAGCCAGATTGATGAAGCTAGCATGATTTGGTAAAAGTTAATAGAATTAGTAAATAGAAAGCTTCCATGAATTATAAAATTGTTGGCATTTTCATAAGGAAAGTGTTTGCAACTTTGAACAGAAGCCTAATGTATCATATTTGAATTGGAATGAATTACAGTATATTCTCTCAATAGAGAACCGTGATGTGTTAACCCTGACACTTATAACAGTGGAAAATTTCCAACATAAATGAAGAGCAGTGCCTTTGTTTTGGTTGGCCAGAAATGAATGTTGCCCAGATGAGTGTTTTGTATTGGGACCTAGTTGCAGGGGTACAAGCAACTTGTTTTGTTTTCACTGGAGAGCAGTTGGGGAAGGGATAAAAGAGCTTTTTGACAATGTGAGGAATGTGAGGGGGAAGGGAAGGGAAGGTACTGAGATATGCATTTACTGTAAGCATGAGGAAGCAGAGGCCTCTTTATCAGAACTGGTCTAATGATGTGCCACAGTCACTTTATTTGAAAGCTTCGGGGCTCAAGGAAAAGTAAACAGATTCATTACATTATTTGTAAAAGAAAATTAAGTGCAGTTTGTTCTCTAGGGGACAGCTGCTGTAGTAATCTTCTACAAACACTTTAGGAATGACTGTAGCCTATGTTTTTTGGATTTCGCCTGGCTACATTGTTATTTCAGTAAATGCAGGAATGGCTTATCAAACAAAAACTTTGCTTCCTGTAAAATAAGTACCTTCCTGCTTTTATCCTAAATACTAATTCTTTTCAGCATAAGTTTTAAAAGGGCTCTTGTACAAATGTAATGTCTGCTTTAGTTGCTTAACCTGTGTAAGTGTGTTTGCACGTGCACGTGGGCTGCAACCTTTCTTCCTTTCCAGAAAATAGTTTACAGAACAAATCAAAACTCTTTTCTGAAATGTCCCTGCCCCCCATTTAATCAAGTGCTTTCTTGCCCCTATTGAGCTCAGTTAGACTTTGAAAACAGCAAGCTGCAAAGACAAGTCAGAGTAAACCTTGATGATATGGGAATGCAGACAGAACAAATGTTTAGTCCTCAGCAGGTATCTTTGGCCCTGTCTTACCCACCACACCCTTCCCTTTCATATAGCTAGTAATAATGGCACTGAGCAGTTGCATTGTCACCTTAAATCACTTCACAAATATTAATTGATGACATGTTAAGAATTTGGCACTTCATAAGCAGACAAGATTCTTTGGGTAAATGTGATATCTTTTATTAGACCAACTAAGTAGTTGGAAAAATTGTTCTTTACAACCTATTGGGCACAGACACCCTTCTCTGAATACCATTGGGCTTATTGATACACACCTGATATTCTCCTAAAAACAATTCACTTCTAACTGATTGGATACCTTCTAATGAATGCCTTCTCAGAGCAAAAAGGGAGATTCAGAGTCTTTTAAATATCTGACCGAGTGCCCCCGGAGCAGTGTTTCTCAACCTGCGGGTCTCAACCCAAAAGTGGGTCACAAGAATACATGAAAGGGTGGCAAACAAACTTTAAAAATGGATTCTCCTTTAAAGGAGAAATACTTGGGAAACTCTGGGTTTTCCCTTGCAGGCTGGGAGAGCTGCAGCCTGCGAGGGGCTGCTTG
>NW_017728927.1:14394793-14397851 GCF_001723895.1 Crocodylus porosus
GTCAGTCTCTTGCACCCAGAATTCCCAGATAAAAGTTTGTGTCCTAGGCATGTTGTGTTTGCATGCACAGTACCTGTGTTTCATGGGCAGTGGGCTAATGGATAGGAATCATGAACAAGTCCGTAGTCCCTGATAACTGTATTCGTGTCTTAGCTCTCCACAAGATGAGCTGCATGCCCTCCTTCTCAGGGCTTTGTTATATACCTCAGTTAGGTTATACATATACTACTCTAAACTGGCAGTAGAGGCAAAACACAAAGTCTGATCAGATACAAACTGGAAGGCAGAAAACAAAATTGATGGACATAACTAGGTACAGGTCTACCCCAATCCATAACAGGGCCATGATTTAGAAATGTGTTTTGATGTCAGCAATTGGAAACAAATTGCTGAAGTCAAATATTAGAAAGATATCTTTTTTATTAAGATGCAAAGGGAGCTGTCTTCGTAAGAGAATCTTTTAAATTCCACTTGATCTTGTATTTCTAGAAATGAGTCAGGATCATTCTTTGCCCATCTGAAACATGACTTTGTAAAGGAAGAGAGCATTGGCTCTTTGTTTCACACTGCACATTACATAGTAGAGAATTTCACACAGGCCACTTCCCCTCCTACCTTTCCCATTTTCATCATTGTGGTATTTCCTTTCCTGATAATTTTGGAGGCCAGCAAAGAGGTGTCTCTGTACCCAGGCTTAAGAACCGCGGAGCCAGAGGATTGACTAGGGAGACGTCAGGAAATAACTTCTGTGTAAACTTCCTGGCAGCTTGTTTCCCCTTCTTTTTGCTCAGTTACTTGGTCCAATCCATTTGTCAAGATTTCATGACTCCTAAAATATTCCATTCACATGCACATTTTTCCCTCTTCCTTTCATCTATCACATGCAGACCCCTCTGCTCAGGACTTTTCCATTCTGAAAGTTTCCTCCTAGAAAAGAGGAAAAGGAAAGCTGTATGTTATCTGTAGAAACAGATTTCACTCCAGAGAGCATCAGCTTTTATTTGCTCCTGCCACTAAGTTGCTTTTGCAACTTGGGGAAGGCAACTCAGTGACAAAGGCCCACTACCATACTCAAAGCAGTGCTTGAAGCATGGAAATGGAGAAGGAGCAATTCCAGAAACCACTGAGAAAGAACGGGTTGACAAAATATTGTTCCGGGTTCTGTGGAGGACCTGCCAGAATAGCAACCGTGTGGGGGAAATAAAGAGTTGGAAGTTCTAGCATCATTCATCCACAATGATTGCATTGTGGCAGAGAGATTCTCCAAGTCTGGGATGCTGCTTGTTAGGTCCCCATTCTCCAGTGTCCAGCTGTTGCTGGTACGGTGCACATTAAGAGGTGGTTCCCAGCATCCAAAGTCCTGTTGTCCCCCAGGGATTTAGGAATCCAAACACCCAAAGAAAATTGCATCTGAAATCCAGTGAATGTAGATCTTTGTGTCAGATATGAATGAAAGCATTTTGGTGTCCCTGGTGGGTAGCTGTGGCAGAGGACTCCATAATCCTCTTAAGTAGATTGACTGTTAATAGTACCTGCATGAAAAGAGGGCTAAAGTGTAGTCCTCACTGGTTTAAGATTATGGGGAGGGAGTGGGTTGGGGGCATAATCCCCGTAGGCCAGTGGAAGAAAGTTGATACAAGCAACGTACAGAATCTCAGCTTTTATCAGTACACTTAGATATCCTGGGTCCAGACCATTAAAAGATCACTTATACCTCTACAGTGCAGATGGTAGTGGACTGGACAGCTCTATCATGATGAGATTTGCTACAATAAGAGGCAAGTACATTCATGTGGAAGACAGAGCTTTTGTGCAATGGGCTCCCTCAGGAGCTAAGTACCGTGATAAACCTTTTGAACTTTCCCTTGCATTCAAGGGATATTTGTTTGACCTTTACCTTCCCCAGTATAAGCAGACAGCAGCATGTATATGTTAAAAATATATAACAACCAAAAAAAATCCACTACACACACTGCTCCCACTGGGAAAAAGGTAAGAACAAATAACACGTGAGGGCTTTTATCCCTGTCACAGTTGAAAAGCACAAACACTATGGCGATGAGTAGAGTATAGTATCAGAGCAATGGATGGAACAAAACAGAAATGTTCCCGAAGGCTAGTGTCAGATTGACAATACTGCACATTTGAAAGTGCAGCACACTGATAGATATTCAATACAGTAAAGTTCTCAAGTGAGAATTTCCTAGTAATGAAACACCTCGTGCTCCTTCTTCAGAAAATTGAAGTTATGTTTTGTCCCATGGTTCATTTCTTTATAGTAATATTATAATACTGTACTGTACTGTAGTATTGCACTTCCAATCCTTTCAGTGATTACTGAGCTCTTGCTGAAGAAGGACAGTAAAAAGTTTGCATTGGGAGATATACTTCTTTATATGTAGTGTTTTACTTTAAAAAGGGACAGTCTGTTTTACTCGCTTGTATAATGTACATATCGTGAAGTTAAGCATAGAAGTTTTTCTGAAAAATGTTGATTTTTTTTTCTTTCAGGCAATGAAAGCAGTAGAGGAAGAGAAGGAGCTGTCTGCAGAGGAAAGGAGGATTTTGGAAAGAAAATTAAAGAAAGAGCGTAAGAAGGAAGAAAAAAAACTGATGCGGGAAGCTGGAATCTCTGCTAAGAAAGAGGAGACCAAAAAGCCATCAGGGTCTGAGTTGGCACTGGAGTATTTAACTAGGTAAGAATCCCAAAACTACTGAAGCTCTGCATGAAAAGTAAGCTGTAGATCATGGCAGAAATGCAGACCCAGCTGAATTAAGTAATAAAACTTCAAAGTTCAACTTAGAGTTGAATGTTAGTTTCATATTTCTTCTCAGCTGGCATATATGGACAAAACGATTCATTCAACTTTATTATTCTTCATTATTATTATTTATACTGCATCTATCTGTTTGAACCACCATGGAAATCATAGTTTCATAGTTTCTAGGGTCGGAAGGGACCTGAACAGATCATCTAGTCCAACCCCCTGCCATGGCAGGAAAGAGTACTGGGGTCAAACGACCCCAGCAAGATGTTCATCTAACCTCCTCTTAAAAA
>NW_017728927.1:14397951-14425632 GCF_001723895.1 Crocodylus porosus
GATTACCTTCCTTTGGGCTTGGAGGATCGTCTCCTTAAGGAGCGACCACTCACCTTGGACACCTGGCTCCCCTCCCCTCTGGGATCTCAGCGCTTCTCCAACTATCCTCCTTAGCTCGTTGAAGTTTTCCCTCTTAAAATCTTAAAATCATGGCAGAAGACATTCCCTGCCTTGAACATTTTATTGCACTTCCCATCTTTTCAGTGATCATTGAGATCTTCCTGAAGAAGGACGATAAAAACACCTGGGAAATCTACTGCTTTGTAGTGTGCTGCTTTGAGACAGTCTGTTTTAGTCTCTTATATGAGAAAGTAGCATTACATGGTTAGAGATCATATAATCTTATTCAATGTAACCCAAAGCAATCGGTGGCATTTGGGAATTGTAAATGAGATGCACTACACTCCATTTTAAACTTCGTAAAGTTAAAAAGCTGTCCACTTGTATGCCAAGGTTCATCACTGAACAAGTTTCAGATTGCAAATAATTATTTTCTGTAGTTGGCATATTTGTGCATAATACTTAAAATTCCAGTGTAAAGCAAAGTCCACATTTAAAAGAAATGCAACTAAACTCTCTTAGTACACTATAACCAGTGAAAAGTCCTAAATAAACAGGAAGGTGGCATTTATTTTTTCTGAACTAAAAACTACTCTGCACCTCTAAAAGCTCCAGAAGATTTGCATGTAACAAAGAATAGGTTACTACTTGGAACAGCTCCAGTTTTCTATCTCTGGCAGTGCTTAAAATGAAATACTCAGACAGTCTGAATGGTTACTTACAACTTACAACTCCTCAGTGGGGAGGGAGGAAATTAATTGCATTCCAGGCTGAGGGACATGTGCATTTTTGTTACATAACCTTCATCACAGAGTGATAGCAAAATGATAATAATATTTTAGATCTGGAAAACAGCTGGGGCCCTTCACCATTGTTTTGAACTGCAAATGGATTGGTAGTTAGCTGCCATCTGTTTAAATCGTACTCTGGAATGTGTGTTAGTAGGTGGGGATATGGAGATAATGGCTTTCAGGTTTGGAAAGCAAAAGAACAGGCTGTGGGATTTTTGGTTAATATTCTGTATTATCTTTTTGGTTTTTTGCCTAGTTAGGTGTACAAAATAAAACCCTGAGGACATCGTAACTGTTAGAGAGAAACATATTTTGACCATAGTGTCTCATTTGACCTAATACCAAATTACCTTTGAACCTGTCAGTGCGCAGTTTGGTTGCGTAATTGAGTTCTCTGTGTATATACATCAACATGGTATTGGGGAATTATGGCATAAACCACTGACTTGAATCCAGTGAGATTAACAGAGAAGGGCTGTAGGATTCTGATCTACAGAGTAGATATGATGATAAAGTTTTCCAGCTGTTAATTCTGGTTACCTGTCTTGTACTGTTTTAAATTACAGAAAAACCTACCTTCTTTTTTATACATTTGAAAAGCTTCCATCACCCTTAGGATGGGCAACTGAACAAAAGGCCCATACTTAGAAGTCATCACTCAGGATCATGCCTTCAGTTTTGATCTTCAAGAGAAAAAAAGTCTGAAAGCATAGGTCTTAGTGGCAAAACTCCCACTGACTTCATTGGGGCCTGGATTTCAACCCTGTTCTCTTTTTCAATTGGCAAAGTCATTTTCTGAATAAAGGAGAGTGTAGGAAGAAAAGGCAGTAGTACAGGTGAATGATGAGTGATACTGAAAGCAAACAAAAGGAAGTTGTGAGTTTATTTTCTGCACTTACGTAATTTAGTAAAATACTTGGTAAGTAAGGTAGAGTTTTAACCGCCTAACTCTTAATGTGAATCTCCTGTTGGACAGGTGGAACTTGAAGTTATTTATTGGGGACTAAGACTGTAATTTCAGTTTATTAGCAACAGAATATTCAGTGTTAAAAAACACCACATCTCATTTTGGCTTTTGAATTCACTAAAAGAAATCAACCCTAAATTGGTACAGTGAGCCTCAGTATGCCTCAGAGGAAAATATTAGGACACACTAAGAGAGAGATGCATGGGAAAATGCAAGTAATTATTTTATAGGGCAGAGGGAATTGCTTGCATGTTCCAAGAATTATTAGCACTTTGGTAGAATCACAGTGATGTACATGGAACAGAATAAACAGTATTTCTTCACCAGAAAAGGTCAACCAGGAGAAGAAAAAGAAGAATGCAGGAAAGGAGTAACAAAATGTTAAGTGTGGAAAAGAAACAGAAATGAATCTATCCTAAGGTTTTTGTGTTTCCTTGTTTTACTGTATATAGAACAACCTGGTTCAGGTGCAGTGCTGTATGCTGTAGTTTAAAAAATAAAATGAGAGTAGCACTCAGGCCCCAAGGTAGAGGTTCTTCTTTGCTGGTGCATAGCATCACTCCCTCGAGGGCATGCCTCACCCTCCTAGTTGCAATGAATTAATGAAGAGCTAACATTTATGAGAGGGAGTAAGTCATGCCCAGAGTGGGGAATCTGAAACTGTTGACTGGAGACTTACCTCCTGATGCCTCTGACACCAGCAATAAAAAAATCACAGCTATATTCAAAACAGTCTTCAGCACGGCATAGCTGTGTTAGGCAGGACACATGACTCTTCCTGACAGAAATAACTGGTTCTTCCACCCCCTTCACAGAGTGTCAGGTGTTTTCAGAAGATTTAGTACTGATGAACACAGCATGCATGAATCAGAACTATACTTTCAACCTTGCACATGGTTTGTTACTACTGAGGGCGGAGGAATTAGGGCTAGATTAGTAGAGTCTGGGCCCCAAGAATATAAAGTCTGATGTTACAGAGGGAGTCCCAGATAAACTCGGTTAAATCCTCAGGTGGTGTAAAGCAGGTTAGGTGCACTGAAGTCAGCGATAACTAAAGAAGTTATACCTCCTAAGGATCTGCTCTCGTTGTAGCAGAGTGCCCTCAAATATAGCTGCAACAGCATCACTGGCCCAGGCCTAAGGAGGAGAGGCGACCACGTTCACAAATGGATAAAGGAAAGGGCACAAAATGACAATGTACAGAACAGCAAGCCCAGGGGGTACAATTAAGACTGTCTGGCATGGATTTCCAGAAAGTATAATCCATTAGTCATTTCAGTGATCACAAATAAGCCAAAAGGGACAAACCCTTTGGGAAATGAACATCAATTTTCTCTTAAAGCAGCCTTGTTTTTCAGCTAACTTAAAAAAAAAAAAAAGATTCTTCCTGTTTATCAGGATGTTCATTAAAGGACTTCTTAGTTGACAAAAGCACTTTAAAGTGAGGTCAGATGGGAATGCCACCTTGGAACTGATGGAGGGTATATTGCAGGAGGAAAAAAAAACAATTTAATTACAGTGATTCCTAATGCTTGCTCGTTGAAAACAAATCATCCTGCATTTAAATAATACCAGGAGTGTGATGCACAGCAGCCCTGCGAAAAACTTGGATATATAAAGGTAATGCTCAACTCGTTTTTCTGGCTTTACCATGTCTTAAAATAAAAACACAAGCACAATAGAATAGTTTTTATAAGAGTTTGTTGGGTATGTAGACAGTAAGCGCTAAAGTCCTGATTGGTAACTGCTTTGAAGTTCAGTGAGTGTTTAATATTAGTAGGCAATGCAAACTAATGATGCTGGGGACACCACCAGAATATATGACTTGGAAATGCTCTGAAAGTTCAGGGCATTATCTGAACATATCTGGTCTTGTTTGATCAAGAAATTAGGCTGGAAGTCTTCTAAGAATAGCCTTTCTCTGGAGATTTCCTTTTCTTCTTGGTTGTGGGTGGAGCGGAAGGATAGTGAAAGGTTGTCTCCTTACTGCACCACTGTTCCTCTTGGGTATTTTTGATCTTTTTGCTTTCAGCTCTAGACAAAACCTGGAAGTGTGACGGGGCACAAACATTTTTTAAAAAGCGAAAAGGAAAAGATTTTTTCTAGTCTTTAAAAAGTACAAGTAATAATTTTCCTCTGAACTTGGTCTATCTAAATTAGGGACCCTCCTGACAACGATAAGGATTCATGGATTTTTTTCCCCCCACTGCACCTACACAATAGCAAAGTGCCAAGAAAAATGGGTCCCAAAGGAATTGGCAGAAGGTGGCAAACAGTGAGCCCAGCCTGAGTGTTTGTCTTGGGGTCTAGATGAACTTTAGGAAAACCTGAGTATTTGTCTTGGGGTCTAGATGAGCTCTACCGGGCCCAAAGCTTTGAACTGGTTTCCTCTCACTAGTGTGAGGTAAGAGCAGACCATGGTTTCTGCCACTTTCTCCTGTTCTCCTCCCCAAAGAGAGGGGAAAGTAACCAAGTGAGTTCTTTTCTTCTCCTTTCCCCTCATCTGGGATTGTAAGAGAGGGAGAAAAGAAGGTCTTGTCTTCCTCATTTTGATCTCATCTTCCTTCATTCTCAACATAGTATGGCAGCTCCCTTATCTCCATCTTGGCTTCTCTTCCTTGGAGATCCCAGCATACCTGCCCAAACAGGAAAAACACTCTGATCCAGATTCTCAAGCACATATGGGTCCTTTCCAGCCCCTAACAACTATGAAACTATGAGATCCAGGCAAAGATGTGACAAGGTGTTCAGATGAGAGAAAGTAGAACCAAAGGACAGGATAGGTGGAAAGTTATAAGAACCTGGAAAGGGAAAATAAAAAATAGTCCAACATGGGGAATAAAAACATGAGAAGAAAGCGAAGCATTTCTCAGTGGCAGGCAGGGAAGAAGTGCCAAATTTTATATAGAAGTAATTCATTTGGTATGTGGATCTTGCTTCCAGAAGGCATCTCCCAATAATAGTGACATCTGCCCTTCATTTATAATGAGAAGCGAGGGTTCAGTTTTAAGACTGAGATTAGAAATGATTTTTTTCTCATTGCTTTTGATGCTCGCAAAACTAAGTCGAAAATTCCCACCTCTCTGAGTGCCACTTGGCTACAGGTGAAAGGATGTTGCAACTCTTGGGAGTACTGGCTAGAGCTAATTATAGCTTAATTGACCTGCAGTGGCATTGAAATGCCTAGCAGAACTTGTTTGTCTTGGCAACTCACATGGCACTACCGATGGTGTTTCTATTCTTATGCCTCATTGAGGAAGTACACTGCTGTATGGGCCTGCACAAATGGCAATCATAGATAGCGATCATTCAGAGAGAACTAAAAAAAGAAATTTGGGATGCCCCAAATGGTTCCATGTGTGCATGAATTGAAAAGAGGATGGATTAACCTCTCTAACGGGATATTGCTATAAACTATCTCTGCCTGAGATGTCACTTATAACTAGGGAGGATTTATTTAAATCACCAAGTACAAAGCCTGGCCTTAAGTTATTGACGTAAATTAACTTTTCCGTTTGTACCTCAGTTACTGTATGAAGGAAGGTGCATTCTTATTGGTGTATATAACCATTAGAGTAGGTTGATTTATAACTACCTGGAGGCTTTACACCAGATCTCTTTGCTACCTCGGAGGGCACCCTATACTTACATCGCTGAATTATATTGCTTAATGTTTTCAAATTCTTATTAATATTACATTTTAGTGTGTTAGAAATGGTGAATGATCTATCACTTATGGGTCTCCCACAGGACTAAGCTCATAATGGTACATGAACTATTGTACCCTATTTCAAAGCTTGACTTCAAAGTTAAAAAAGAATGCAGCCTACTGTAACTCAGTTTTGAGTAGAGGCTCATGAATCCAACATTTTTTTTTATTTTAAATGCGTTAAGAAGTTATAGTAAGTTTAGATCTTTAAATATCTTGTATTTAATTTCAAATTTCATTTTAAACACGTTTATTTTTCTGATTTAAATACTCTAAATATCAAGATAGGCAAGTCAAGTTTAAAAACGTGATCAATTTTATTTATCAACTTTGTTTATCTCTTACTCCTAAATGAAGTGCACTTTTCTTGCCTTCTTACTGCCCTGGATGCTTACTCAGGCTCTAATTTCCTTTGTTCCCCTTCCAGATTTTCCCTTGCTATGCTAATTATTGTGGAGCCTTTTCAACAAAAAGATTTGGGGTGTAGTCAGAGAAATAAGACTGGGGTTTTTGTTTGTTTTTTCAAGTAGACACTGAAAAGAATAGCATCAAACCAGGCAATATTCAGAAACACGGAAGTAAGAATGCAGGTTCTGTACATTTCAGTTTGAACAAGGAAACGGTCTCACTGTTAATAAATTCCTTGATCCACTGGCACAAGGCTGAATCCTGAGCATTTCTGCAGCCACTGCTAGAATTAGTCTTTGCCATCTCCGGTGTCAATAGAATCAAGCGGGTTCCTAACCCCTGGCCAGGCTGTTAATAGAAGTACCAGATTTGTTTCAGCTGAAAGTAGCTCTGCTTTTCAGAAGATATGAATTGGCATTTGCTACCAGGCTGTCACCAGAGTGGAGCTCTTCTGGGATCACCAGCGGTAACTCAGTGCTAGCTAGAAAGTAAAACAGAGATATTAAGGGGACAGATGTTGTAGAAACGTTAACATACAAATTAACTTTTCCCTCCAGAGACCATGTATTATTGGGCTTTGGTGGCAGTTTAACATTCCATGTCTTCCCCCCTACCCCTTTCAGAAAGCAACAGATGTCTTTGGGGACATCAGCAAGCAGAAAAGAATGGGGGGGGAGCTGATGGTGGGTTGGTTTTTCTGGCCTCCTCTCTAGAGCCAAATAAAAATTCCTCCTTCTTCCAAAGTTTCTGACGGACACTCTTTCACTCTGACTTTTCCCCCCGTTTAATTTTAGATTGCAGTTAGACCAAATTAAAGTAGATTAAGTTTCTTTCTTTTTTTTTTAATCCGTGGTATAATTTATGGTAGATTTTGACAGGCACAATTGTAAAGCTCTGCCTACAACAACAGCCAGCTCATTTCTACTCAGCGTTATCATTCCATGTAGTATTAAAACTTCAATCAGTATTAGTAGATGGTTTGCTTGACTAGTTTGGATTGCTTTCTAAAAAAATATTCATTCTTTAGTTCAACTAGAAGTTATGGGCTTGATGCAGGAATTAGTAGGTCATCTCGGGCCTGTGTTGTGCAAGAGATCAGACTTTCATAATAGTCTTTGCTGGCTTTAAAGGCTATACAGTATACTTAATTTTCATGACATACAGAATCAAGTCTACATTCACAATCCAGTGCTAATATCATTACAAATGGGGTAAGTATTTTTCCTATGAATAATAGGAGGAAAACTACTGGTGCAGATCTGGAAATTCCAGACTATGACAGTTCCATAAGCTGTTAAAATAAATAGTGCCTACCATACATACTAAAATAATCAAGTAATTTGACGCATAAATGTATATAAATAACAAAATTTTAAACATCCTGTGTGGACTGTTATCATTTAAACTAGACTGCGTCATTCTAAAGATTCCATTCATTCCCAGCCACTCCAGAATCTCTGCACAGCTTCATCTAAGATTTCATAAAGGCTTGACCAAAATTGTCGAGTCTATCTCTGTATCTAGGGTTGTTCCCCAATCGAATCATGATTTTGTTTGTGGCCCCAGGATGTAATTAGAGGAGTATGTAATTTTGGAAATGCTGGGGAATTGGATGTAGACAGCCTTCCTTGACAGATGTAACAACTGAAGCGCTCTACCTTTGAACTGCTCTAAACAGCGAGTCTACAGAAGAGCGTCAAATATGATCCTCAAAAAATGAGATACATCTTTGAAGTGCTTCTTGAACCATCTGTATAGTCTACAGAGCCAGAGGATTGGTCCGCAGGCATCCCATAATGCCCTGCTCTTCCTCCCTCTTCACGTCTCCCCATCTTCTCCCCACAGTAGAGAAAGGGGAGAGAAGATTGAAGAGTCATCTTGGCTGTCCTCAAGAGCCACTGGTGGACTTGAGGCATGGAAGGAATCCTTTTCTCCAGTCTCCTGGGGAGGAGCAGAGCACTGTGGGATGTCTCCAGGGTGAGATGGTTTTCCTCAAAGTAAGATGTGCCTTCTCTTACAAGGCGTCACCATGTAGCCCTGTCCTACGCTAGTTCTTCCCAATTTGTGGTGTCAGTGCCACACTTCTTAAGGTTTACCTTGAGGGTGTCCTTGAAGCATTTCCTCTGACTCCTGTGTGTCCTTTGTCCTTGGCTGAGTTGGGAGTATACCAGTTGTTTTGATAAATGTACATCAGACATGTGCGCACAATGCCCTGTTCACCACAACTGATAATAATCAACGCTTCCATGCTGGTAATGTTAGTGTCGGTGAGGACACTGGCATTTGTGCAACAATCTTCCCACTTTATACCACGGATCCTCTGGAGGTAGTGCTGGTGATGGCTTTTTAGGTGGTCCCTTTAGGTCACCCAAGCTTCACAGCCATAGGTAAGAGTAGGTATTAGCACAGCCTTATATAGTAGGAGCTTTGTTCAAGTCCTGATGTTGCAACCATCAAGTTTTATGCTGCAGCGACATTCCATCTTCAGCCAGCTCTTTTGTTTAGACCTTTAATCTTTTCTTTTTATGTTGGTCTTGTTATGTTAATGATCTCTTTTGTTGCTGTTTTCTGAACTCCCTCGAATTTTCAGTCTTTCTGATAAAGTAGGGCTCTAGGCTGAAAACGTTCATCCAGGTATAATTGTACCCCAGTCTTATGTAAGAACACTGTAATCTCTATCACCTCTGCTCTCTACATGATGTCTTTGCTTTCTTTAGAGAAAACATGGATTGATCTTTCAGCCACATCACATTGCAATTTCATGTTTAATTTGCTGTCCAGTAAAACCCTTTTAACAATTAGTTCAGTTCTTGTTACTTGGCTTTCCCATGGATGCACCAACTGTAACGCATTTGTCACCGAGTATTCTGCAAACAGATACTACTTCTGTCTTCTTACAGCCTGACTCCAACAAAATCACGTGTTGCTAATTCAGAGTTGGGTTTATGGATTAGTATAGATTGTGAGATAACAGTTTTCTCCTTGCCATCTGATTTTTGAAACTGCATGTTTAGGACCATCTGAATGTCATCTTCTGCTCTCAGTGGTAGCAGGGACTAGCCCACAGCTTTCCCCCATTTAATCAAGATGTTTAACTTAAGACCACCTGGTGATTTTTCCCTATAGATCCACTGAGAGCACTTCTGGATTCAGTTTTCTGTATCTTGGTGGCAGCTGACACAATGAACTGCTTTTGGATCTACGCCAGTATTTTTCTAACCTCAAAATGTCGTGCTACAGGAATATTGTGCAGCTGCTGTACAACTGTTGTTTTAGAAGGATAAGTAACTGCCTGCTGGGGTAGCTGCTCTTTCCATTTGTGGTATAATGTGTTTTGCCACAGTGCTGGAAGCACATTAGTGTCTACACCCCTTGTTGATTGGACCCAGGCTGATTCCTTGTGGGCCACTGACAGACATTCAGTTAAAGGCACTGCATAGCAGGAGGCACAGTTGTGGGATCGGGGAACCGCACCCTGATCCCAACTGTTGCTGGTACACGGGGGACCCGAGATCATCGGCTGGGTTGCACTGACAAGTGGCAAGCCAGGTGCCTGGTGTACTTGTGCCTGGGAGCGCGTGAGAGCCCTTGAAGTGTCTGGTGCATCCCACCCCAGGAACACGCAGGCCACATGTTCTATTTATGACACAAGGGGAACCAGCCACAGAATGATTACACATACTTTGTGTGATAAGTTTGTGGTTTATTCCCTGTTTATTGAGCCATTAATTGGATGAATGTATGGATGGGTTACTGCTAAAGATGTGATTAACTGATTGATCATGTCTTAACTGTCATGTGGGCCAGGGGCTTGCTTATGTATGTCTTGTCTCATTGTCCATCCCTAAACATGCTGGCAGCATTGGGGGTTTTGCCTATGGCAGGACTCCCTAAGAGGAAGAATAGGTGTTTTACTTCACAGCTGGGACTTAATGTTATACTCCACTTCATGCCTTTCTGTTTAGGCACCTGTACCATGCAAGACACCGGAGTGTTGCAGTCAAAATCAGCACTGCCCTTTGGCTCTCTTGACCATACCTCTTCACCAGCTGGTAGCCCTCAGCTTGAGGGTGGTCTGTACTTCCCCTCATCCTGCTTCTTTCCAGTCAACAGTATCGCCACATGTCTACAGGCACCTGGTATGATCTTTAGTGATGCATGGGAACCAAGATGGATTTAAATTAGTTTGGTTTTTCTAATATGCTCTACTAGAAGCAATTACTTTGGGGTACATCTTACAAAGCTTCATGAGGAAAAAATCCGTAAGTAATCAGAAAGAAGATCCTCTGAGTTTCTGTGAGTTGCAGTAGGTACTTTTGAAAAATGTCCATATTTCTTCCCAGTTTAGAACTTCTGCTGACTTCTTCCACTGGCATTGGGCAAACAGAGTTTCTGCCCCAGCCGACCCTACTTAATCCAGTAGTCTCACTGAAGAGTTCCTGACAAAATGACTGAATTGCTTCAATCCACCAGGGGAGTGTTGTCATTTTGCTCTTATGCAAAACAATTAAAAAGGCAGATCAAAATTTCCCTCACTCTTTAAAAGGGTTTTTCAGTGACTATCTATGTAAGTCTTGACATTGCCAATTCCAAGATGACTTAAATCACACAAATGTCATTCTGGATATGGAGGTGAACCTTTAATTATATCATTTTGCTTATTTGAATGTCAGTCATTTATAATAAATTATTTCCTTTCAATTAGACTGTTTTCAATAATTTAAAAAATTGCTTTACAAAAAAGTCAGGTTTCTAAAGCCAGATCCAACGAGGATACTTTGAAAGTTCTGATACCGTCTAACTTTTTCCCCTGTCATTTTTATTTATGATCTTTTGGTGCTTCTGGTTTCAGGTGGGACTGCTAGCAAAAGGGAACAACGTTTGAAACTCTTCTGTGGTATTTCCAATACGTTCAGAAATGGACAGTATCAGAAACCACATCTGTGGCAATATTTTTTTCAGTTCAGTTTTGTAAATTCCTGAGATGCAAATTATTCAGATGAGTCTGGAGAAACAGCAAGACTCATGGATAATTACCTGAACCAAACATTTTAAAGTATAGTTGTTAATACTGTTTTAGATAAAGCCAGGATACTTTCTATTGGGAGCAGGTTTGCATTGGCTCAATGCTTATTTGCCTACTCCTAATACAGTAGTTCTCAACCCTGAGGTTGCAACTGCATTTGGGGTTGCAATGATAAAAAGTGGGGTTGTGCACTCCTGGGGAGAGGAGGCATGTGTCCCCCAGTTTTGTGCATAGAGTGGGGGTGGATGCAGGCTGCCCACTGCGATCTCGGGGCTCCTCACCCTGCAGTTGTCCCCCTGGGACCCAGAGCAGAAGGTCGGGGAGGTTAGGTGCCACTGCCAGGAGCCCCACGCCGGCCACAGCACTATGGTGATGTGCCCCCTACCCACCCAGCAGCAGCACGAGGCATCACTGTGTGCCACCACTGCTGCCGGGTGGGCAGGGGGTGCCTTACCAGGGCAGTGCAGCCAGCATGGGGCTCCTAGCAGCAGCACCAAACCTTGCCAGCCTTCCATGCTGGGTCCTGCCTGTTGGGCCACGGAGGCCCACAGGGGAAGGCCAGCAGCAGGGAGCCCTGAGCCCACATCCATCCCCACCCTCAAGAGACTCCGCTCTAGATGTTGCACCCATGAGGGAAGGGGACAAGGAGGGGAACTGGGTTCCACACTCCACTCTGCTAGTAGCATGGGCTCCTGTACTGCTGGGGGAGGGGTGTTGTGAGCCCTGGCCCTGGGGCACCTAGGAGGCGGGGAGCTGTGGGTTGGGAGCATGGGGCACTGGCAGGGCCAGGGGGCTGTGGGTCAGGAGTGAGGGGCACCTAGGGGCATGGGGGCTGTGGGTAGGGAGTGTGGGGTCATGCTGAGGAAATGCGGTCATATATGGGGTCATGCTGTGGAAAAGGTCCAGAAGCACTGCCCTAATGCATGGTGCAAGAGGTAAAAGTTCTGGAGGCTGTCAACCCTATTAAGTTAGCATCAGAATCAGTAGTTTTTCCAGCTTGCTAAATCTATTTAGCAAGCACCTTATTTAGTGTATGGCTATGGTAAGCGATTTTGCTATATAATTTTCTTAATGTTAAATGGTCACTACATTTTACCAAAAGGGAGAAATGGAACAAGAAACTCTAATCCTGCTTTAGAGTTTTATAATAAATTCTTTGTTCTTTTTGACACTCCAGATTAATTGTATAGAGGGTCATGCATACAAATCTCAAAGCATATTTCAGTAAAAGCTGCAGTGATTTACTTTGAAACCCTCTGTCTCCCTCTAGTCCTACCCCTATGTCAGTGTGAAGCAAAGCTGTCAAAATATTTACTCAAGCCCTTGGTTCAAACAATCTCTGTGGGGGAAATACTATATTTAATAGTATAATTAACATGGAGTCGGAGGTCCCTGTGATATGAGATCTCCTGATTCCAGAATCAATTGGCAAAACTGTAATTCAGCCTGCTACGTGCCTGTAAGTGGATTCTTGTTTTTACTGTTAACAGTAATGTCACCCTCTTCCTCCATCTCCTCCCCCAAGTTATACTCATAATAATACTTTCAACCCCAGGCCATCCAACCACTTCCCTTAGTTTTGTGCATTAAGTCTTATGTGGCTATTACCCCCTCCGCAAAAGGCATGTATTACACCCTTGGAGAAGCTAGAAGTATATTCAAGGAGAGTTTGTGGGATTTCTACCATGGTGGTGTCTCAAAACCTCTTAATGCAGGGGGTTGGACTCCTCCAGATGACATCTTGAGGTCCCTTCCAGCCTTCCTTTTCTATGATTTTAGATCAGCTTGTGGTTACTAAGTATGTGATGCACTGAAAGTTCCAAATCTGTCCAGCTACTGTAAAGACGGAGAGTTTTCTGTCTTCACCAATCTAGAGTCTCATTGAAGTTGTGAGAAAAATGAAGACACGCCTATTATCAGTGGATAACATAAATAACTTCAGTATATCTTTCTGTCACTTTAACTTTTAACAGCTACGACATTCTAAAATTAACCTGAACTGAAAGTTTCACTGTCCTCTCTGGGGTTCTGAATACCATTAGTGAAACTGACTAAAGTCTTGTCAATTTCATGCTGCTGTTGCTTGGCAAATCTATGAATAGAAGCACTGCCTGTTTGTCTGTAGCTGGGGGGAGACAATGGTACATCAGTTCACATTTGCAGGATTACCTGCACAAGCATAAGGGAGAAGAATTGAGGGCATTTAGGCCATGCATTCCAGGGAGAGCATCCCATTCACTGCCAGTCAGTAGATCATTTTCCAGCCTGATTAGCTTTTATTTGTATTTTTTTCATTCCAGGAGTGTCTTTAAGCTCAGCATAAGCCTTAGCTAAAATACCATGGATGTAAAAATGTACTAACAGAGAAGTTAACTATCACACAATAAGTGCTTTCTCAGAGAGGGGGAAATGTAGTACAGGTGTTAAAGCCATAAATATTTTGATACAACTCGTCTGTGTTTTTCTTCCTAGTTCTCTTTTCTAGAAAGCAGCTGCTTAATTTGCAAGCCTGGTGAAAAAAATTGATACAGATGTATCCTCTTCTCAGCAGCTCATTCCCAACAAAATAAAATTTTGTATAAATAGGTTATCTTAGCAGTTTATTAAGTGTAGTCATTAGATAAGTTTTATAGTTGACTTCCTTTGTTCATCTGCTTTATACTGTGCAAGAAGGGGTTACAACTAATGACAATTTTAACAGCTTTAATATAATTTTTGTTCATCCAGAAAGCCCTTAATGAGTATGGCAAGATACCTTATGGAGGTGCAGAAGCAGGTCCACTTGCATTAAGGGTCAACTCTTACAACTTGTTGAGCACGTCAATTTCCCATTAAGGTTGTGGGTGTTTGGCAACTTCTGACTCCCTTTTATTATTCATAGTACTTGAGGAAAGAAAATATATGTATTTAAAGGAGGCTAGACAATCACCTAGCCAAGGTAGTTTGACCCCAGCATCCTTTCCTGCTCATGGCAGGGGGCGGACTTAATGATCTGCTTAGGTTCCTTCTGACTCTACCAACTGTGAAACTATGAAAGTGATTGGAATGCCCTTTTCAGACATTTACCCCCAAAAATCTTTATTTGCAAGCTTTGGGGCACACTCATCCTTCCTCAGGCATAGGAGAATGCAAAGATTTTAAAATTTCTTCTGGTGGAAATGAAAATTCATATTTCATAGTAGAGCTGAAGATGTCGTAAGATCTCCTGGTTGGCATAGTTAATTTCCTGAAAGCTGACACCCTGGCTCCTGTCTATTGTTCCAGCTAAATCTGTATGTTCACAGAGCTCAAAGCTGCCTCAATACAAGGGAAATTCCTTTCCCAAGAGAACCTTCCATCACGCCACACTCCTGTGAAATAATATCATAACCAGAAGGAAATATAATTCAACATCCTGCTTGACATTGGGCAACATTGAGGTAAATAGACTGTTCCAACTTTTATAAGGGCCTTATTTGCACAAAATGAACTATTCCAGCCAGGAGCTCTTATAACACCTTCAGCTCTCCTGTGAAATACGAATTGTCATTTCCACTTAGGAGAAATTTTACAATCTATGCATTCTCCTATGCCTGAGGAAGTGTGAGTGTGCCTGTGGCAGGGCACTGTTGGTGCCTGCCACTTTAAAGACTCAGCCGAGCAGCCACCAGGTGCTTGATTGTGGCAGCCATTTTAGAACTCTGGCCACCTATATAAACAGAGCAGTTTGCTTCTGGCAGGCCAGGCAGTAACATCGCCTGGCTGCAAGGCTGGATGCAAGATCCAGAGGTAATGGCAGGAGCTGTAGGGGATGGCTTGGAGGCTGCTGGTCCTGGGCATGACCTAAAACTGCACCTGCCGGGAGTGGGTGGACTGGTGGGGCTCTCAGTGGCACGGGAACGCCCAGGAAATACCAGAGGGAGCGGGCTAGAGGCTCAGAGGCCTGACTTAGAGTACCCTCAACTGGTCAATGCTGGGGCCAGGACCAGAACAGTCAAAAGGGCCAGGGGCCCACCGTGAAGGATGCCAAGAGCTGAGGGCCTGGGGTTTCTGACTGGCCTTGGAGGCAAGGCCAAGGCCTGTGTGGTCAAAGGTCCCAGGGTGACCATGTACAAGAGGAGAAATAGTTCAGGGAGCTAGGCAGCCCAGAATGAGGGCGAGGTAGGCCGCATGAGTGGAGGGATCTTGTAGGGGTATGGACTGGAGGATTTTGGGGCCCAGTGTGGGGCTGGTGAGGTTAATATCTGTGGATGCTAGCTGCGAGGCTTGGGCTGCTGTGTAGGGGAGGAACGGAACCGCAGATAGCGCCCCCTGGCATCAGGGCAAGAAATGGGCAGCCTCCCGCCTAATTAGCATTCTAATTAAATATCATCAAGGCATGGCAGACAAGAAGGTGGGCAGTTGGCCAAGAAATAGGTGGGTGGGCCATTGGTAGACTGTTGCAGTGCCCCAACGCTTGCAAATAAAGGCATTTTTTTGCAAATATCTAGTTGGTCGAATAAAAGATGTCACCTCTGCCATGAGTTCTGATTCCTTTTGCCTGTAGACCAATAGCCTACAACCTGCATCCCTTTTCAGATATAACATTATCATCTATAATGACAGTTAATGCTATATTTGCATTCTGTGCAAAGCCTGACCAATATCTTAACTGTTGGGGTTTTTTTCTTCGCTGTTAATGGATAGTAGAGATCAATTCACTCTTATTCAGATAAAATTTTGTTTTTATGTCCCATGCAAGTTGAGGTAATGAAGAGCACAGCTATTGCATACTCTGCAGGCTGCCACCACCCCTTCCCACCCCCCCACCTATGAAGTTTTTTTCTGGAGCAAAGCTTGGGGACCAGAATGTTTTGTGTATTTAGTGCACATCTTTTCTCTTTTCCCCATCTTCCTGCATCCCATTTCTTGTCTCTTGAGAGAGTGGATGCAGTGAGAGTGGACATGATTTCATATTACCTTTTTGTCCTGAAATCTGAGCCATGCTTCAGAAGAAGTAATGCTTCTGCGTGGCTCCTGGAAAGCATGAAAACTTCTCAGCCAGAACCCAGACATTTAAAGTATTGTGGAGAGTATCTTCCTAACACCAGAAAAGCAGCTAGGCTCGTCAGCTGATGCAAAATTAAAAATTAAAATACAGTTGACAATGATGATTAATCAGTTAGCTCAAGGGAGCTGTCATGGCCACCCAACTGGAGTTCAAGCAACAAGCAGTGTTTTAAAAAAATAAAATTGGCTCCTTAATAAAACTAGGCTTCCATTTCACTCATTCATTAATAGGGTAATGCCCAAAAGATATAAGTAATTACTTTTTTAGGATTATAATTGAATTGGAATGGTAGGCATCTTCAGGAAGCAGCAATTGGCTAACTGGTTTCTCAAAGAATAGATTATTGAGGAAGAAAATTAAGCTCAGGAGCACAGTGATCAAGGCAGCATCTTAGAGGGAGAATCTGATGCTGTTGACAAAAGGTTTTTCCAGGCATAAGGTACTGCATTATCAAATACAGCCAGAAATGAGAACATCTAAATTAGGGCTCTCAACTGCCACATAAATTAGGATTATTCTTTGTTGATCCCATATTTTTGTCATTTTTGAATAGTTATCGCAACAGACAGGAGGGTGAATCATCAATTGCTGAAAGAAGTGTAAGGTGTTAATTATGTCTTAAAAGCCCTGAAGAGCTAGGGAGCCTTTCTGTCTTCTTTCCCTGTGCCATGCTGCTACAGTTATGCTCACAGGGGTGTCCAGATAAAATGCTACTTTTAAAAAAACAAAGGCACATTGGCTGGCAGGTTATTCCCTAGGAGGGCTCTGAGGCTCTGGAACATGGTCCTCTGCTTCAAAATAATGCAACTCTGCTGACTTCCAGACACGCTGTAAAAGCCGTCTTTTCTTTGGGGCTATTGGAAGGCACTAAGCTGACGTTTCCCAAACCAGTGAGAGGGGTTTTGGTAGGTTTCTGGCTGTCTGAATTCCTGTGAAATTATTATCTGCACGTTACTGGTATCTTGCTGTGCTATCAAAGATGTGAGGGTACGTTGAATGGGAATTGCTTTCATATTTTTAAATTTCAGTAGGCTGTATAGAAACAATCTCTAATTAGCCATCAGTAGTAACACTGGACCTATTCAAAAGAGACAGTCGCACAACCTTCCTAGCTGCAGAAGTACCTAGGGATTGTACCAAAGCTGATAAATCTCAGTTCCTCTTCCCTCCGAAGTTCACTTGTAGAAAGGACTAGTTAGAGACTGGAACTAGAGGGGAGAAGTATATTATATCTTGTGTTCAATAAATGCCCAATACCTTGCTACTAGGGTGGGTGTAGTGCCGAAACACACAACCCAAAATTATATTAAAATATCTAGTCAAGAAGAACTGCTGATGAGGGGCCCAGTTGGCTGACACCTCTCCTTATGCCAGCTGCCCCATGCCTCATAGGTTTTCTAGAAGAGCTCACACACAGCCACCAAATAATATAGACTTCCAGTGAAATAGGTCAAACTATACAGGCAGTCCTCAGACTTACGACACAATTGGTTCCTGAAAACCGCGTCTTAAGTTGAAACATTGTAACTCGGAACCAATTTCCCATGAGAAACTATGTAATGATTGGGGTTTGGTTCCTGAACCAAGGTCCGATATCCTATTTTCACCAAAAATACCCCAGAATTTTGTACTCAATCAATTATAGATGAGTAATATAGCTACATTAATGTATTTATATTGTAAATAGCAAACATATTGATTTGGAAGGAGTTCTTTGAGGTGACTTTGCTGGACTTTTTGAAAGGCTCTTGGTTGGACTTTCCGAGGGGTTCTTGGCTGGAGTCTTGGCTATAGTTTTTCTGGAGTCTTGTCTGCTTTCTTAAAGGAAGTGCCCAAGGAAGTTTGGATGGATGTTCTCCGGGGAGATAAGCGATGCAGCGAACTTGTTTGCTGGCATGGTGTCGCATTGGATCAGGCATTGTAAAGTCAAAACCAACATCAGAAAGTTGATAAATTGACACAGGGTGTCAATTTATAAATGTTGTAACTTGAAACGTTGTAAGTCGAGGACTGCCTGTAAACTGGTACTTTGGCATCCTGGCTACATCAGAACAAAATCAGTCAGGCAGTGTGCTTCAGTCTTCAGATTCTTCTCAGAGTGGCTCATTCATTTATCCCTTCTCAAAAAATGTCATTGATGAGTTTTCAGTGAGCAAGTGGATTTTTGTTTTGCCATAACACTTTCAATTTGACTCAGCACAAAAAACATGACCTCAGTGTTTTTTTCTTTTGCAAAAGTTATGATAGATTGATATTTTTGATCACAGAATGATTTTAGCAAAGCTCAGATGATTATACAGGCTTATTTAGTTTCCTTTTAGTACTATTTGACTGTTCTTAACAGCTTCTAGTAGTCATGTCTTATTTTTCCACCTCTCCCTTGCCATCTTCAAACTCTAATTATAATCGCTCTAGGTTTGACTGAGCATCACTGAAATAATGTAAGTTTGTAGCAAAATCATAGAATCATAGAAAGTTAGGGTTGCAAGGGATTTCAGGAAGTCATCTAGTCCAACCCCTTGCTCAAAGCAGGACCATCCCCAACTAGATCATCCCAGCCAAGGCTTTGTTGAGCCAAGCTTTGCAAGCCTCCAAGGATGGAGATTCCACCATCTTTCTAGCTAACCCTTTCCAGTGCTTCACCAACCTCCTAATGAGAGAGTTTTTCCTAATATCCAACCTAAACTTCCCTTGCTGCAACCTGAGACCATTGCTCCTTGTTCTGTCATCTGCCACCACTGAGAAATAGTCCATCCTCTTTGGAACCACCCTTCAGGTAGTTAACAGCTGTTATCAAATCCCCGTCAGTCTTCTCCAAACTAAATAAGCCCAGTTCCCTCACCCTCTCCTCAGAAGTCACGTGTCCCAACCCCTGCATCATTTTCATTGTCCTTTGCTGAAATGGCATCCAGATCTCTCCAATTTGTACGTATCCTCTCTGTAGTGGGGCACCCAAAACTGGACCTAGTCCTCTAGGCGTGGCCTCATGAGTGCTGAATAGAGGGAAATAATCACTTCCCTTGACCTGCTGGCAACGCTGCTACTAATGCAGCCCAGTATGCCATTAGCTTTCTTGGCAACAAGGGCACACTATTAATTCATATCCAGCTTATTGTCCACTGTAACCCCCAGGTCCTTTTCTGCAGAGCTGCTGCTTAGCCAATTGGTCCCAAGCCTGTAGTAGTACATAGGATTCTTTCATCTGAAGTGCAGGTCTTTGTACTTGTCCTTGTTAAACCTAATGAGATGTCTTTTGACCCAATCTTCCAATTTGCCTAGGTCACTCTTGAATCCTAGTCCTACCCTCCAGCATATCTACTATTCCCCCAGCTTGATGTCATCTTTGAACTTGTTTAGGGTACAATCAATCCCATCTTCCAGGTCATTAATGAAGATATTGAACAATACCAGCCCCAGGGCTGACCCCTGGGGCACTCCAGTTGATACCAGCTGCCAACTAGACCTTGAACCTTACCTGTTGAGCCTGACAATCCAGCTAGCCCAAGATTAGGGCCTAAAAAGGAACCTCTGCCCTTATCCACATTAATGTTGGAGGCTTGGAGTATTACACAGTGACACTGGTCCTCTTCTTTGTTAATGTCCAGATGCTCAGCATAGGATTTCCAGGAAGCTTGAAATAATCTGCACTTCCATTCTGGTGAGCATTAAAGTCCAGCAATGCTCTCTCTAGCCTGACCCACGAGAGCTTCTACTCTTTTCTCAGGACTGTAGAGTCTAACTGGCAAGTCACTAGTTAACAAAATGTCCAAGGTGCTGCTCAGATTCCTTTCTTCTATCTATCAGATTTGTAAGCATCCTAATTCTATTTTCCTGAGAGTATTGGATAACTCTCGTCTTGCATATTGCAGTACTTAAAATCAAGTGAGACCACAGATGAAGCTGTCCCAATTTAAAAATTATCAGAGTAAATATTTAAAAGTTATTTAATGGGAGATACAAAATGTCTTTTGGATCATTCCTCCTCTAGGCACGAAACTGGTTAGGAAAAAAAATCCAATAAATAAAAAGACCTGATCTGTCAGACATGGCTAAGCAAGCCATTAGTTCCAGCCATGCTGGGATCAAACACTACCAGGAGCATATTAATACAAGAATCAGTTTTTGACATTGCGGTATTGCAAGGGAAAAAAAGAAAATGAAACCGTATTATGCTTTTCCAAGGCTGGCAACGTATCTGTCATCTGATCATTATGAAGCATATATTTATGTGAGATGTAATACTGACAGCAGTTGTAAATGATCTTGCCTACAGTTGGCTTTTTGCATTATATTAATGCTAACTATGGGGCCCTCTTTCCCTCTTCATACCACACAAGATGTTCTCCATAGGAGGGAAGGAAAATAGTTATTTTCTTCTGTTTTTCTCCCATTGCTGTTCATGCCATCACTGCCATCAGTGTGATCAGAATTTTGTGCCAGGAGAAATGGACACCTGGAGAGGAGGCTACAACCTTGGCACAACATCTGGGTAGTGGATTGCAGCATGTTTAGCACAGGATAAAGATCAAACATGTGATACTCTGAAGGGTTCCATGGCAAAAAAGGAAATCTGTTGGGAAGGATGGGAGAGGATTATACTTACTTTTTCTGCTAAGGCTGCTCTATTCTCTTCTTTTTTCCCATTTTTAAAGGTAGATAAAATAAACAGTATAGTAGGAGTCCTACAAACAGCATTTGATCTTTCATGCTTCTCAGTTGGCCTTTTTTTTTTTTTTTACCTAAAGGAAGAAACTAAATCAGTTCTGAAACATCAGTATTACTATTTACCTTTTCAGAATCAAGACACATTTTTTTCATCAACTCCATGGTATGGATACTGATAACTAAATAGCTGAACTATAAAAAGTATCTGTTCAAAATTAGGAATAAATCTTCCCAGTGGAAAGCTGCTGCTGGCAGCATATTCAGTATTTAAATAACGGAAGAGTAAATTCAGTGCCTTAATTCAGAGATGTGAGTTCTATCCCTGCTTTTGCAATGCGATTTTGAATTGGCTTCTGAGCTGTCACCATACCCCACCGAGCCAATTTTCCTTTCCACTCATTAACTTTTTGGTTTAGACTGAAACCTTCAAGGTCGAGATTGTCTCTTACTATGTGTGTACATAATGTTTAAAATAATAGGACTCCAATCTTGACTGGGGTTTTAGATGCTACTTTAAAACAATGAATTAAAACTAATAACAAGTAATAAAAATATATGCATTAAATGTTGTTTGGTAGATTCACATTTAATTGTGCTGCAATGGACTATAAACTTTATCGTGTTTTCTGTGGCAAGTTCTGGGGACTAGTTCACTCTGCTGTACAGGTACAACCCACGTTTTTATTGGACACCAGGGCAGAAATGAGATAGTCAGAGAAGCCCTTTTGACAGCTTTCTTGTTTCTCTTTTTTCTCTCTGTGATTATTGCCAAAAGAGAAAGTGTCATGACCTTCCCCCTCCATCTCTCCCCCACCCCCCTGCACCAGGCGTCTGTCAGGAGTTGTCTGGTCCAGATGCAAGAACATATTAAGAGTTGTTTTTAAACCATAGATGGAGCAGCATTGCCAATATAACTGTTCTGCCAAAACTGTGGCATTGATTCGAGACTCTGTTGACAATTTTAGAGAATTTTCTTCTGGCAAAATAGCTTCATCAGTGTGTGTCTTTTTTTTTCTTTTAAACATCCAGAAAAAACATGGAGAAACTTTATCTGGGACAATTTAGTCACTACCTCCATCTCATTTTTGCACAGAATATCCATGCTGGATCTGAGATTAGCAGTATAAGCATGTTTGCTTTCCAAAGAATGGCAACAAGAAAGGAAGAAAACAGGAAAAAAGAAACTACACTAGGGCAGTCAAAAAGCTGGAGGCTGAACCAATTCAGTCTTCGCAGGTTAGTCTAAGCTGTGTAGATTGAGCTGATACGCCAGTGAACAGACACTCACTTTTGATTCCAGAAATACAGCAACATGCCTGCAGTGGCTCGGGCCAGAAGCCGGAGACGGGGGAGGCTCTAGAGCACATTTGCCTGCTCTGCTTGAGCCGACAGCTTGGGCCAAGGCGAAGGGTGGAGAGGTTGCAGAGGAAGTGTAAAACATCCTGGCATGCTGGGGGACTGTGAGTAAACTGGAATCTGGATGGGATCTGGGACAAAAGTTCAGTAAACCACTTGAACCTAAATCAATTAAAGTCTCATACTACATCCATCCAGGGTTATCTTAAACCGGTTTTGGCCATTTTGAAAGTGATTTATATGCACTGAACTTCTGTTGTTACAGATTTGAACTAGTTTCCGATCACTTATACCGGTTTGTGTTTTTCTAATTTCTGTCCCTAGCTTAGAAGAATGCAGAATCATTCAGAATCCGCTTTTATCTCCTTACTATTGTGTAAAATCGTCTAAGTTACAAACTAGCTCACCTTCTACTCACTTCCTTTAAAATCTATCCATAATTTACATTTTGAATTATTTTCCAAATGTGGCAGACTTGCACAGCATCAACTCAAAGCTTAGTGTTCACTGAGAACATATGCTTCCGCAAGCATCTCCTGTCTATACCCAGTGAAGCAACTGTTGCAGAGATGCCTGTTTGTGAGCTATTAGTTCTTCATCCTGGCAGAAGAAAAGAAATCATCTAGGTAAAAGAAAGAAGCATGTGTAATAATAAGCAGGAGACATAGAAAGTAGTTGACTCAAGATATGAATACATAAAGATAACACTTGATATTTCCTCTTAAGTATTTTCACGTGATGTGGCCTAAGAAGAGATTGGTTGTCAGCAATCCCTTGAGTCTCTACCACAGCTCATTAATGAGTTTTGAGGTGACTTAAGAGTTCGATCCTTGAGCCACAAATCTGTCTGCAGAAGTTGCGGGTCTTTCCACAGAAGAGAGTACACTGCAAACTGGAATTCCTCTCCTTTTCCTTCCTCCACTCTCTCATCTCTGTTCAAGGGCAAGTATGCCCTTTACCTCGAAATGAGCTGCCACTTGGTTAGTCGCAGTGCAGTTGGGGTCGGTTGGGAAGAGGCTGGTAGTGCTTGGATCTTGTGAAGCAATGGTAAGGACTGTGTTCGCTATTAGTGTAAGTAATTCTATCACAAACCAACCATCTGTCCACAAAAAAATAAAAATTCTGCCCCATGCTGTCTCTGGCAACACAAGCCAAGTTCTCTCATTGCCTGGAATATGTAGCTCACCTCTTCGCTGAATTGAGACATCGTAACATGATGGGCCAGGTTCTCAAGTACAGCTTTTCTATAATATGGTGTCACTTGAGAGACCTGAAGGTGTCTTTAAACCTAGTAGATGCAGACAGTGTCTCATTAAAAGTGTAACATTGTACCAGCAATAGGTGCAATTGTTTGAAGGGATTCACCTGTGAAAGCTGGTTTTTAGTTTGGGTGTGAACTGAATTACATAGTACAATCATCTGTTTAATCGTGTCCCTGATTGTATTAGCCAAAAGCTTACACTGGTTCCTTATCATGGAAAATGTATTGATGCACACAAAAAATACACTGGAAACCATCGGGATTGCGTTTTGAACTGTATGTCAAGTAGAGCAATGCACACAGAGTAGTGTTGGCATTTTGTTTGTACCTAAATTGTAAGGTTGAACTGAGTGAAAGATAGGACAGGTTGTGCTGCCTTCTGGTTTACTCTGGTTGTGCTTCTCTTGTTCATTGCCCAAGCAAAGCGAAGGCCTATATTCAGGTAGGTGGGATTTCCCTGTCTGTACCATGATAGCTTTGTCCCGACACCAATCAAGTAACCCTTCAAGCCAAAATCTCAGGGAATGTTCTGAGCCTCAGTTACATGGTGCCCAGTTGATTTTGGTGAAGATCAAGGATAGCAAGACGGTGTATATGAGGGACAAACAGGAAGCCCATTTCAACTGGTTAGTCAAGCCAGCAGCTTCACCTGTCTCTCTGGTTCTCTGTAGACTAAAGAATCAGGGCAGCCAGACATATTAGTACCTGCACCTCAGTTCAGCTCCTATTCTCAGAAGAGTTTAAAATGTCCTAAACAGAAAGAAAAGAAAGAACAATAGTGGTGGGAGGAGGGGAAGGGGGAAAATAAGGAGAATGCAGTCCTTAGCATGGAGGAAGAAGGGAGAACACTCTGAGGAGGAGCACTGGGCCCTAAACTCAGTGGAAAATGCAGGAGCCCATTATGGAGGAAAATAGGAGAAAAACAGATGTCCTGGTATAGAGCAGGGGAAACCCATAGAGCTCCATACTTCTGGGCAAAATGGGAAAGAGCTTGATATAGAGCAAAATGGGGAATTAGTGGGCAGTACAAGCAGTCCCTGAAATCAGAGGGGATAGAAAGTATCACATACTGTGAAGCTTGTGGGGAGAAAGGAAGGATGGAAGGAGCCCTTTATGTGTTTGAAGCAGGGGGCCCCTTCTGTTTTAAACTAGCTTTTACAGCTAAATACGGTGTTGGTGGGACCTGTTGATCAAGATGTGTGTCACTGTGAGAAGTTAAGTGAAGCCCGAGAAGAGACTGATAGAAGTTCTACTTAAGCATAACCATATGAGAGGGAGGGATTCGTCACCCCGTCTGATCCTCTTCAGGGTCTGGAAAAGGTCTTTTGCTGACCATAAAAGAATTCCTCTAATATACACACTGTCTAAGCTTGCATATCCTAACAAAGGGACCAAAAATCTTTGTGGTATCATGGTGGTTTCTGAAATTACTGTATTTATTTGGTGTAGAACAGGAGCTCTGTTATCTAAAACTGTGGTTTTCAAACTTTTTGATCCTGCAGCCCACCATGACAGCTGCAGAGTGATCCCTGCGACCTCCAGAACTAGGAGTAGTGTAGCTGGAACCAGAAGCCCTAGTTTAGCTATCTTACATAGCAAGACATAGCAGTACCGTGGCAGTGCCGTGAAGCTAATCAAAGGAAGTTCTTTTTGACATGGTGTATAATTAAATTGTGGGACTTATTTCCACAAAATGATGTAGAAGCCAGTTCAAAAGAGGATTTGATAAATTCATATAGGATACGTCCATCAGTGAGTATTACATGATACTAGGGCTGGTGACCTCCTCTAAATCAGTGATTCTCAGCCAGGGTGCTGCAACGGCCCTTGAAGGGTGCCATTAGGAGAAAGGAGATAAGCACGGGTCTAGTGAGATAAGTGCGGGCTCTTCCCTGCTGGCTGCTCCTCCTTCCCAGCCCCTGTTCAAACAGGTAAGCATTATTAAGTAAATTAGTTTTTTAAATGGGGTGCTGCTTTTTCACAGAAGTTATGGAGGGATGCCTCAGGTCTGGAAAGGTTGAGAACCACTGCCTTAAATGCTGGAAGCTATAAGAAAAGAAGGGCAAGGACCAGATCATCAGTCTGGGTAGGCCCTCCATAAATACTCCTCCTTTTAACATCTGTTCTGTGTCACTGAGAGAGAAAATACTGGGCTAGATGGACCTGTGGGCTGACCCGGTATCTCTGATGTGCTCATGTAAAGGACATAACAGATTCTGAGCAAGGCTGCCATGCTTAAGCAACTCCTGCTTGCTTCACCTTAGACAGACTCCTGGGGTGGCCAGATTATGGCAGGCAGTGTACTGGGTACCAGGACTGCCCGCAGTTGGTTGAAATCCCTGGCCACTTGGCTGTGAAGAGCGTGCAGGAGGCAACTTTACCCTGTGTCTTTGACACTTGTGAAGACTAAGCTGTCATCTTAACTGTCATTTTAGCCTTGTCCACACTAGAACTTTTTCACTTTTTTCGAATCAGTTAATAACATGGTTCTAAATGTAGTTTGTGCATATCGCGCAGTAAGTAGGCAACCATCGATCCTCTGGATCATGGTGTACATGTAAGAGGTCTAGTCAGATGTCTGATGAATCCATTTGTTGCTGACCAGCCCAATTCAAGAGTGACACAGCCTGTTAAAAGTTTCACAGATGCACGTGTCATCTGAATTGGAGTCAAGTTTTCAACACGTGGCTTTCTGCTTTCTCGTTTTGCTTCCATCCTCTGGATCAAAGCCACTTCGTGTTGAGCTGCACCCAGTGCCAGAGATGTTCCCTCCAGGTCCAATGGGATTCTGTGTACTCCTTCCAGCTTTCTACATTGATACTGAACAACTTCATATAATTTGTGTATACTTTTATACATTGTGGTGCTGCCATAGGGGGTGACCCCGCTTTCTAGAGCTGTCTCAAAACTTGCTGGACACAATATTCTTGGGGATATGGTCTCCTCCCATTTTCTTGACATGGCTGAACCTCCTCTTCTTGATAGTGGTTTCTGAGCATGTCAGCCCTGCACGCTCCAGTACGTCTATGTTTGACATTTTGTCTTCTCACTTTATTTTCAGGATCTTATGCAGACATCTTACACAGGCTTACGATGATCTTACACAGGCACAGCTTGGCATTGACTGTGCCTGTGGAAATGGTCCGAATGATTTTCATTTTAGTTTTCTTTGTACTAGGACATTCTGCAGTGCACTTTCCCTACATGCTGTCAGCGGCCCTCTGAATGTATAATACGCAGGCACTGTTTGGGGGCTTTGTAGATATTACCAGAATGCCTCTGTATACACATGCTTAAGCAATTTAACATGAAGTATGATACAGACTTGCTTTCCGGAGAAAAACCTCTTGTGAAGATACAGCTCAGCCATGTTTGGTGTGACGTCCTCCTCCAATAGTTGATGTACCGACTATCATAGTTATAAATATAAGTTGGATGAATCATTGACAGTTTTGAGTAACCCTTTCCCTGCCAACTTGATACCATCGTCACAGGTCTGTTTGATTTAAGCAGCAATGAACTCCATTATTGGTATGTCTTCAGCTTTGCTAACATTGGAATATCAGTTAGAAAGTTCTGTTAAACGTGAGTTGCGTGTTTTTTCAATCAGCTAGTGCTTATAAAAAAAGATATAAACAGTCACCGGGTACAGAAATACTAATTACCATTTGTGTAATATAATAACAAAAAGTTAGCCCTAGGCTTAGTGGAAACATTTATTGTAGATTGGTGTCTTTCTCCATTTAGTTCCATTACTTGTTATATTAGACATTGGGGTTATGCCAGACATGGTTAATTGTAAAGGCCACCAAATGCATTCAAACTATGGAAATGATGCAGTTGTCTGTAAAAAGGGCTTATTCTCAGACAGAATGGAGTTAGTTTTATTTATAGTGTGTATTAAATCACTCCAGAGGAAAAAAAAACCCTGTAATTAGTGCTGTAATACAAGGGTGCTCAACCCCTTGCCCATGGGCCGGATCTGGCCCCTGGTACTTTGTCTTCCAACCCTGCAGGGTTCCTCGTGGGTCTGTGGAGAACCCCGCAGGCCATGGCTCTGCATGCTAAGTCAGATGTACATGGTGGCATGGGGCACAATCCCAGTACCTGGCAGCAGCACAGGGTCCCTAGCGCCCAATCCCAGTATGCAGGACCAGGAGTCTTCAGGGCCCAAACTCCACACGCAGGACTCAGTGGAGGCAATGCAGGGCTCCCAGGCCTGATGCTGGTGTGTGAGGTCTAATCTGGCCTATAGACCAGCCCCGTGCCTTTCATTTGGCCCTGTAGGGCCAAAAGGTTGAGCACCACTGCTCCAATATGTCAAGACACAACTAGCTATTTAACAAAACCTCTGCCTATAAGCAGGGTAAAAGGACCTCTGTTGTACTGGAAGGCTTTATGCTTTAAAG
>NW_017728927.1:14425977-14427330 GCF_001723895.1 Crocodylus porosus
CCATTAATTTTGAAAATGCCCGCCATGTTACTTTTCCCATCTAGTAGGTTTTATCCTATCATTCAGTCATCTGAATTAGTGGAATACTTAGGCTGTTTATGATGAAAGCTTATAACTGGGTGTTTCCTGTCAGCTATATGCAGCAACCCCCCCTATAAAGTGCCTTTTAGGTAACTTACATTAACCCTGTCTCAGGTTCTTTGGCGTAGAACGGGCCATGCTGTATGTTGCAAGGAGGGAACGGATGCCCAACAATGAATGGATCACATGCAAAAATCATTGGCTGAAAACTTAAGAGAATCTGAATGCTCCATTAACCCACAAGTGGGATAAAAAAAGACTTGCTTATAATGCCATTTCTTTAAATGGCATCCAACTCTGAACCTAACTGTGCCAGAGCCAAGGATGTACTAGAATTAACCATTCACAAAGAGTTTCTCCAGTGAAGTAGAAACAAGCAGAGTTTCTGTCAACATCGTGTCCATGCCACATGGTTTTTCTTAAAAGAAAGAACAGACTTTGGTAAGTCATTTGCTACAAAGCTATATTCATTTTTGCCTGTATGCCAGCTTCCCCTTTTGCAGCCAGTGCATATGTCTGGTTTGTAGAGAAACTGCATACAAATGAATGACTGTCTGTGCAAGCAAACTCCAAATAAAGTAGGTCTTATTTTTTCCTTCCTTTCTATTCACTGTTAATTTTTTATGCTCCAGGGATTTGATATGTGTGATAGCCTTTCAGCAAACAGCAGGCACCCAGCTGGGAGGTGAAATGGCACAAAAGTCTAAATCATGAATACCTGAAGCATTTTGTTTTCTAACGGTCTTCTTATTTTTCCTGACTTTGGATCCTCAGCTTTCCTGTCCCTGTTTTTCAAACCTCCCCCTGTGGCATTTGTTCTCCAGGAGATTGTTTGTTTCACTGTAGCATGCCATAGGGGACTTCTAGACTACATTTCTTAATTTGTGGGTTTAGCTTTGATGGTATAAAAATTTAGTGCATTGGGGTTGTTAAAGATTCCTTCCTAGTTTGTAGTAATTCTTTTGTTTTTACCTTGTATTTTTGTAGGGCTGTCAAAGGATTTAAAAATGTGATCGTGATTCATTGTATGATTAAAAAATTTGTTGCAATTAAGCACAATTTTAATCGCACAGCTAAAAAATCAAAATTATGCACAGAAAAACTCAAAAGCACACAAAATTATGCAGGTACTTTGTATGGTTGGGGTGTGGTTGTGAGGTGTGTGTGTGGGAGGGAATCTGTGAAGGTGTGGGGGTCTGTGGCTCTGTGTGGGGTTTGGAGCCTGGGGAGGGGGGGCCCCTGCATGCCCTGGCAGGATGTGAGGTACTATGG
>NW_017728927.1:14428000-14433427 GCF_001723895.1 Crocodylus porosus
AGCTCCATCCCATGACTGGCCCTGGCCCTGGCTTCCCATGTACCCCAGCCTGTGCCCCACTCCCTCCCTCCTTGTGGGGGCCTTGATCTGCCCTGTCCCTCCACAGACTTACTTGCTGGGCACTGCTGTACACACTGACAAGCTGTATTTCTGGTTGCATCCAAGTTGCAGCTGCGCACCTGCACGCGGAGCCTGGGTGTGGGCTCCAAAGCCACGTGCGCAATTAACACGTTAAAAAATTAATTAATTCTTGTTTTAATTGTACATATCAACACTAATTGACAGCCCTAATTTTTTGTGGTAGATTTCCACTGAATTCACCCAATTACAACTTTTTGTTTGGAAACGCTGTGAAGTTCAAACAAAAAACAGAGCTTATTCTTTGTGCCTGTCAGCTTTCTGCAGAGGCAGTCATGAAACCTTTCTGGACAGATTGGTCTTTCGCTGGGTTCACCAAACAATTTATTTGCCTGTGTAAAGTAAATTTAATATGAGAGCTGTTTTATTTCATCAGACTTGACAGTGTTGAACATTGTTAATTCTTTTGCCCAACTGGCTCTCTAATTGATTTCTGTGCTCAATATTACTATGTAAAACAAACTGTGACATTAAAACCTGTCATGCTTCATAACTCTAGAGACTTAGTTTTCTTCACAGGAAAATCCAATAATATTAGTTTACTAGGGTTTGTGTTTCCCAATACAGTGCTATGTCTTTAAATAATGCTTTCAGTATATTGACTAGTACTTTATTAGATGTCTATGATATATTTTGGAGGTGAAAGAGAAGTATTCACTCCAGATTATTCTACTGTTGCTTAAAGAAGAAACATTCATTTACTACTTTCTACATTTATAATAAATGCATCTTCTACATTCCAGTTAGGTTGCTTATAGTAGATTTTCTTCCTTTTTCTAATTTACATCAAAACATACCAGCTTAACTTTTTTACTATATCCAAATTGCAGTCTTAGGCCTGACATTTTAGCCCAGCCATGCTTTACATATTTAAAATTTGCTTGTGAGATATTCTGAGAATCTGCAGACACTGGGCATGTACCATGCACATTATAGAAGTTGTTTTGAGGCAAGCATGATGCCAAGACATCTCATGTTTTGAGCTATGTATTGGGAATCAGAAGTCGTGGGTAGAGCTGTGTGGGTAGCATTTTTCCCATTCCATGAGCATTTTTTATTCTGGACTCTGACAAGCTGGAGACCTTTTAACATTTTCACAAAGAGATTCCCCTGCACCACAATAGCTGTTCCTTTATGCATTTGCCCAGGGTGTGAAATCGTAAGTTTGTGTGTCCGTTCTGACTCAACCTAGAAAGTTGAATCCCTGTTTCCCAAAACCCAGGAGTCCCCTTAACCACGGGTCAGTTAGTCTGGGGCAAGTCTCTCTCATCCTGTTACTTGGGAAGCTCTTCCACTTTACATTTTAATTGCTGCAAGCATACATGGGAGAATCAAGGTGCTGTCGTGCAAGTGCTGTAACCTTCATGCTCTGTACTCAGTCTCTTCCTCTGTGCCAGTGAATCTTTAATTCCAGAGCCAGTGCGGAACAGCTCTGACAATAGTGAGTAAGACAGAGACTGCCTCCTTGTCCAGGGAAGTACTGTAGCCACGGGGCTGTTGCACATTATGAGGCAGGGGATATGGCATCTCACACTTTGGTTTCAAAGAATCAATTTTCCAGTGGAAAAATAGTTTCACTGGAAAATTCCCAGCCGGCAACATTCCTAGTTTCTCTTCCTTGTTCTGTCACTGATGCATATGGCTACTCTCAAGCAAGCCACCTTGCCTTTCTGTGCTTCACTTTTGCCATTTGTACAGTGTCTGCTAATAAACATTTCACAAGGATATTTTAAGTCAATTCACGTGACTTTTGCAAAGGACTTTGAATCATTGTCTGAAGGTTTTACGTGAATACAGAAGTTGTGTATTACATAGTGCATGGTTTAAACAATTATTTTTTGATTTATGTTGTTGCAGCTGGTCTGAAAACCCCAAAGACTGGAAGTTTCAAAAGACAAGGCAGACTTGGCTCCTTTTGCACATGTATGATAAAGAGAAGGTTTGTATTAACATTTCCTTTTCTCAAGGAAGTTATAACATAGAGCAAGTTACCGCTGTTGTTTATTAACCAATGGGAGCCAAACATTTTTCTAATTTATATTTCATCTGGCCAAGGTGGCAGTTGTACAGTTGATAACTTTGATTCTGTGTTTACAAATTAGTCCTTACCCTTCTCTTTGAGATAAATTGGCACGTCATGGTAGCTAATATGTTACAATTATTTTTAGTTGACTCAAGAGGATGTAGAAGAGCTAATCCACAATGATCATATCAGACTTTGGGATGATTTCTTGCCTATGCCTCCTAATTTTTATCATTATTATACAAAATTGTAATTAGAGCAAGTCTGTATTTGTAATACAAATGGATTAGTTTAGACCATATCTGAATCTTAATCAGATTAAAGAATGTAGAATCAAATGCTATAAGCATAGATCCTAGGCAGATGATGAGACTGTTAGAAATCCCTTCAGGCTCTGCCTGAAATGTGAAACCATATTAACAAAATGCAAATCTGGTTTATCATTGTAACATAGGTGGGACATTAGCCTAGTTATAAAAGGGGTGTCAGTTAATCTTCCTTAAAAATTGGAAGCCAGACTTGCACCAATGTTGGAATCCAGCAATTTCATAACTTAGAAAATAACATGGATTTGATTTCCACTAAGCCTCTGGTTACTGTGGCATTTAGGGAATGTTTCAAATCATTCCCCTTTGTTGCATAATAGAACAAGCCTTCTTGCCAATACACAGTGGGTTGTTCGTTGATTCTTGTAGAGTAGCAAGGAACAGTTTTTGCTAATTGTTTTCATGCTGTCCATATATTTAAGGATTTTTTTCAGAGTTCATTTTATAATTCAAAATGTTTAAAATAATTTTCTATTCCACGTTATGTAAATGTCAAGCCAGCTACCAACATAAAGTGTTCTTTTTATGATTAGAAGTATTTTAGACTAAATAAATTAGTATAATCAGAGATTCCTGGCAGCAAAAATATTCACAAAGTATCAACATGATCTTAGTGGCATAGGTATATTTTTAAAAGTTTGGACACAGAACAAGAATTTAATAGCAGGTATGTGGAATAATTTGCTCTGCATTTTATTTTTATTTATTTTAAAGCAATCTATCATATCCTATCAAACACAATATACGTTCTCTACAGCTGTCTCACAGTAATTTGACAGCCAAAATAATCTATTTGGTTTTATATTAGTTTGTTTATCGGTTTTTTCACGTTGAAATAAATTCGTTAACACTTCTCTGCAAAAAGCTTTGGTTTTCAATGGATTTGGGAAGCCCATAGACCTTACTTCTGTATTTCTCTGAATGCAGAGAAATAACAGTGAAATAAATAGCTTTCAGGGCATAATCAGTTATTTATACTAACGTATTTTATGTTATTTAATATAGGTAAGCTCACATTGTAATTTTTTTTTAAATAAATAATTTATTTCCTCATTCAGACTTACTAAAATCAGTGAAATTATATAGGTGGTTAAGCACAGGGTAACACACACCCTTATCATAACCTCAGCGAAGGTAGAGCAAGGAGTTGATGATTTTTTTTTTCTTTTTGTGTGACACAGACTAGGGATAGAAATTGCACATAAACCAGTATAAGTGATCAGAAACTGATTCAAATCAGTAGCAGAACAAAAGTTCAGTGCGCATAAACCACTTTCAAAATGACCGAAACCAGTTTAAGATAAACTTGGATGGACATAGTATCAGGCTTAACAGATTTAGATTAACTCAATTTATTGATCTTCTGTCCCTGATCCCCTGCAGATTCAAGTTATCTTACATGAAGGAGGGATAAACTGTCAAAATTAGCTTTCATCTACCTTGGGAAAAGTGTGTGCATCTGGGCAGTTACTGCAGAATGGCTGACATGCAATAAAACCCTACCTGACTTTGCCTTTTGGCAAATGCATCTCCCTCTTAACAAGGAAAATCTGCAGGAGCTCAAAGCATGAATGTAATACACAAGAAAGCATCCATTTCCTTTCCTTGCCAAGGTCCATCTTTGGTGATGCTCAGATCATTCCTGGAGGTCTGCCAGCAATCAGTCAGTGCTCCTTTCTTTGAAATCAATTAGTGCTCTGCCTCTAAAATCCAGCTGTTAGCTGGCTGGCAACTATGGGATAAACATGTGTGCCTGATGTTTACAGCTGTTGAGGGGCACCTGCAGGGGCCTGGGTAGAATATGTTCTGCCAGCTGCTGGTCTTCAAATAGTCCAATTGGTCATCATTTAGGAAGTTAAATTACACAGCATGGTTTAAAAGCAATTGCTACCCAAATATGATATTTTTCCCCCTGCTAATGTTCCTTGTTAGCATCTACGTGTGTAGAGTGCAGTAAAATACCCAGAAGTTGATAATATGTGCTTCAGTTTTAAAATGGATGTGTTCATGCCATGCAGTTGACTGCTCATGATTAATCTTTCTTAGGGATGGGGTGCTCAGTTAATTGATTACATGAGAGATCGGCCACCTGGTGGAATACTGTTCATGGCCTAATCCAGATGCATCAAAAGAATTCTTCTTTTAATTAGCATCAAAAGAAGTAATTCTGAAAACTTGCTCACATCTATTAACGATAATTCTTTGATGTGTGTAATACTTTTACTCTGTCTTTTGGAACTATCAAGCCAGCTTTCTGAAAAAAATAATTCTATGATATCTATGGCTACATTTTCAGTAAGAAGCACTTAAATATTGTTTTAATGATGGTTTAAACTTGGAGAAGAGATGAGTGGCATTTGACACTTCTTTTCCTTTTGCTACTGTTTCTGGTGGGCATCTATAGAAATGGAAAGCTACTGTAGAATCAGCAGCATCAACAAGTGGTAACCATTCTCCAGAGCAAGTGCAAGGAAGAGTAGAGGCAAGATGCCTGTGAAAGAGAGGAAATTAAACAAAATCCAAAATAAAGGGCAGTGGATTTGATGAACAAAACCATGGACGCATCCATTAAACATATCTTCGTTATTGCTTATTTATTAAAAGGAGACATACAGAGAATAAAATCTAATTAACTTGTTAGTGTAATGAAGGTTAGTTGAATGCCAGTTAATTATAGTTGGATTAAAGAAATATTATTTTAATTCCATCTGTCTCTCAAATTAAAAATTAAATGTTTTATACACTTAAGAATAAGGTAGCCCCATATCTGTCTCCATACTTATCATCATTTTTAACTTCAAAGCAGACTCCAAGTGCCACCATAAGCACTTTTTAAAACTTCTGATATTATAAAAGCCTTAATCTGGTTGTCTATAATGCTTTATTCGCACTCTGATTGCCACTCTGATTGGTTCGCCACCCCCCCCCCGCCCTGCTCCC